>NC_038249.2:42897083-43216606 GCF_000004515.6 Glycine max
TTTTTAAAATAATAATTTTAAAATAATTCAAATAATAATTTGTGATAATACTAACCTCTAAAAGATATTATCAAGAGTTTGCAGTGAGGGTATTAAAAATTTACTATTCTATAAAAAAAAATCTAAAATAATTCAAAATAGAGTCCCAACATACATTTATATAAGTAATTTTTGGTCTCATAGTGATACAAAATGACTTGAAACCGTTTCCTGGGCTACAAATTCCATTACAAAGGATTAAAGAAGGGATAGGGTAGTTGAGCTTGAGCTTGAGCAGGTAATCCCTGGAATTGGATTGATCCAAAAGAGCAGAGAAATTGGAAATTGCCCCTTTCACTCGTCTCGACTGAACACAAAAATAATGAAACGTCATTGCGATGCTCTCTTTCTTTGTCTTTGTCTTTATTGCTAAAATAAAACTTCGTTTTCCATTTTTGGCTCACATTCTCCGCCAGATTTCTTATCAGGTACCCTCTCTCTCTTTATTTCTCAATAAATAAATAAATCTATTTCAACTATTTATTTATTTATTTTGGCACCTTCACTGCTGTACTACTACTACCACTAATGGAATGGGAGCTGTTTCATTTCTTAATAACGCGTTCTCAGTTAAGCTTCACAAACGAAAAACCCTCAAAATATTTTTTAAAAAAAAGAGAAAAGATAAGTAGGTTTCAATGAGGTATAAATGTGAAGGAACCATTACTTCTTAAATCTTGATTGAATCCATAATATCTAGCACATTCCCTTTCCAAGTTAGCCTTCCTGATATGATATTCCACGCACTAATTTTCTCATTTGAGGTTGTAATACTATGTTTTACTAACAAGGAAAAAATTTCTGTAAATCACTTATAGATGTAGTTTAATGGTATTGCTGCATCATTTTTAGAGCATTTCTAGATATTTGTCAATACATGTTTTTTTTTTTTTTTGGCATGCTTCTTTTGTATTAATGCAGCACATTGAAGTGTAGAAACTGTTTGACAGATTTAAAGAAATTTATTTCTTCTGCGCTGGGGATATACCATGTACGTCTCCATTTACTGTGTAGTTGATTCCTCCAAAAGGATAAATCTGTCTCAAATCAGACACAAGTTCAATAGTTACTGGAAAATATGCTTATTGGTTAAGCAAATCTGTGATGAAATTATTCCTCTTGGGTTTTTAAATACCTGGATCAAAGAGAGTATAATAATAAAAGTTTCAATCATTGTTTACATAATTGGTTGGAATCTAAAAGTGTGCATGTGATCTAATTCTTAAATAAATTCGTACTTTCTCATACTACGGACTGGACAGTAGTAGTACATATTGTGCCTGTAACCAAGTTACCATAAATGCATATGGGTGAGGGCATATCAGGTGTATACTGAATTATTCCTTCCGCCTCTATTTTTTTTTTTTTATGGTACAATCATTTGTAACAAATACTTATGAAGCCATGTTTGTTTATCATTTACAGGAGGGCCTTGGGTATACAATGTATAAGGGAGCTTCAAAGAAGAGAAAGTTGCCTGTAAGAAACTCTGATGTTCATTTACGCAATACAAGAAGCAAGACAGTGAAAAATTTTCACCAGAATAACTGTGGAGCTGTAGAAACTGGTGTTTCTTCGGAAGAAAAAGATTTTACTTCTTCACTAAAAGCAACTAATCAACCTCCTCGTTGTTTTGAGTTTTATGTCAGGTCAGATGAGGGAATTAATCTTTTTATTGATTTAAATTCATCCCCATCAGATTGGACTAACAGGTATAGAAATGAGGTATGCGTGAGTGAGAAAGTGTGTAGGAAGAAAGAATTTAGGAGTCTTTGGCAGGATCTCAGTAGCTTAGGAGGGAGTTCTACACAAGGAAAAAGTTCCTTTATATGGAATACAAATTCTGGCCACTTTGATGATTGTAATGGACAGACCAAATATGCCCCAAGCTTGAAATTGGTAAAAGAAGATGTTACAGGGCTTGATCAACAGAATATAGGTTGCTGTCCTTCAATATATGATTCATTAACTCCATGCGCCATGACAGTAAATGTGGAAAAAAATGTAAATGAAAATCAATCCACTGTCTCAACGGATGTTAGTTATGGTGCACCAAACAGTTATATTTCTGGTGCCGAATATTGCACTAAAGATGTATCTAAGCAAACCCTTGATTCAATTGTTACTGATACTGCATTCATTAAGTCAATATGTGGTTCTGATTGCAATTCACAGTCAGGTCTCAACTCACTAGGGCATGAAAGTTCAAAGCCTGATAATGAAATTTCTGAAGATTGTGCTATGCTAAATGGTTTTTGCCCTGTGAACCCTGGTATGATATGTCCAGGAGCTTTGTTAAGTGGTTCTTTGGAGCTACAAGTTTCAGAAGTTTTAAGTGATCCTAAGAATTCTTTAGACGTGGAACAGGGTGGACTAATAAAATCAAGCGAGATAAAGTTGGATACCAATGGGAAGAATCTCCCATCACCAACTGAAGAATGGGTATGGTGCTATCTCTAGCCTTCCAGATATAGATGTATACTTTTTAGTTTTCTTTCCAGTTGGAAGGCTTAATAGGCTCATGGTTTTCATAGTGTAATGTGAAATTAATCCCATTAATAAATGATTCATATTATTACTAAATACAGTTTCCTTACCCTTTCTACTTCTTGAAGATGTAAGCTTATTATTCAAATTGGTATCTTTTTCATTGTAGTTTGATCAGTATTTATTTTCTCGTTATTTGCTAGTTGTTGCTTAATAGAGCTCTCATTAATTTGTATTTTATCCTCAATTTTTATGATTGTACTTTTTTAATCCTTTGTAACATACCTGTGAAAACATCTTTTTACTTTTTTTATGTTTGTGTGTGTTGGAGAAGGGGATAAAGTATAGGGTTTGAGGGAAGAGAATATGAACTTCATTTATTGACGATCTTAACAGTTCTGAGAATCCTTTACAGGCATATTGGCTTGTGGCTCCCATGCAACGAATATTTATCTTTGTTTTTATGAATTCACTAAGTATATAAAACATCCTGTTATTTGCAGAAAGTCGGCAAAATTGTTAATGGAAGGGAGAGTTCAGAATAATTACTCCTCTCAGCAACATTTTTCAAAGTTAATTAAGTTTTATACCACACTGATTTGAGCATATTCATACTGTGCTTCTTCCAGATGTTCCCAATTTGATGATCCACTTAAGAAGTCTGGCCTAGAGTGTGGTGATCAGGAGTGTAAAATGAAACTTTGCAAAAAGAGGAAACACATATCCCGAAGTCCAATGTTTCAGTGATAAACCTGTTGGAATGTTCTTAAGAAGCCTGAAGAAAGCTTTGACAGTCCAACCTAGAAGATCCATGAGGCTAATCTCCAAGGCGCTTTAACAGTTACTGCATTAAATACAACGAGTAACCAAACCTAAAAGTAAACCTATTAATTCAATTCTTTTGCAGCATTCAATTTCTTTAATAATATGATTCATATGTTGGTAAAGTAATTACATGATATTTTAAACATCTTAGAAATTGTTCTGTGCATTTTACATTTTCTAATTACCGAACTTCATTATTTCCCAATTGAAGCCACAGGAATGCAGGATTGGCCTGTTACAATATAAATTAGAAACTCTTAGCCATATCGTCATATCGATACACATTCCAACCTTACCCATTTTGTCTTTTACATAAAAGCCAACTTGTTCAATTTTACCCTTGCATACCTGGTTACATACTGTGCATAGTTATGCCTAGCTTGTGGAAGACTTTCTTCATACTTTTTTTTAGGTGCTATTAACTTATTTGTTAAAAATATATTACTTTGATCGTGAAGTTCTTTTCTACTCATTTGATGCTACCACCTCTTTCTTTTGTTCTTGTTCAGTGATTTCACGAGGTGCTTCGTATGCTTTATCTGAAAGCATTAGTTCCAGAATTCTCAATGAATCAAAAGGATGACAGTTAGTACGTATGAACTACAACTAACACTTCAGCTTGTTTTGAGAACCATAAGGATTAGTGAGACAGGCCTTGAAAGGTTACATGAAAGATTGGAGATAACCCTATCCTTGTCTCCTATTCTAATCTTTTTGTAAATCAACAACTTACATTCCCGTCCAAGAATTTTGTATTTTGCTGCTGCTGCTGCTGCTAGCTTTGTTTTGCAACTTAGTTTTCTGCGCCTGGAGTATATTCTGAGGCAGTCCAACCCCAAATGTTCAATATCATTAATTGAAATTTAAGATGATTCTGTTAATCATGTTAACTGGCTGCAGGTTGCTTTATTGTTTTGCAAGAAATATACTCACAGAATAATAAAAATGCAAGGTAGCCTTTCAGGTAGATTTTATTTAGAGTTATAAAGTCAACCATGAAGTTCATAGTATTTAGAAATGATAGAAATTATTGTTTCTTTTTTAAGGTGTACTGGGCTTTGAGACACTCTGATTGTATATTTACGTTGATCTGATCATATATCGTAGAATTTACTTAGACTGAACTCATCAATCAATTAACTTGGGTATATTTGAGTAGTAAAACATTTTCTGGGTATCCTACCTTTGAGCTTATACATGTCTTTGAGCTCTACTCGTGAAAATGCGTATTCTACCTGTGCTCCGCGAAGGACTTATTTGTCTACTGTATTGTGTTTTGAAGTTGAGTAGAATAAATTTTGAACTATTAAATTTAATTGAAATGTGTCTAAATTAAATCTTAATTACAAATTTTACATTAAAACGTGTGATGGTGGAAGGATATGAATGTGTTTCCCAAATTGGCATGTTGGAGGATAAGCCTGTTGATCCTAGATTCTAACCAATTGCCTAGTAAATTAGTTAATAATTACTTTTCACAAGATAACTTAATTTTTTTTTTGATATTATAAATATAAAGTATATTTGAATCAATCCGTTATCGAATATGCAAATTACATCAATTGATCATCCTCCAAAAGAAAAGTCCTCGTGCATGAACTTTAGGAAGATATAATATTGTCGGTATGCTGAAATAAGATTGATATAATTAGAAAAAAGTTAATCGTTCATAATCAGTCAAGATATTTATTATTCTGGATTTTCCAACCCAAAAACTCTTAAAGCTTTTATCCTTGTTAATCTTTTCAAACTAGAACTCTTCTTTCTGGACGTATGAAAATATAGTACTCTTTGGCAAGAATAGTCAAACGTTGGGAGTGGTGATACACAGACAGATAACATGAAAAGTTAATTTGAGTCGCTTCCAAGCGTCTTTACTTATGTTCTAATTAATGATTAATGATATTCTTTTCTATAAATTACATTTCATAACTATTTCAGGACAAAACTTAAGAGAGTATGTTTGTTAATGTTATTCTTAGATCATAAATTATAATTTCGTCTTCATAACTCGCACAATAGAAATGACATTAAAAATTAACACGGATTATCCATATGAAACTCTAATTTAAATTAGAAAACATCACAATAAATATCTATAAGTAATACACCTAAATGTTATCCATTCTTTAAGAGAGAAGGCGTTGCTGGAGTAATTCTTTGTTTTATACGTTAAGAAATCATGTCCATACCTTGAACTTATCAATTCAACTTCAGTACTCACGCACTTTAGCCACTTTAGGTACATTGCAATTCTTAATAGCATTATACTAAGTCTCCTGCTTCATGATCAAGTAATAGATTATCAATAATAAAAAAAGTAATAGATTTGTGGGCTCGAGGCAGAATGGTAGGGCAAACAGGATCCATAAGTTGATAGGTAATAATACGGGCAAAGTATTTTAAGGGCATATTAATTAAGTTATCAATAAATATTTTCTAATTAAAAACTATGATGAATTGTATTGGTAATATAGGTAAAAAAAAATATATTGAAGGACACTCACTGGTATTTTTCAAAAATAAAATATAATGCATGTTAATAAATAAATTTCTATTCATTATTTTATTGATCATTTAAAAAATATTCAATGTCTTTTAAATTTTCAAAATATTGGGTTAGTGTGAGTTAGTTAAACTGTGAGATGTTACTTATGAGTGCCTCAGTTCAATCCCACAATGTAATTTGTCCTTTTCCCATTTTATATTCACTTTCTCTTATAAAAGCTTACCATTGTATTAATCTTAATTTGAGCAAAAAGAAATTTCAAGATAAGAAATAATAGTCCTTTTTTATTTTTATTTCTTATGACGATTTATTCCAGTTGAGGCTACCCTATGAGCTCACAAACCCAAAGAAAATTCCTCATTATATATATATATATATATATATATATATATATATATATATATATATATATATATATATATATATATATATATAAACCAAAGAAAATCTGTTTCTTGTTTTCCCTGTTGATTCATTACGTGGGATTCGATACTGATAATTAATAGCGTTGTCTTTTTTCTTACGTTTGAATTAATAGCATTGTTAGGTTTATAACGTTACAAGCAAATTAGCATGCATCCCAAAAAAGCAAATTAATTAGCTATTTCAAATCTAAATATACACAACTTTGATTACCGTTTAATAGTTGTAAACTAGACAGCTAAAGTTAATTTTGAATAAAAATATACGAGAACCTGCATACCAATAGTTTAATACTACATAGCAGCATAGTTGACTGACAGAGAATAAGAAAAGTAAACAAAATGTTATGCTAGTGATTGATAAAGAGCTAATTGAGACCACCTACCTAGAAACAACGAGTTTGAATGTAATTGATCAAAACCAACGAAGAGCATATGAAATTTAGGATATCCCTACGTGAAAATCACGAGGTTTAGCATATCGGTATATCACTGAAGACTGATTATTGAGGAGGAAGCCATTTCTCAATGACAAATATATCTTTTTAGCCGACCAAAAAAATGCTGTTTGACTTATATTGTTTGGCCAACTATATATTATTATTCATTCCAATTTTTAGTCTGCTGACATCATTAGGATTATCATCGTATCAAAGTAAAAAAAAACTTCCACCCCTTAATCTAGATTAAGGGTTTGTTTTTGTACACCAAAAAATCTTATGTACATCGTTTAGGAATTGAGATTTGAGATAAAATAGTTTATAAATACTATCCTTTTAATCCACTGATATGTCTTTTAAACAGAAAAATATAATATGTTACGTAAGTATTGAGGTTGAACAAGGAAGTAAAATATGTCAAGCAAGTACTAAGCTTAATAAATCTATGCTATAGGCTTGGTTCAAAATATTAATTCCTTACTGTGTTGCACGCCTTAAGGTTGGAAAATTATCATTAGAGCATATTACACTTACATTCATTCCTGAGTTTAAGACTTATTATATGCACACCCCCTCCTTAGTTTATCCCTACATAAATCTCCCCTAATTTTAACGACTTTGTTATAATTGCACCCTAGTTCTTCATGTTAAACGAAACACAACACATGTATTGCACATGCTTCTTTAATGAAATTGTAGGACACTTATGTCATCGTCTTCCTCACAGAATCGTTATAAGGTGAAGTTTTGAACTTCCTGATACACCCGTGTACTATTAAAATGATTGGCCAGGTTTGTCACCCAAAAAAAATATAAAAATATTAAAAGTATTTTTTTCGGCAACTCTTTCTCTATCGTTCAGTTTTTCTTTTCTTCTTTCTCTTTTGGTTTTCACTTTCCGACACTGCCTTCATGCTCCAGCCTTCGGTGAGAACTCAAAATCACTTATTGCAACATTAACACACTCAGGCTGTCAGGCACCCAGCACAGTATAGAACAAAAAACAATAAGAGAACCTATAAGCCTCAAAAATCCCAACTACATATGTCAAGAAAATCTCTGTCAATAACAACATCTGTAATGACAACAACAACAAAAATAGTATAATAGTGCAAATAGAAAAGAAATAGAGGAAAAAAAGAAAAGAAAAAAAAACCCATCAATTGTCAGGAACCGGTTGATCCATGCACTCGAACGTTGACTATAAATTTTAAGTTTTAACAAGTTTCATTCGATCAACCCTAATAAGAAGTTAAAATTAATAAGAGTATTAAATGTCATGTCTGTTCAAGTTTGAAATAGAGCACTCACAGTCCAGAGGCACATGCACCATAAGCGGATAAGAAGCGCCGGTGTTGTCTTTCTGATTAAGATTATCAAATTCTAGAATTTATGTAAATTTGTGATAATTTTATAAATCTCATAGACTTATAAGAGTTTACTTCATATGGAAATAATAATAAAATATTTATAAATAACATATTAATTAAACATTTCAACAATATAATAAAACAAAACATTAAATCATAAAGTTTAAAATATTTAACAAAAATATTTAAATACATTATTAGTAGACAATAACTTGTAAATGTTAAAGTAATGGTAGATCATTCTCATCAAGGATTTGATATTATTAAAGAATAAGGATTTGATGTTATTAAAGGTGAAAATTTTATATTAGAGAATAAAACGATAAATGAAGATATGTTTTTGAATGTTAAACACATATAAAAAAATAACTTATATTTTGGTCTAATTTTTTAACTTATTAACTCGTTTATTTTGTGATATAAAAAAAAAAGAGTTTATTCAAGAGTCAACTTGCAGAAGACAAATAAACTTGTAAATTCATAAAAATTAACAAGCTAACTCGAATAACCCTATTTCGGATTATCGAGAATTTCGCCCATTGTAAGCGATAAGAAGCATGTGGTTTCTTATTACGGATTAACGCGGTTGAATATTAATATGAATTATCACAAGTAACATATATGGTCCCAGATTCGATTGTAATTTGGCCCTGTTTGCACGATTAACAGGTTATTATATATCCTGAAGGCAACACCAATGCGTGTTATTTCTTTCTAAAGATTGCGGTAAAGAAAGAGTGGCTTTCTACAAATAGTGAGGATGAAAGTAGAGTCTGCAAACTGATCGGGCAAAAGTGTTTTATCTCACTCTTTGTAGGGTAGACACAACGGAAAGTCAGATACTATACTGCAAAGGTTGATATCATTTATACATATGCATGTCAGTATTTAACAATATAAACATGATTTATATGTTTTTCTCTATATAAATATTTTAAACACTATATATATTTTGTTGATTTTAACTATTGACATTCTTTTAGGAAAACATTGAAATTTAGGTTAGAATAAAAGATGTGGAAAATGATAAATCGAAAAAAAAGAAGTTTTTTTAGGATTCAAAGTTAAATTAAATTCTTCCATTGATATTAAAGGCCTAAGAGAACATATCGGTTATATTTTAGGAGTGTATTTAATTTTTAAAGATAAAATATAAATTCAAAATTACTTGTTTTCAATATTGAGTTATAACTTATTAAATTATCATATTAAAACCATAAGGGATATATCAAACCAATATTAAAAATATTTGAATTTAAAATATATATTTGAAATTGATTTCTAGTATTCGATTATAACTTGTTAAATTTGGAGAGGAATCAACTTTAACTATGATTAAGACATGGACTAGGGATTATTCTCAATGCAAGGGGTCGATGTTTGTGAAAAAATTTTAATCTCTCAAAGAGCTAATAGTGTTCATTACGATGAAACTGTTCGGTTAATATTAAATACAAGCGTGTTAGTGATGTTTGGTTAACATCCTTTAATGAAAAGTTCAAAATATTTAATGATAAGTGTAATAATATTTAATACATTTATAATTAAAAAATATTTTCATTTATTTTTCTTTTTTACTTTTAAATCGTTAATGAATACATTGATTAATGAATTAAAGCAATAAAAGAAACTATTAATTATACACCAAAAAATGTAAAAAAGAAAAAGAAAAAGATTACTTATTATTTTGAATAATAATTTGACCGTAAAAAACAAACTAAACATGATAAGAATGATAATTATGAGGAAAAAGAATAACAAAATGCACAAGAAATTAAAGTTTATGTAAAAAGGTAAGGTGAGTAAAGAAACAGAAACTCCACAACTCACTAACCACAAGCCCGGAGAATAAAGAATTCAAATCGCAAATGTTTTCGGGGTGTAAAATGTAGTATTGTTCTTGTTCCCATGCCATGATAAATATACCTCTCTTGATGTAAGTAAAATTTGGCAGTCCAGGCATGGAAATATCAAAAAGCATTAACTTTCGTATTTAATGCCTTTACCTACATTTCCACATATTCAGAAGTAGCAGTTTTGTGTCATTTAATGCACCTTCTCCCCCACCCTTTCAACCTGCAAAACACCTTCAGTTTTTTTTTTTTTAATCTATTATGACAGTTTCTCTTGACTCCAGCACAGTTGAAACACACACAAGATGGAGCTGGCTTTTCTTCTTCGTAATTAATTTCATCTCTCACCAAAAACCAGCAACAAGCTTGGAATTTTCTCTTGTAAGCATCAAAAGTGGACAGAAGATCCAATAAAGTTCCTTGCTTTCTGTGTTGCTGATTGCTGCCTGCTTATTTATACAAACCCACAATGAAGATTCTGATTTGGCTGACAATTTTACATCCAACAACAAAAGTGGCCTTATTCCACTAGTTGTTTTACATCCCCCACCACTTTTTTTGGCCTCTTTTCCCTTCATTGCTAGTTATCCATGAAAATTGTGATAAATCATGAGGTAACATTGTTTTTTGGTTATTTATATGAAGATTGTTAGACCTGCTCTCTCCCTTTAAACTGTATTGCTTGTTGAGTAGTCAAAAGGTCTCTCTCTCTCTCTCTCTCTCTCTCTATATATATATATATATATATATATATATATATATCCGACCAACATTATTAGTTAATATTCAGAAACACAATTCTTATATATATACGCTTTGAACATGAACCTATGGCCAGTTTTATTTGGGACTCTATTTGAGGTTGTGGTTTTTTCATGCTTGTGGTTGCAAATTTCAAGTCTTGGTTCCATGTCTTCCATTGCCGTCTCTTATGGCGACAAAGGGTCAGTATTTTGTGGCTTGAAATCAGATGGATCTCACACTGTGACCTGTTATGGAATAGACTCAGCCATAATTTATGGAACGCCAACGCATTTTCCATTCCTTGGTCTAACTGCTGGTGATGGCTTTGTGTGTGGGCTTTTAATGAGTTCTAACCAACCTTATTGTTGGGGTAGCAGTGGCCATGTTGAAATGGGTGTGCCACAGCCTATGGTTAAGGGAGCTCAGTACCTAGAGATCAGTGCTGGTGACTACCACGTTTGTGGATTGAGGAAACCATTGACTGGAAGACACAGGAACACTTCTTTGGTTGATTGTTGGGGCTACAACATGACCAACAACTATGTGTTTGATGGGCAGGTTCAATCAATCTCAGCAGGTTCTCAATTCAATTGTGGCTTGTTTTCTCAGAATAGGACTGTGTTCTGTTGGGGGGATGAGACTAGTAGCCAAGTTATTAGCATGATCCCTCAAGGCATGAGGTTCCAGAAGATCTCTGCTGGAGGGTACCATGTGTGTGGAATCTTAGAAGGGGTGAATTCTAGAGCTGTTTGCTGGGGGAGGAGCTTGTTGGATTTGAGGGAAGAGCTTTCAATTTCGTTGACGGGTTCGGGGCAAGGACAAGGTAATGTTGAATTGGCTCCAATTGATCCCATGCTTTCTGTGGTGGGAGGGAAGTTCCATGCATGTGGCATTAGGAGCTATGATCGTGGTGTGGTTTGTTGGGGCTATAGTTTCAAAGCAGGTACTCCAGTTCCTAGTGGGATTAAGGCCTTTGAGATTGGTGCTGGGAATTATTTCACCTGTGGAGTACTTGTTGAGAAATCTCTTATGCCTGTTTGTTGGGGTGTTGGCTTCCCTACCTCTCTCCCTTTGCCTGTTTCACCAAGAATGTGTAGGTCTACTCCATGTTCTCCAGGTTACTATGAAACCCAACAAAATGGTCTTTGCAAGTCCCCAGATTCTCACATTTGCATGCCTTGCAGTGCTGCTTGTCCTCCTGAGATGTATCAGAGAAGTGGATGCAATTTGAAATCTGACATACTGTGTGAATATAATTGTTCTATTTGTTCCTCACCTGAATGCCTCTCCAATTGCTCCTCTTCCTATTCCAATGCTGCCTTTGGCAAGAGAACTGAAAGATTCTGGTCTATGCAGCTGCCAGTGCTTATTGCTGAGATAGCCTTTGCTGTTTTCTTAGTTAGCATTGTGTCTATAACTGCTGTTTTGTATGTTCGCTACAAGCTAAGAAATTGTCAGTGTTCAGGGCCAAAGGTGAAGAAACTAAAAGGGAGCTCTATAAACCAAAAGGATCAGAAATGCAAGATCCGACCGGACTTGGAGGATTTCAAGATTAGGAGGGCACAGATGTTCCCCTACGAGGAGCTTGAAAGGGCAACTAGTGGATTCAAAGAAGAGTCCATAGTGGGGAAGGGAAGTTTTTCATGTGTGTTCAAAGGAGTTCTCAAAGATGGTACTGTTGTTGCTGTTAAAAGGGCCATAGTGTCTCCCAACATGCAGAAGAATTCCAAGGAGTTTCACACCGAGCTTGACTTGCTCTCTAGGTTGAACCATGCACACTTGCTCAATCTACTAGGCTACTGTGAAGAAGGTGGAGAGAGGCTCCTTGTTTATGAGTACATGGCTCATGGCTCTTTGCATCAACACCTACATGGCAACAAGGTGATGCAAGAGCAAATGGATTGGGTGAGAAGGGTAACAATTGCAGTGCAAGCAGCTCGCGGAATCGAATATTTGCATGGATATGCTTGTCCACCCGTGATTCACAGAGACATCAAGTCTTCAAACATCCTCATAGATGAAGAACACAATGCTAGAGTGGCTGATTTTGGTTTGTCACTACTTGGTCCTGCAGATAGTAGCTCCCCACTAGCTGAACTACCAGCTGGGACTCTTGGCTATCTTGATCCTGAATACTATAGGCTTCATTATCTTACCACAAAGTCTGATGTATATAGCTTTGGTGTTCTACTTTTGGAGATTTTAAGTGGTAGAAAAGCCATTGACATGCAATTTGAAGAAGGGAACATAGTTCAATGGGCAGTGCCTCTGATCAAGTCAGGAGATATAGCTGCAATTTTGGATCCAGTTTTGAAACCTCCTCCTGATCTTGATGCCTTGAGAAGGATAGCTAATGTGGCTTGTAAAAGTGTGAGAATGAGAGGTAAGGATAGGCCTTCAATGGACAAAGTGACAACAGTTTTGGAGAGAGCACTTGCACAGTTAATGGGGAGCCCTTGTATTGAGCAGCCAATTTTGCCCACTGAGGTGGTTTTGGGAAGTAACAGATTGCACAAGAAATCATCTTCAAACAGGTCAGCCTCAGAAAGCACTGATGTGGAGGATCAGAGGTTTGAGTTTAGAGCACCATCATGGATCACTTTCCCCAGTGTCACTTCTTCTCAAAGAAGATCGGGCTCGGAGGCCGAAGTCGAGGGGAAAAATGCAGAAGGAAGGAATTTGAGCAATGTTGGAGGAGGTGGTGGTGTTTTGAGAAGTCTTGATGAAGAGATTGGTCTTGCCTCTCCTCGAGAGAGATTGTTCTTGCAACACAACTTTTAACCGTGGGAAATTTGAAGGAAGCAGATGTTATTAGTAAATTTTGTTTTGCTTTGTTTAATTGATGAGTTTCATCATGCATGGATGCAACTCTTACATTATTTTAGTTCCTATTTCCTGAGAGTTGTGTTTCAGAATCTTAGTGGAGCTAGCTTTCATTCTTTCATGCAAGTACTACACTTGGATGTAAGGTAGCTATCATCTCATTTTATTGATTGTAAAGCTTATCATCCGCGTTCAATTCTATCATAGCATTGGTTTTTTTTTTTTTTTTTTTCAATTAGAGAGTTTGGTTATTTTACAACCTCAGGTCAAATGGTAATTTGAAGTTAATTATTATCAGTATTTGCTTCAATTGCATCCCTTTTTCTGCCCTTTCAGATTAGGAAGATATTTAGTTTTCGAATTGATAAGATTCTCTACAGAGATTACAGCCCTTAATCTAATCGAGTGGTCTATATTTTGAGTTGCAAATGTTAAACCCTAAAAATAATGTTCACAGTGGATTTTCTCCAAAAGATCAATAGCGTATTTGGATTGGGGTTTACACAAAGTTCAATGCACCGTGAAATAAAATAAAAAAAATTTGACAGATTGACATTGAAAGTAATCTGTAACGAAAATCCAAACACACCAAATAGTAACTAAGTACTGCATGTTTGGAAAAATGGTAGGGACCCCCTCACGGCCTCAACGTACGCTGAGTAGTTCCTTTTGCAAACGCAAGTTCAAGGGTCTCCAAACGGAGACCAAACATGCATGCTAGCCACTACTATAATATCGTTGATAATAATAATATTATGATTTATATGTTTAATCATTAATGAATTTAACACATTCCTACTGGCTACTAAGTCACCAGTTTCTAGCTAAAGTGTGAGTCACAATATTAACATGTCTCCTAACAAATTGAACTGAACAGGAGGGATGCAATCTCAAAATATCTCTGATTTGATTCACAATCAATCCGTATTCAGAAATATCTTCCCCATTATATATTGATATTGTTTGTTTCAAAATATTTTTTTTTAATAATTAGCTATAAATAATTTGGGAATTCTTCGCTTATATACTATTTACATAACATTATACTATATTTGTTTGTTTCAAAATATACATTTAAAAATTCATTATTTTCAACTTCGTTATTGTTATTTAGTCACTTGCAATGCGAAATTTTATATATTTTGCCTAGAATATCATATCCAATAAACCAAATAATTCGTTTATGGTTGCCCGACTCAACCGTTGCCCCCAAAAAAATCCCCGATTCAACTCTTCTCGTAATTACTGCAAAATTGTCGTGTTAGGTAGTAATGAAATGTAGCCAATTAAGTAAAATCATTGATGGAAGTTTGCCTATTGAAATTTGAAAAATAACATGAACATCCGGACTGTGCATTCTCAACATTATTTAATTACAAAGAAGAGAGCCATGGATCAAACTGTACAACATCAACAATGCAAGTGGAACAATTTAATTCTGTCAAGGCATTTGCATGCCTGTTATGAGTCACACATTGCTAGTCTAACTTCAGAAGAATGAATTCAAAGGACCTGTACATTGACTGAACTAGTTCCTTCTACAACTAAAAATATCACTGCATATAAACCAATCCAATGGATTATTGAGTTCCATTGAGCTTGGCAAATTGAACTATAGAATTCAGCTGACACCTAAAGCTGTAGCGAAGAAGATACCTAGGTCAGCAACTATACTATTGCACGATATTTCTAGCAGCACTTTCGACCTGAACAGTGGAAAAGAATTAAAAGACTAGGTAACTGAGCTCAAGCTATCTCTGACTCTGTTGTTCTATGTTTTCCATCACCTTCACACTGTCCACTCCACTATGTGTTGTATTTTCTTTGAAAGACTATTATTATACTCTTCACCAACAAGGTCTCACATGGACTAACACAAGCATATACTACGCCAAACAGAAGATATTGTCGAAATATTTTTCATCCATCTTAATACAGAAACTCAAACTTCTAAAATTGCGATCAATAGCCTATAGGCATAAATATTATATATCAAGGGAAGCAGTTCTCGGTAATTTGTGTAGAGGTATATGATGGGAACTCAATTAGGAGGTGCAAAATTCAAACTCTTGTATGATGGGCCCAACAGAGAGTCAACAACACTGAATGAGTGACTATCTAATCTATTATCTATCAAGCATAAAGTAACTATTAACAGAAAAGAACACTAACTCACCGGATATTGCTCATAAATGCAATCCCTTCTACCTTTTCCAGGTGTCAAAGGATGTGTGTGTTCCATTATAAACTTTGTAACAACCCATTTACCAGAACTTACTCTCCTAACCAAAATCATTGCCCTGCAACCAACCCTTGTCTCTGCCCTTTGCCTTACAATCTTTTCACGTTTGTCAGGCATTCTGTAACCTTCTCTGTTGCAAACAAGAGCCCGTCCAATATTAGTTCCATCACGCCTTGGTCGTGAGAGCTTACTTAACACGTATGATGAATCCAACACGTGTAGCATATGCATTATAGAATGCATGTGCTGCAGCTTCGGATTAAAAGAAATGCAGCCTACTTTGTTCTCATCAATTGTGCTGCTACTAATCTGCACTACAGTAGCATTTCCTACTGTCTCAACATTAATGGAGCCATCAATCCCAAACTCAACTGCAGCAACAAAAGATCTGCTATATAAGATTTTCATTGCCAGGTTATACTCTATAGAACAGTATAAAATTGATGACATACTCTTTCATTGAAGACAAAAGTTATGAAATAAAAGGATAACAACTATATTGTCCTAAATCCAAAATTCTTAAGTTTTGTTAGAAGAAAGCTTAACAGCAGAGGGGAAGTATACAAATGGTATATAATATAATGAGTACTACGAAGAATCAGAGAAAGAAAACCGTACAAGTCAAAGTCATTTATAGAGGACAAGTACACTATACTACAACAGTTAAAATGGATTACCAGTTAGGCAATTACCAAGCTGAACCCATAGACTTTTAACACAGTCAATGTGAAGGAAGAATTTATGTCTTTCAAAAGTATGATAAATTATTGTGTCATGGTATGGCAAACATCAGTCATCTTCAAACAGTTTTTTTTTTAATATATAAAAAAATATACTTCCATCGAATAACAAAGCAAAAAAGAAAAAAGATCAGAAACTCTTAAGAGTTTTTTTTTTTCTTTTAAAAAAACTTACTCTATATGGATTTGTTAAAAATTTGGTTTTCCATGGAGCGTAATGAGTACGACATCAAATGATTTATGTAGCCATACTTATCAAGTGGAATATGATAACAGGACTATATGTTCTACTTGATTTCTTCTGGCTCATATAACGGAGAGAAAAAACTAACCAGAAAATTATGACTCATAATATCATTTTTAACTAAAAGAAGCATTCCAAAATCTATTCTCTGTTTATTTTCCATAGCTTATTATGAATCAAACATAAATAACGCCATAAATTTAGAAGAATAAAAATCCATAATTTTGACTTTTGACTATCATAACAGAGTGAGGCTTTGCACCCCAAAACTGAGTAATGTATCAGTCGACGCCAAGCAAATGAGTCCAAAAGTCAATGTTCCAACCAAAAGGAAAAAGAAAAATAATGAAAAAATATCAACTTTGAATAGCTTTTCATTTCCTTTTTCCAGAATTCTCTCACACGGGAAACAGAGCATCAAAAGAAATTTGGTATCTTGAGCAGAAGTCCCTAAACACTTCAGTTCAAACGAAATTCAAACATGCAGCTACTTGGCTCATTCCCTTTGAACAATTACAAGTTAAAAAACATGGAAGAAGGGTAGCCCTAAAATGCTGAGCTGGCAGCGAGATGTGCTGAGTAGTGCTTGTTCTGTTATTGTAAAGATTCCTAGAGGATCAGGAAATCACAATTCTGTTGGTAGAAGGCACTATATATATATATATATATATATATAATGAGAATTATAATCCTTCCTTATCCTTGGCTTTTCTTCTTTAGCCTTCCTTCTCTTCTTCATGGTTTCTGAGTTGCAGACCCCTAACAACTTTTCTGGTTTCGACAATTGTTCGCAAGTCCCGAATGAAGTAAACACGGGCCTGGGCTTTTGCTATGGGAACCTTGCCCGTTATCATAACCCACCGGATAAAATAGTTCATGCAGAACTCATTCTGAAGTACGAACTACAATTTGCATTTTGTAATAGGTTTTCAGAATAAAATGAGATACACAGAAAACAATAGTGGCAATACCGGAAACAACGGCCATTGTTTCATCACTTTTTTGAATAAAATAAAAATAAATGTAATTTGTAAAACTAAAAGTGAAATTTAAGATGTACATAAATAAATACTGTGAGGAAGAAAAATAGACACAAAAATGATGTTTTACAGATTGCTATGTATTATTGTTATTAAAACAATCTCGATGAACATGATAGAAATCATAAATTGTATTCATGAATTTTAATATGTATAAGCTTATTATATACAGAATGAAAAAAAAAAACTTCTTATTTATAAACCATTTTTTTATAATAGATGCACAAAGATTAATGCAGGCCATAGAAGTACAGGATGAACTTACTAATTTAGAATATAGATCAGATCATATTTTCCTTGACTTACAGACACCACCCATATTGATTCTGTTAGTTCTGTGCACTGCACACCATCATTGCTCTTGCAGTCTTGCTCTCCCATCATGCACCATTTTACAGAATGTTCCACGTCACCCCGCCTAGTGTTATAATGTTCATTTCTGATTTTGGTTAATAATCCCTTTCTATTACAGACACATTACTCATTCACTCACTCCTCCACGGCTACCAAAAATCAATTTACACTTTAACTATAAAAAGTCTTTATGCATTCTTCCAGGAAAAATTGATATATTTGATTATTTATTTTATTTTTTTCATTTGTTTTAATTATTTATCTCTTAAAAAATTTATTTTAATTATTTATTTTTTAAATTAGTTTAAAATGATCATTTTATCAGTTTAAAGTTAATTCTGTTAAAAACATTTAAATATTATCAGCTACAAATCGTCACAAGATGAAAAAATAAAAAAATCCCTTGATCCCAAATTGTTCTAGCTCCTTCTCTCTCCTTAAAACTATTAATCTTCTCTTAAAGCCTGAAACTTTTAACACTAATTTCTCATCAACTTCATCTCCTTTGAGTATCAAATTTGTTCCCATCATCTCGCTCTCCAACCTTTTTCAAATGGAATCCTTCTACTGAAAATCTCAAAAAATAATGAATCAAAGCTTATTATAGACCTAAATGGAACGTAATTTCCACTTCACCGTCATTGCTACATGTGCATGTCCTTCACATCACACACAATAGCAAGATTACCTCTTTGATGAGATTCCCAAATTCATTGTCCACGGTGTCATTTACCCAAATCCGATTATAAATTATGATTTGCACGTGCATTTGTTGGATTTTTTATCAAAAGGAAGATTAGGATTGTGAATGATGAAACTAATTTATTGGAAATGAATTCTCATATTTTGTTCATGCAATCAAGATTATTGCCTTTGATGAGATTACCAAATTCAGTGTCCATGTGTCATCTGATTATGAATTATGATTTGCATGGGTATTTGTTGGATTTTGATAAAAAGGAAGATTAGGATTATGAATGATGAAACTAATTTATTGGAAATGAATTCTCATATTTTGTTCATGCAGTCAAGATTATTGTCTTTGATGAGATCACCAAATCCACCGTCCACGGTGTCATTCACCCAAATCTGATTATGAAGTATGATTTGCATGTACATTTGTTGGATTTTTTTTTTTATCAAAAAGAAGATTAGGATTGTTCATGCAGTGTTTCTTCTCATTTTTTGTGTTTGTGACGCCTCTTAGGTAGCAGTATTTCAATATTGTTAATAACATTAACTTCAAATTAACATAATGATCATTTTAGATATTTTTTAAAAGATAAAGGATTAAAATGAATTTTTTAAAAGATAAATAATTAAAATAATAAAAAAATATAAAGTTTTGCAGTTTTTTTTAATATTTGGCAATTGTAGTTCTCGCTTTATTTACGAGGAGTTTGAATGTAAAGAAATATATGAAAAAGAATGAGAATCTTTTAAAAATATGAGTCAGTTTTATATTTCTATTTTCAATTTAAATATTTGTTGAGTTTGATTTGTCCAGAGAGATCGAAAGACCATTTTTCATATTGACTTCTCTCAGAACTTAGGTATGCTTATGTTCTTACTGGTTCTAGAAAAAAGTATTTGATCCAAAACAATCGTAATCATGCATGTTCCCTCATCAATACTGAATGGTCTGATTGGTCGCACAATGAAATTAAAGGGGGAATCAAGAAATGCCAGTATAATATATAGAAAAACCTTTTTTTAGTGGTAATTACATTTCATTTTTCTATTGTTATTTCTGTCACGGAAGTTGATTCCACATGTATAATAGAGAGAGAGCTTTAAAAAAAAGATAATTTTGAAAATAAAAACTTGTTAATGAATGAATCAGATTCTGGAGGAGGACAACATTGATTCTGAATTCCAAAGATGATGAAAAAAGAGAAAATACGTGACATTGCTGGCTCCGCCTCTCAGGTCCATCAATAATCAATGTTTTAAACCGATCATGTTTGCTTGTTTTTTTCGCGTTTTTCGGTCCAAACAAAGTTATGTAAAGTTGAATTAAGCTTATAACATGATTAATTATCTGGTTTCCTGTAAAAAAAAATGATTAATTATTTGATAGAAATGACTTTTAGTGATCGAAATTGTTTAATTTTAGTGAAATTGTTATTAAACATTAACTAATTAGAGAATAAATAATTAGAATACATCAACAATGTAGATTTTTTTATATTATTATTTAATCAATATTATATGTAATAAGTTTATTAATTTTGATAATAAGTATTTTAAAATCTGACACGTGACACAACTTTCTGATTAACTATCTATGTAAAAAAAAAAACCCTTAATGATACATAAAATTAAACTCATTAAAGAAACAAATAATTATGTAACTAATAAAAATACCTTTATTCATCTCATATGTTTGACAATTCCTTGTGTCTGATTTTACGTTCCAAATCCTCCTTTACGAATATATTCACAACAAAATTGTGAAACGACACGGAAACAACAATTATAAACTTCAAGATTAAAATTTAGGCACATAAGGGGTATCGAATACCAAACCAAAGACACTGGACATATTGTTTTATTGAAAGTATTTTCTTTAGTTTTACGTAAAAAGGGTGAAGGTGAAGTAATGCTAAAAAGTGGGTTGGAAAGGTAGGTCAAAGGATGCATGAATGATCCGTGTAAGTACGGCAAATTAAAGTTACGTCTAAGAGACGACACGAAGCAAATGGTACTCCCTACCTCCTATTATAATTATACTGTAAGGAAATGATATGATTAACAAAAAATTTATAAATGAATTAGTAATAATATAAGTTAGATTAATTTTATAAAATTATTATTTTTTATTTACGTGTCAAACAAATTAATACAACTATTATTTTCTGATAGAGGGAGTAATATTATGGTATGTGCACGAGAGGTGCAACGTTTGTGTTGACATGTTGCGTGTCTGTAACTGAAACAACACTAACAACCATGCACATGAATAAACGTTCTAACCACAAACATGTCCTTTTATATGGTTGGGAAATTCGGGTAGAAGCAATTTGGCTTTTAGCAACAAAAAAAAAATTCCAATTCATGATTTATACTTACAAAAAGGAATTTAAAATTTTTAAGCATGTAATTTCATTTTCGATTTCGAAAGTTTCCTCTTGTCTGTATAATTAAAAATAGTATTAAAAGGAATTTATATTTTAGTTCTTAGTTGTCTCTCAATTCAGAACAAAGTCTCTTATCTAATGAGTAGATGATATTTTGAGAAACTTAACTAAAAGAATGCACAGCTATTCCTTCTTATAGATGCAGAAGTTGTTCCAGCTGACTTTGCAATTACAAATTATGCTCTTTAAAAGTATTCATCTTTTTAGCTTGCTTTTGCTATTATGTTCACTTATGAAGTGAAAAATAAAGAGGAAAACATTAACTAATATTAAACTTAATAAATTCATTACTGAGTGTTACAAAAATATATATTATTAATTATTTGATCCTTTACCATAATGTAATGAGCTAATAGGTGTTATGTGAGCTGTAAAAAAAAAGTGTTATGTGACGGACTCTGAGCCACAAAATTCGAACTTCATGACATGTTATTAATCGAATTGGTTGAAATTCATTTCGATTACCGTATCTGGTGACATTATATTTATAATTTTTATTTTTATAAGTATGATTATCAAACTCTTGAATTAATTTGTTAATTCGAGAGTTTATAAATCTATTTATCCTTTTTGTGAGTTTTAGACTATGTAAAGTTTGAGTAAATTTGATAGATTTTTTTGAATTTATCAACGAATTTAACAAGTCACTAAGTTAAAAAAACTCACCAAAAATTATGTTATTTTCAAATACCAATTTTTTTATCTCTAATACTCGATGATCATGATCTACTATTACAATAACATCTCTTATTTTATTTTATTATATTATTGAAATGTTTAATTGATATGTTATTTATAAATATTTTGTTATTATTTTTATATGAAGTGAACTCTTACGAGTTTACGAGTGTACGAGTTGATTTCACAAGTTGAGTCCATAAAAGTCTTGCGAGTAAACTTTGAAGTTTAATAATCTTATTTATATGTATGATTAAAATTATTTTTAGTTTAAATTTTTATTTATAAAAAATTGATTCTCATCATGATTTGGTCGTAATATGGTATTTTTAGTCATATTATATTAGTGCTTATTTTGAAGTGATATGCAATAAAGCATGTTTTAATTTATTTCACATTATTATTAAATAGAAATATAACTTATTTTTAATATTTAAAAGTTCATCTACACTAAAACTAATCTATAATTTTTTTAAATTATTAAATCATAAACTGAAAAAACATGCACGCTTACGTTTAACGACAACGTAAAACATGCATGATACTGATGATACAACATCAATGTGATGATATCTTTTTTTTATCATCGTCAATGTAATGATAATATATATATATATATATATATTTGTACAAACGTGCAAATTACGTAAGGTTGAGAGTTTTTTTTTTTCTTTCTAAAATACTGATTTAGTCATTTAACTTATCTTTGAAATTTGATTTCATCTTCTAATTATTAAATAATTTAATTTAATCTTTTAATTTTTAAAATCAGTTTAGAAATTGAAGTGAGCGATATTAATGTAGTAGAAACACATATGGCTTTTACATTTTTGGCTGTTTTAAATAGTCCATAATTATTTTCCACATACTAACAATTGGAGGGGGCACCTGATTGCCAATGAGGGGGATGAGGTGGGGGAGGGGTGAGAGCTCAATGATATCACCAACAATGGCAAAATTAAAAGACAATAATACCCTTTAACTTAACTTTTCATTTAAGAAATTCTATATCTAATGGTTACTACCAACTTGAGGTTTTTTTTTTTTTTTTCATTAGAAGAAATCAACTTGAGTATTATTGTATTAATACGTTGATGTTTTTTTATTATGTTAGATATCACTTATACAAGTGGGCTAATGATTCAATATTTTATTAATAAGGCTAAATATGTTTTAATACTTGGAAATACTTTTTTTATATTTTAATTTCTATAAAAAAAAATTCTTAGTCTTTATGTTTAAACATAACACATGTTTTTAATTAAATGTATCAAAAGTGAGTTAATCTAGCTCACTCCGGTTAGCTCATTAAGGATTTTCAAAAACCGAGTCAACCAAACTTTCTTTAATTTTTTATATTTAAAAAAATATTTAACTTGACTCGTTGTGTTATAATAGGTTAAGTGAGCTGAGCTGTTAATTTATCGATTTAATTCACGTTTAACCAAATAATAATATTTTATTTCATAACAGCAATTAAAAAAATAAAATATCAATGAAATTTAAAAATAAAAAAAGAAAGAAAAAATAAAATTTATGGCTATGTTACTCTGATAAAAGATACATCTAATTTATGAAAAAAAATTATGAAATATTCGGATTCGAAAAGCAAGTTTGAATTTAAAACCGAGGTTAGAGTCCAAATCCATCAACATTCACGCCCCAACCGAAACCAATGACTTATCACCAAAATTCAACAAATTGCCCATCAAATTGCATTAGTTTAATTAGTTAATTAATAATACTTTATACTCTATAATAATTAAAGCCAAACCCTTAACACAGAACAGAACCCCTTCTATATAATCTCCACCAAACCCCTCTTTTACTCTCCTCTCTCCTCTCTCGAAAACAGTGTTCCAAAATCCAAACACACTCTCTCTCCCCATGGCGTTGAACAATGGCGTCCCCGCCACCGGCACCGGCCTCATCGTCAGCTTCGGTGAGATGCTCATCGACTTCGTCCCCACCGTCTCTGGCGTGTCCCTGGCCGAGGCCCCTGGCTTCCTCAAGGCCCCCGGCGGCGCCCCCGCTAACGTCGCCATCGCCGTGTCGCGCCTCGGCGGCAAAGCCGCCTTCGTCGGCAAGCTCGGCGACGACGAGTTCGGCCACATGCTCGCCGGAATCCTCAAGGAAAACGGCGTTCGCGCCGACGGCATCAACTTTGACCAGGGCGCACGCACCGCCCTGGCCTTCGTGACCCTACGCGCCGACGGGGAGCGTGAGTTCATGTTCTACAGAAACCCCAGCGCCGACATGCTCCTCAAGCCCGAAGAACTCAATCTCGAACTCATCAGATCTGTATGCATCTTTTCCCTCTCTTAACTTTCTCGGAAAATTTTTAACCTTTTCCCTGAAAACGAAGTCTTTGTTCCATGTATGAGTTGAGATGTGTGATCTGTGAGGGGAGAATCCGTGAGGTCACGCGCGTGAGGGAACACGTGGGCTTAGGGTGGTAGATACTGCCACGTCAGGTTCCGTGTAGTGGGCCCTGCTACTAGATCTAGGATTTACAATTTCACATTTAAAGTTCGTGAAATTCGATGATTTTTGTTTTTTTTTTAAATCTGAAAAAATGACCGTTACCTATTAATGAAGGTCGCGTAGGTAAGTGGGTGGGGTTGATGAAATATGGCGGCACGTGCCTCTTGATTCAATAGTGCATAAAATCAGTCCGCAAAAGAATCAAGATTTTACTTTTTTTATCGGTTAAATTTGTATTGAAATACACATAGCAATAATTTCAACCGTAAATCACTGCAAATCAAACAAAACATGTACATGTAGTAATTGGATTCCTTCAAACCCAACAAAACAAACATAGAGCACAACGAAGGTCGTGGAGTTTTCAATTTTTTAATTTTTTTTATTCTGTCAAAAAACAAATCTTTTTATAAGATTTTCTATGCCGTTCGTGTTTGTCCACGCGCTAGGACGATGGATTATGCGCTTGGTGGTGTTATGTATTTGACTGTTGCTGGTTTGGATTTCTGCGTTTGTTTAGTCACCGTGCTATATCTTGCTGTGTTGGCTTTGACCAACACTCCCACGCGATTCTAGGCTTTCTCTTTTCTTTTTCACAAGTTGTTTTCTTCAACTAATTAATACTATTATGATTTTTTTACTTTGCGGATTTGATTCAAAATATTTAGAAAAGTTGTAAATTTGTTTATTTTTTAGCTGCATTGAATTTTGTGGTTTGTTTGAATCCCGAGATATACGCAGTGATCGGTGGAACCGATAAAGGTGTTATTGCCTCCATCTTATATCAATCTGTGTAAAAAAAATAATTTAAAACAAAGTTGTTAACTTTTACTGTAATTAAAAATTCATACTAAATAATTTTTCTTATTTCTCTATTTTGTTTGAAAGTTGCAGCATTTTTTTTCTTATCTCTATTTTTTAATTTGTTTAACTTGATCCTTCTATTTAATTTTTTTCAATATAGTTCTTTAATCGTCAATTTTAAAATGTTTAATATAATTCTTTAATTTGTCTATTTTTTTTTCTCAATAACAATTTTTTTTTTAAGTTCTCAATAACAACATTAGCCTTACAATGGCATGTCTATTTTCTTTTGGACTAAGTTATTGCTCTTAATGAAAAAGGAGTCACATTACATATTACATACAGTATATTTCGACATTAGGAGAATCAAATTTAGCTTCTTTTTGTTTTTACATTTACATCAACACCCCTTAGGGAGCGGAGCGTAAGTATATTTTTATTAGATAGAGGGGATGTCAGAATAATGTACAAGGATTCCAAAGTGAAGGAAATAATTTTACGGTATAATTATTTATCCTTAGCTTGTCAGTGAAGGTCTACCAGTCTGTGGGTCCATATTTTACAGCCTGACAACTAGCAAGTACTATGCCACTAACAAATAATTAAAAAAAAATGTATGATTTAGCGGCCTATTTCATGCTGGTACAATTAAATCAATTATGTATTCAACGGACATTATTGACCATTGTTAAAGTGATATATATATACTAGCACCATTTAGCAGTATGAGGTGGGTGGCTAAGTGAAAGTTGACCTTTTCAGGCAAAAGTTTTCCATTACGGATCAATCAGTTTGATCGTGGAGCCATGCAGATCAGCACACTTGAAGGCAATGGAAGTAGCCAAGGAATCTGGGTGCTTGCTCTCCTATGACCCCAACCTTCGTCTACCTTTGTGGCCTTCGGCTGAGGAAGCTCGTAAGCAAATACTGAGCATTTGGGAGAAGGCTGATTTGATCAAGGTCAGTGATGCGGAGCTTGAGTTCCTCACAGGAAGTGACAAGATTGATGATGAATCTGCTTTGTCATTGTGGCACCCCAATTTGAAGTTGCTCCTTGTCACTCTTGGGGAACATGGTTCCAGATACTACACCAAGGTACAAACCCACCCTTCACTTTAATTACCTATTCCTTTGTTATTTTACTATTCTGTTGAACGTTAGTTGCTTTAGTGCTGTCACAGTATGGTAGATCCGTAGATGTTTGTTTGGTTAGCTTTGATGTCATTGATGTGTCGCGGTCATTTTGTATGCTTTTTGCAATGGATAGGCTTGTAAACAAAGTTGCTTTCAGGCTGGGCCACCACGTGTTTCTCTGCTTCTCAACATTCTTTCCCTCCCTTTTTTTTTTTTATCAAATCAAAATAAATTAAACCGCTCTGCACTTTATTCTCACCTGTTATGTCATTCATGGTAGCTCTGGAATTTCCATCTCACCTTTGTAAAGATTAAACTTTTAAGCATAACGTTTTGTCATGAAGCCATCTCTCACCTTAAAAATTGTTGATGGCTATATATATTTATTCACTTACACCTTCTGGTGGAGTGCTATTCTTTTTTTGCATCGTATATATCATTAGCATCTGTTATCTGCATAAACTCAGTTTTTTATTTTATGCTTTCTGCGTTCAGTTTTTTATTTTTATATATATATATATTTTTTTGTTTTGTAATGTTGTGTATTGTACTTTTGCCTTGAAACTGAAGAATGTTGATCTCAATTTGCAATAATTGTGTTTGGAAACACTAATGAGTCTTTCCCCGTTTTTTCATAAAACCAGAGTTTCAAAGGATCGGTAGATGCTTTCCATGTCAATACAGTTGATACAACTGGTGCCGGTGATTCCTTTGTTGGTGCTTTATTGGCCAAGATTGTCGATGATCAGTCCATACTTGAAGTGAGTGCTTAGCTACCCCAATGGAAATACAAGTGTCTTGATAAAATTACAATAGATACTTGTAAAGATCCTTTTTAAATAGTGATTGACTTATTTTAACTTTCTGATTGCAGGATGAACCAAGGTTAAGAGAAGTACTAAAGTTTGCAAATGCATGTGGAGCTATTACAACTACCCAAAAGGGAGCAATTCCGGCCCTTCCCAAAGAGGAGGCTGCACTGAAACTGATCAAAGGGGGGTCATAGAATCTTTTGGCAAAATGCAAAAGTGCTAGCATGATTTCGTTTTCTTCCCCTAATGTTTAAATTTTCCGTTGGATTTGCTTGCTATAAGTTTAGGAGGGAACTTTTGTTTTTTCTCCTATGCACTGTTTTCAGGTTTTGCCAAATAACGCTTTCTTTCAAATTTTGAGATTAGCGATTGAATGAAAATTTGAATCATAAGCTCGGCCCATAGTTGCAACTTAAACAGCTGAAATTGTCTTCTGTCTAACTGTTCAATTTAAGTTTGCAGCAAACTGTTTTTGCAACCAATCATTTGAAGAAGAAAATAGAGGAGCTAAAGCCCAACCGATTGACTTTACGTCTTTACGCAGTTCAAAAAATCAGTAATACGAACAAGAATGATTCATGGGTCGTATTCATCACTTATAAGGAACTTTGAACATGCCATTTCTATTTACAATACCTAAAGCTCTACATAAATCACATTTCTATTTCGTGGATATTGTCTACACGTTTCAAAAGTAGTGTCAAATAACATCATGCGTGTGCGTGAGGAGATCAATTTATTTCTTACAGAGTAGAATTTGGCAATATAATAGATTAGTACGTCTTCTTGAAAGATATACAATACATAAAGTTCATTTGGTTCGGAACTCCATGTAACTACCCAATTTTATTATATAATACATGTGGCTAGCGAGTTGCAATGAGGTATGATATCCAACTAAGGAATATATTTTCTGATAAATGTTTCCTTTTTTTTTTTTTTTTAAGTACAGACCCTGTACTTGGTGGGATTCAACTCTATTTTGACAGGTAGAGCCTAGAAGAGGGGGACATTTATAACACGATAGCTTGAGGATGACACTCAATAACCTCCATCTTTAACGACTTCCAAGCACTTGCACACCTTTCCCACTTTGCTTGCATGCGAGCCAGAAAAGCCTCTGCCCATTGTTCATTGCTCCCTCTCATGCTTAGATCACAAGGCAGTGAAAAACTGTTCGAAAGTGCTTAAAATGTCAATAATCTGCCGATTGACTAAATAGCATTCGTATGATTTTAAATTTAATCCATTATTTGTGTAATCTGTCACACTAACCGATGATGATGATGACGATGATTATCAAAACTAAAACCAAATGCATAACTGAGTGAAAAATTTAAAGTAGATTTAGAACAGACTGCAGTCTCACACAATTACCAAAGATTTAGCTTGGCCCAGGTCACAAAATGCTTTCAGTGGATTTCATATCCATTCACTACAACTAAAGTCCACCCATATGGAGTTCAATTTGTCAATAGCCACACCTCTAGTTCGATTGCCAAAGGTTCTAACTGACTATGATATTAACAAATCCAAAAATGTAGTTTTTACCTTAACAGCTTTTCTGCTTGAGTCCCTTTCTTGAGAGTACTATTCCTGCAAGAACTCAAATTTTAATGTACTCAATTTGTGAGAAATTGTTTAACAAGAAAAACAAATGAAAGATTGCCACCTTTGGTTAATCCAATATAGGTTGTAAGTCAATGATACAATTCCAAATCCCAATTAGTTTGAACATTGAATAGTTGGCAAGCATATACATCACACCTCTTTGACTCTTGGCATAAAACATCTAAAAGTGGATATCACATTATCCTTGTTATCTCTTTTTTCCTACTCTGCTTTTCTGAACAAAAATTTCAACACAAACTATGTTCTGGAGAATTTAAAACAATTTCTACATCAAACATATAATGGAAGTTTCATAACGTAAAGCATGGATAAATGGCATAAAAAATATGAAGATATTTGGTTGCAAGATTATAAATGGCATCAGAAATATGCTCCTTGCCAAACAGATAGACCACCGGGTAGCCTAGAAGCCATCTGAAGCAAATAAAACATACTAAAATGAGATAGTCCCATCACAAATTACATGTTTAATAAGGAATAAGAAAAAGAAAATAGCTATGTAGAATCTAGTTTTAGGGAGTGACTGAGTGTATTACCATGACATACTAATGTGACAGTATTAACTAACTACTTTTCATTGACATTCATTCAGGGTAACTAAATATAACAGATTAACAGTGTATCCAACCATTTTATTTGAATCAACTCAGTCCTTGAAAGAATCTCCAACAGAAAAAAAGTATAAGCTGTAACATACTACATACTACTAAATGCAATCTGTGCAACATTATATTCCATGCTAGTTCTACGAACTATGGAGTGTAAAGTGGTTGAAAGGGAATGAGGA
The DNA here is from genome assembly GCF_000004515.6 of Glycine max. Taxonomy (NCBI): domain Eukaryota; kingdom Viridiplantae; phylum Streptophyta; class Magnoliopsida; order Fabales; family Fabaceae; genus Glycine; species Glycine max. The sequence goes on from NC_038249.2 coordinate 42,926,687, forward strand.
TTACCCATTCAAGGTTGGCACAGTGATGTCCATGCAGTTACTGAGCAGAAGGAGAGGAAGAGCTCTGACACGTGGCGTTGGCGTTAGGATCATCCGTAGATTTTGGTTCCTGCGGCGGTGAGAATATCGTTAAAAACAGCCGCTGAATCGATACTAATTGGCTTTACTCTATTTGTGTCATCATCTGAAGAGTGAACACAACACACAGATGGTGTTGAAGCTGAGGCATGATTCCAGCGTAGTCTAGCAATATATATATAATATTGCTAAATTTAATGTTATTTATTAAATGAATCTAATATAAAGAGACAAAGATAGTATTCTTCCATACCAAAAGAAAACACTTATTTTTTCTTTCTATTTACACAATTTTTTTATTTTTGTATAAAAATGTACATTGAGATTTTTTAGAGAGAGAAAGGAATTGAAGGATTTTTTGGATCCAATCCCGGGCCCAATTCAATCCAAAAGTTTTACAAATTTTGAATTATCAAAGTTAGGTAGATTAGTAAATCCAAAATTGCAAATTAAGAAAAGCGAACAAATAAATAAAAAATGAGAAAGAGAATCTGTTGTTTCCGAAAGAGCATCAGCACAGTGGAGATAAATTCTAAAGGGCTGACCAAGATTTTTCTGAGCTTGGCGCTATCATTAGAGACTAGAGAGAGTGTAGAAAGATTCTCTCTCTCAATCCAAATTATTCCATCAAGTTTGTAAAGAGACAAACTAACCTTGTCGTTCATTTCTTTTTGCAAAGTTGCCAATCGACTATGCTAGCTTCTCTTCTTTTGAGACTATAAATCATTTACCTTTTTGTGTTCAATAGTCGATCATGAACCAAAGCTGTTAATTTTGTTTCTGTCAACAAAATCCAAAATGATATCAGATAAAATGTCCGGATTTGAAAAGCTCAAATAAATTATGCATGCTTTTGGTTGTAAAAAAATGTTTGCAGTTTAGGTATTTTAATACATAAAATAAAATTGATTACAAAATAAAAATATTAACAACATTTTTATTATCATTAAAGGAAAGATTTACAAAACACTAAATATTAAATAAAAATTATATTTTTACATAACTGTGATTATTATATTAATCAATAATAGATTTAATTAGTAAAAAAGTTAATTATCTTAAAAAGTAATTAGATTTTTTTCATTAGCCTTTTGTTTTCTACTCATTTATTTATACCTCAAAAGACATAATCGATTCAAAATTGCACGTGATACACAGATCAAACAGTAAGTCTTAGTTGTAATCATAATTAACCTTAAAAAATAAACAATAATCATAAAAAATATAATATTTTAATTTATTGGTAGAATTTAAAACTACAACATATATAATTAAATTAGAAGTACACTTTAAAATAAATGATATGATTTTTAATTTTTTAATCCATATCCTTAAAATAATAAAGAAGATGAAGGTGAATAGATCTTAAACAATAGGTGATGGCGACGCTGGGTGGTGCTGAACACACGCGGTGATGGTGGTGGTGAATGCATGACATGGTTGAGGAGGCAGAGAAAGAGTTGGGCGGACATGAAGAAGAAGCATAAGCGGAAGTGAAACGTAGAAAGAAAATCGTATCTCTCTTCTTAAGTTTTTAGTTGACAAATATCATACACTTGGGTTGGAATCACTCAAACCTAACTTCCCAAAAAAAAAAAACATTATAATTTCATAATTGAAAATCAGACGAAAAGAATTTACATGGACTGATAATTTTATAAGAATGAAATATTTTAGTAAAACTAATATAATGAGAGAAGTATAATAATAGTATTGAAAACTTTAACATAAGCTTAATGATATGAAAAAAAATGCTAATAGGGTTTGAAGATTTTGTTTATGATATTATGACTATGTTTAATAAAATTAGTTGAAAAGTTAATTAGAAGTTGAAAGTTAAAAATTTTGTTAATAACTGGAAGCTAAAAAAACTAACTTATTAAATTAAAAGTGTTTGATAAAACTAATTGTTGAAGTAGTTGAAAAATATAAATGATAGACAAATAATAAAATCATGATTTATTTTAAAAAGGTAATAAGGAAAATGAATAAATATATAGAGGATAAAAATGAAAAAAAATATAAAATTTTTAAAATTTTTATTTGAAGTAGTGTTTCAAAAAATGTTAAAACTACTAAGAAGTTATTATAAAAGTTTGTTTACCAAATAATCAAATAAACTTTTCAATTATCAAAAGAAATAATTAGAACATAACTTAAATGTTTTGTTGAACATGACTTATGTTAAACATAGTTAGAAGCTACTAAAAAATTATTAAAGAAATTTGATTATCACCCTTGTATATAACACTTTTTTCTCAAATCTACTTGTCCCTTCTTATAAAGACTCTTTTAAATTATCTTTTACATTAATTATTTCTTAATCAATATACTCTTGATTACTTTATGATAAATGTTATGAATTAAAAAGACAAATTATCTCTCTATAACAAGGATTAAAGAATCAGACTAGCACACACAATCATTAATTAGTATAAAATAATTAAGTGTAAAGAGAATTAAGTGGAAAGAGAAAGATGATGGAATCATGATAATTTTAAGTGTAATTTTAAAAGAATAATAAAAATTACTAATAAATTCAATGTTATTATTTAAATTAATCACATTTCTTCCAAATACATGAATTAGTTAAAAATATCTTATATTTAGAAACAAAAGGGAGTATAACTGTCGGTTCTTCCCTTATTTTTTCATAATTTAACGCTAGGGCTCGATTGGATATCCCCGCTAGAGTAAATTCAACAACATTGTTTGCTTAAATATACATTCTACCACTATTTATATGGTTCCTATTGATATAGTTCCAAGATTAAGTTAAATTTAAAATAAGAAGACATGCTAAGTATTGTAGGAGTTTAATTCTCGTCGCAAACATCTGAATTGTGAAAACGTGATGCATACAAACGCTCTTCCAGACATTAGGGATGCATACAAACAAAATGCCCCTTAGTGGGGGATTGGGGAAGATGATGTCTCAATTTGGTGGGGGATTGGGGAAGATGTGACCGTGGGAGAATCCCCCTTAGTGTATGAAGCATAAGGACAAGGATAATTTATTCCCCAAAGGCATAGATTCTATGCTATCCAGCAAAAAAAACACCTCAAGTACAATACTTATCAACTCCACACAACTTGTGAAAATTGTTGTTCTTAGTGAAGTATGAATAATTGAATATACAACATATCAACATGTCTGAATGGAATAGTTTTTTGAGAAAACAATAATCTTTTTCGACAATTTACTAAATAGCTTTTAAAAAAAGAAAAAACAAATTATTTTCCCATAATTAATCTTTTCCAATCATGCATGCACCATCCCATATGGCAAGCCACACACTTAGCCAAGATCAGGCACAGTAAAATACTCATCATCATCATCATTTAGGACTTCAATCCTAGGCTTTTTGTGGGACATGTAGGATTTGGAAGTTCTGTATGAAGCAACACTGCTACTGTTATGAGTTACTGGAAGCTGAGGTACTTCAGCTGCAGCCAAGGCTTCCTGAGCAAATTGTTCACCAAAAATACCCACATCTGTAAGCCATTCCAGCTCTCCAAACTGCAGAGATTCCTTCTGAACACAGAAATAAAGTCGGAGTTACAAATATTATAAGGCAAAAGGCACATCATCATTAAGTAACTAGTTAACTATTCATAAAGGCCAGGATCAAAATTTCCATGTCATTAGCCCTTCAACAGAATAAAGTGCAGATGCATATAGTTCAAAGTATATATCAAATTATCAAAAATAAAATAAAACTGAAATCAAGTCCCGGGGTTCAATACAAAATTATTTATTATTTACTATTTATTAACCTACTGCTGCCTAATTATTCTGTAAACATAACTAGCCTCTACTACCTTGATGGTTCTTTCATATAAAATTGAATGCTTGATTATGCACAGGCAGTGCCAAAATAAGTAAGGAGGCACAAGACAATCATTTATACAGCATCAGTTCAAGGAAAACTCTTCAATGTAATTTTTGTCCTTATCAATCTCTTGATCAACAAAGAATCAACGGAAAACTAATTGGATTGATGGGATACAATCAAGAAAAAAATAAATCAATTTTTTCACATTTTCCAGCCACATTAAACACAATTATAATGTTCACATGTACCATGATGATTGGATACGACTATGCTATTGTTCTATATGGCTGTTCAAAGATGTCTATAGACAACAAATGAAACATGTAACGCTACTATTAACACCTTTCAGTTATAACACTCCAATTACTTAGTTGAGTTAGTTCATCACGTATATGTATTATGTAACTCAAATTATTATTATGAAATAAAGCTGTCTTACTTTCTCAGGTGATTCAAAGGCTGTTAGTTCCAATAAGTCATCAACAGCCCAAGAGGAAGTGAAGCTAGGCACTTGCTGAGGAGGAATTTTCGCAGAAACTTGTTGTGCATTCCTAGTAGGAGGCTCCAAGTGACTTTTTTCATTGTCCTTGGTGCAATTAGAACTCGATGCCACTCGGATACCAGTAGCAAGGAAGCGCTGGTGGTTCGCAGAAAGGCTTCCGGCTGAATGAATTGGTTCATCACAATCCTGACAGAAGAGTGCTCTGTCTTCAACACAAAATATGAATGCTGGCTTGTCCTGTTGGTATATGTAGGAGAAAGGAAAGAACAAAATGAGCAATACTTCTAAGAAACTTATTACAATATCCATCAGTAGAGGTATTAATTCATAACACTATACACGAAATATCCTAATCCAGATCTCATCAGTTAACCTAACTCAAGATCCCAGTGTCAAGGGTATAATTCAGTCTACAAGTTTCTACATAATACATTTCACAAGGATTTAGAAAATAGCAAGCAACATTCTCACCATGCACCAGCAGAAAGTGTATTTAACAATGTCTTTAAGAAACAAAAAAGAATTCTCACTTGATGCTTAAATAGATTGAATTGGAAAACAAAAGAGAGAGAGAGAGAGAGAGAGACTCACTTCATTGGTAGTGCTTATGCTTCAATTAACACAGTAATCGGCAGTCTCACACACAGTTTTAGTAAAATGGTATAATATCATGAACATATTTATTAGTAAAAACTAACAAGCTCAACATAAAACTAGCACATGAATTGATTGAGAGATGACTTTATAACATAAAATTAGAAGAGACACAAATATATTTGAGGTGCTTACTTGGCAAATGTCACATCTTGGAAGCTTGCTTGATAGACATTGAAGAAGAAGCCTTTGGTGCTTGCTTGCAAGCTTGTTTGCAGCATGAACTTCAACGTCACATTTGGCACACAAAGCTGCCTCATCCGCACAACAAATCACTGTTGCCGGAGCTCTCTCACACACATCACACTGAATTTTCATGTTAACTCTTCTCTTCCTTCTACAACACTAAAAACTTGGTCTTCTTTTAGCTAACAACTTTTTTCACTGGAAATGTTAACGAACCCTTTACCAGACACGGTAGTTTTGTAAAGCCAAAAATGAAGAACGATGTGGTGTAGAAAGATTAGGACATGGTGTGGAGATGAGAACAAAAAAAGAAGAAGAACATAGTTAACATTTGTAGTACAATACACAGTTGGTATTTAATGTGGGAAGAAACTGTTGAACACAGAAAAGGAAGTGTCTGGATGAGGATTAAGAGCTGGTGGGGATGCAAAGATAAGGATTTGGATGTTGCATATCAGTTTCTGTAAGGAAAATAGAAAAACAACACGGATTAGTGGGGTTAACTTGTCAAACTTGTGTGTGGCTGTGGAAGCATCAACAAAGTACAAACCATGTTTGAGTGGCCACTATATTTTCTAGATATTCTATCACTAGTAAAGACAGCTGCCTTATATGTATGTTTTAAAATCGGATACAACTAATTATTTTGAATAATTGTGAATATGGATTAATCTCAATTACTATCAATTTGTGTGTTTGCCAATTTTCCAACATTGAAATAAAGAGACACTTAAATGTTTAACTATCCTTGCATTTGATATTTTGCTAGTCAACAAGTTGGCATATCATCCCATGCTTTCTAAATGATTGGATGGAATGAATCGTTATCAAACTCAGGAATCACACGGCCACAGTTTCATAACAATTTTGTTTTGAAAAAAAAAATCTCTCTTTTTTTTTAAAATGTTTCTTATAATAATTTAGATTTTTAAAAGATAATAATTTAATTTATTATATCATGTTAGTTTGTATGGATTAAATAGAAAGATTGTTGATTAACTCGTGTTCTTTAACTTTTCCTATTGCAAATTATAGTCTATGGAAAACTTACTAGTTTATATGAAGTGGTTTTGGAACCTGGCCGGTTACTTCTTTTTCAAATATTGAAATTTTCAATTAATCTAAAATGAAGTGGTGGTCCGTGGAGAAACAAAGTAAAACAGTTTTGGACAGATTTTTTAAGTACACATGTGTTGTCACAAATCTAGTAGGCAACAGTTCAACGATTAGGAAAGCATGATCGAGATAACTTATTCTAGTTATAGGTTGATAATTCTTTGTAAGATTGATTTATGAAAAGAGATTTAACTATGTAAATTATTTTTATGATTTTTTATTTTTACAGATAAAAAAATATAAAACATTACGTCCACATACAAGATACGTGATTATTATATAATGGATAAAATTTAAATACAATTTTATAGGTGTTGTTAGTGTCATTTTCTAATTAAAATTAGAGTAATTTCATCTTGCTAATCGACAAAACTCCAATTTTAATCAAATAACAATATAAACAACACCTAAAAAGATATATATATATATATATATATATATTATAATCTTTACATAACCTTAGTTTTGTTCAACCATGGGATAAAACATCTTAAGGTAACAAGAACCAGCGACTGTGAAGACATTTTGATCCTAAAAACCTTGATGCCAACCCTTCTCTTGGAGACCCCACGACGCATGCCCAAAACAACTCCCATTGCGACTTGATTAACCTCTTTCACTGACTTCTTCAACTTTTCCTTGAAGCTACCATTGTTTTTTCTTTCCAAACTCAAATGGTAACTATTCAGAAACGCTCTTCTTGCCTCACAAAATTCACGACCACGCCTAGACCACCCTCCATGATCAAGTTGCGGATTGTACGTTAGTTGGGGTGATTGATCATCAGAAGGTGCATTGGGACGTACTTTGGAGTGTCTCATTAGAAAAGAACTAAGAAATGATGAGAACCACATCACATGTGTGTGGCCGTGAAAAAACACTGGCCACTACAAAAGGATTTATATAGTCACATATTGGTTTGATTTTTTAGATAACCTTGGCTTGGTGGTTAAACCATAGAGGAAATTAATGTAACCGGGTTGGTAGCTTGGTTTCACTCAAGATTAATTAGCAAAACCTCATACTCTAGTTTGATGCGTATAAATTCTTCTTGAAAATTGGCACGTTAATTAATTATTCCCGAGAGGTGTTTTTTCGTAGGTAATTTTAACTACCGTTGAAAGGCAATGAATGCACAAACTTGCAGTGCGGTTTTCCTTTCCTTTCATGAATGAATGAATAACGAAATTCAAAAGTTGCATGGAGTATTATTTTTTTTTTCTGATTATATTTTCAAGATTGGAATTTTATTCACCATGTATATGGAATTTTATGCACAAACTACTACATTACAACTCGTGGCTGGCAACAAAATAGTAACAAAGATATCCAAGCGTAACACATACGCTACCAATTACAATTAGTTGACTCTTGTCAACAACAAGAACAATTAGTTTCTTGAAATTCCTTTTGTGGCTTATGATAAATAAATGAATGAATGAATAAGCTGGTAGTATTGTTTAAAACTAGCGGCTAATATTTAGAAATATGCATGCAAGTCTTTTTAATCAGTAATCTCAAAAGGAAAAGGTACATGTGAAAGTTCCATAGTTTTTCTTTTCCCCTCTTTATCATAAATTTTATTTCTTTTTCAGATAAGAAAAAAACATTCTATTCTTTAAACACGAAATATACATTGAGAAAATAACTTTCTCGTTTAAAATAATTGTTGCAACCGGAGACAAATCTTGATTCTCCTTGAAGGTTAGTAATAGGTTATGCTTATGCTCCTTGGCAAGTGTGTAGTTTGAGAATATACTTGCAAACACATTCCGATACCTAAAAAAGTGTTGCAAGTATGAAAATGAGAGAAAATTTGATTTTCCTTTTCCCCATTGTTGTATAGAGCTGAGGTCAACGAAACTAAAATCTTCATAATAAGGAATCCCAACTTTATTTTATTTTTTTAGGTTATCTAACTTCAAATTAAAATGTTTGTTTTTAGAAATGCTAACACTCTTTAAAAAGTATTCTCTCTTGTTGCTTAAAATCTATTGAAAATAATAAAATTTAGTCGGCCTTGTATTTTATTTAACGATTTTTTGTCTCAATTTTATATTTTTTAATAAATTTTAACTAGTATAGATAGTATGTTTGAAATAGTGACCATTTTATGATCATAATATGTCTTAATTATGAATGAGTTCATTAAGATCATTGGAGATCTTTGTGGAGTAACATAGTATTTAATCGGCGATGCTCTAAATCTATTAATTGTTTTTTTTTTGTGTGATTAAATCTATATTGTTTTAACACAACAAAACTCATCTATTTTTATAATTAACCATTTATTGGCCAAAAAGTAATTAATTACTATTTTCTCATTTTTAATATTAAAAAAATAAAATATTGCTTCTATTAAATACCTAAATTAGTTAATGAAAGTTGCTCAGGGAACATGAATTTGATTTTCTAAGAATGCAGTTACAATAGAAATTTAAATAAAAATACATAGGTTCATGAGATTTTCAGAGAAAAACAGTTGAGTCGAATAGACTACTCTAGTTATTTTGTTCCATTACAAAATTAGCCATACTTCCATTTGGTTTTAAATAAAAACGTCGGGCATTCACACATGGGCCTAAGTTACAAAATATGGAAGGTAATTAGCATTACTGGGGATAGGACCTCAACATTTTCAATATAATTTATAGAGAAATGCCAGCAACACAGGAGTACTACTTTCTAACACATTCGTTTGCACATTCTTTATTATAACTGTTTGTTCATCTCACTTCTTATTTAATGAATCTTTTTCATACTTCTAATTTTCAATTAATTTTAAATTAGTAAACAAAAATTATGAAATGCTATAATATATCATTACTTATGAAACCAAACACACTTAGTCCAGTTCGGTTTTTTAGGTACAACTAATTTCAATAATAGATTAGATTCTATGCTATGCCCAGCTGACCAAGTAATGTCCATTTTAGACGTCAATTTTTTTTTATTTCCCATTTAGAAGCATTTATTGAATAATTGTCAAGGAAAATATTCATAATATCCAGCTTAAAAAGTTGAACCAATTCTAATTCAGACAGCCACAAAATTACCCCAGACAAACAAATGTCGTGATTTTAATTGCCAGACAAAGACTAACTCGTCAACTATAAACAGAAGAATTTACTTTAAAGATATACATAATAATCCAGCCAAAAAAAATGGGGCCACTCTTGAGTTTTCTACCTTTCTGTAGTATTGCAAAATGCTGCCATAGGCAAGAATTAAGACATACAACAGATGCTATGAACCGAATCATAAAAAAAAATGGCTAAAAGAATAATGACCTCAAATGGAACTCCATACCCCTTTCAATTCCTCCAGTATATCTGCAAACAAAATCATTAATAGAAAATGATTAAAACATGTAGGAAATATAAGGCCTTTAAGGTCATATGAAGTAAGGGGACAGCTAACTTAATAGATACTTAAGGTAATGTTTATACTTGGGATTTGGGAAAACAATGATTTAGGTATATGTCGACTACTTATATTCCTAATGTCTTTTGTAGTGATGTAGCTTTGGAGATAAAGCCACATTATAAAGGAAAGAGAGCATGCTGTAATAGTAATTGTAGTTTGACGTGAAAGGCTATCAAGATCAGTTAGAAACACACAGAGAATGCTAAACCAGCCTATGTACATACCGGGCATGTTTATAAATCAGTTCTGAGTTGAGAAGCAGAAGTTTTAAACACAGAATGTTTCAGCAGTGGACTTACATTTACAAAGCATCTGTGATCAAGTTATCAAAATGGTTATCACAACTACATAAAACTCACCAGTTCGTGATGTCAATTGGATTATCTTTGTGATCTACATCGTTAGTATGTTCTGAACCAGAAGTAGAGCCATCTTCTTGAGGACCTGAATGAAGAATATGGGAAAAGCCCTGTCCAATTGACTTCCACAATCTAGTAGGTAAAGATGTTTGTGCATTGTCACAACTCACAACATCTGATGGCTCAATTGTTCTAGCTGAAGCAGGATCGAGTTCAGAAAATCTGAAAGCACCAAATATTTTTTCTGGAAGCTCTGATTCAGCTTGGCTCTCAATAAGAAAAGCCAAGTCAACAGTCAATGTTGAAATGTAACCAAATGCCAAATGAACTATTGCACTTGCAACCATGGAAGACCCTATATCAATATCTACTTCTATGAAATTCTCCCCTGTGCAATATTTACAGGAAAGGGCACGCCCAATTTGCAAATAGCCTGCTCTCCAACAGCTTTTCTGACAATCCAAGGACCTTTTACAATGTTGGCAATCAGCTTAAGTCTCGAGTTTCTGAATGCATTGCCACCCTTCAAGAACTTGTCCATTAGCAAATCCTCAAGGACTGTCTCTTTGGTTGTAAAATATGCGATGGCACTATAGTTATCCTTGGTTGGGAGTTGAAGGTTGAAGGCCCACACAAAAGGTTTATCACCTGCTGGAAACTCATTATCAATGACCTTCCTAACTTGACTATTTGGATCGTTTGATGCCTAAAGTTGTGAAGAAAAAAAGTTGTGACGCCATACACCAAAACAAATATATTGTAAAAGCATTCAATCTAGACAATACAATATTTACATAAACCACCAAGAGCAGAAAGGTGTCCTAGTAGAATACGCAGCTTTGCATTCTTATTCTTAACTTCATGAATACATTAGGCATGTCTCAGCAGGAAGAAGGGTCCAATAATTATCAAAGAGTATACTTTTGATTCACTCTTAAAGTTTTTTGACAATATTATCTACATAAGTATTTGTCAGCTAACCAAAAAGTTAAAACTTTGAAAATAATAACCAATAATTGTTAAACCTTTTAATGATTTGACAATATGCGATTAGATCAAAGTATAAACTCAATAATACAAATTAGCTAAAAAAAGAATGCAATACACATAATTATGCAAAAGCCCTCATGATTACTAAATGCACTCAATATTATTGTCAACATCTTTAACTAAAAAAAGAATGCAATACACATAATTACATAATTATCATTATGCAAAAGCACAGCGTAGCGTTACAAACACATCCTTACCCCATACCTGCAGTTCTGTAAATTGCTCACAGTATCTGACCAAAGAACCTCCAAAGAATGATTGCAGCTGCTCCTCTTTTATATACTTTCTGAATTAGTTTTATTAGGCATAACCGAATAGAAATTAGAAACCAATGAATTTGTCCCAAAAATTATTATGATGACTAATATACACTCTGAACGTGGACGTTTGTCATGGATTATAGATCGAAGTATATCCGATCTGGAATGCTCATTATCCAATATAACGAACCTTATTGATAACAACATTTCCCGTTTATTGACATTTGATCAGAATCTGCGATCACGGCTCAGCTTTGGCATTTGCATTCATCAATGCCCGTATTAGGCATCAAAGCTAGTAGGTCATGTGACTGTACACGGGACATTCTTCACAACTTTTTTTTGTTCGCATGTTTTGTTTGCCATGCTACTGTGGAACATTCTTTGGCATCTGCATTTGTCAATGTGACAGTACAGTGGGCATTCTTCACAAGGACAATTCTGAAGCTACCAATAATCCTTACAAGAGCACTCTCCATTTTTAAAATGATGGAAACGTATTCTGTCTCTTACTATGATATCTCTTTTGTATATCTTAGAGATTAGTTTCATAAACTCGTGACAGTCCTCACAAGACCTTAGGTTTTTCACAATCCGGATTGTAGACCCATGACCTATTCTGATTAGTCCATAAGCAAGAGCCAGCTTCTCACTATGGTGAAGCAACTGAACGGCCTTTTCCTCATCATCCATCTCAAGCAAGACCTCTGAAACTCTGGGATCATACCCTTCTTTTCTTATCTTATCCACCACCTCAGCCAATTCGACAAATATTTCCTCCGCCTCAGGGTGATTGTAATCTCCCATCACAAACTCATGCACACCACCATCAACCTCAATCCTACTAGTTCCTGGCGGCTTCACTAGTCCCTTCTTATTCATCAACTCCCTCACTTCTGCCTTGTTACACCACTTTCCCGTGGATGCATAAACATTGCTAGCAAGTATGTAACTTCCACTATCATCAGCCCTCATGTCTTGTATCTCAAGGTGCTTCATCAACCGCTCGGCCCTGTCAGCATCGCCATGAACTTTACAGGCCCATATGAGGGTCCTCCAAAGGACTGTATCAGGTTCAATGGGCATTGCATTAACAAAATCTTCAGCTTCCTTCAAACGCCCTGCTCTAGCAAGAAGGTCCACTAAACAGCCAAAATGCTGAATTGAAGGTTTCATCCCATAACGCCTTTGCACATCACTGAACAACATGAAACCTTCGCGAATCAAGCCTGCATTCCTGCACGCTGTTAAAACCGCGGTCACTGTCCTCTCATCGGGTTTTACCCCAGAACTTTCCATGTCAACAAACATGTCAATGGCATCCTTGCAAAGCCCGTGGCTGGCGAGGCCAGAAATCATTGCAGTCCAAACGAAAACATCTCTGTGGACAACATCATCAAACACCTTCCTCGCACTCGCTATGCACCCACCCTTGGCATACATATCAACAAGAGCAGTGGAAACGTTGGACTTAGAGTGAATTTCAATTCCCCATTCCTCTAAATTAGCATGGACCTTCCTCCCCATACTCAAGGCTCCAGAATCAGCACAGGCTCTCAAAACAGAAATAACCGTGGCCTCATTCACCTCTACACCACATTGCAGCATTCTCTCAAACAAATTGATGGCCTCAACGGGTAAGTCATGATTAACAAGGCCGCCAATCATGGAGGTCCAGGAAACAACGTCTCTGTGAGGCATTCTATCAAACAGGGAGCGAGCCAGGAGCAAGTCGCCGAACTCGGAGTACATATGAAGGAGGACGTTCTGGATATAAAGATCCGGGGCGAAGCCGAGTTTGGTGAGGAGAGCGTGGAGCTGTTTACCAAGAGGAGGGAGTTTGGAACGAGAGCAGCATTTGAGGAGGAAAGGGAAAGTGAAGTTATCGGGTGGGGAGGGCATGGAGAGGAAAAGGGAGAGGGCGTGGAAGGGAGGGGTGGGGAGGGGGGTTTGGGAGAAGGCGCGAAGGAGGGTGTTGTAGTAGTAAGAGTTGAGAGTGGGATTGGTGGAGAGAAGAAGACGAGCGTAGTTGAGGTCGCCAAAGGGGGAGAGAGCGGCGAAGGTGAAGACCTTAGACAACTTACGCGACGCATCCTTGTGCCCCATCCCTAATTTCACTACTTGCCCGTGGACTTGCAGAGCTTCCCACATGCTTCTCACCTCCATTCCACACGCCCAAGCTCATCAGATAAAAAGAAGATAAATCCTTACATTTTTAATTTAAAATATCTTATTTTACTTATTTTTTCCTATTTCCGTCGGCAACGTTAGTCAATCTGTCAATTTTATAATTTTGAATTAATTAATGTAAAATAATAACGGCTAAAAATTATCATTAATTGTTTTTAAAAAAACTAGCAGATTTGTCCCAGTCCATCCCCTCATCCTCGGCGTCTTCCTCAGACACGCAAAGCACAACACACCGACAAACCTCCTCCACCAGGCCATCACTCCCTCAACCCAGAACAATATAATCAATTTCGTCTCATATCTAAAAGTGATTATCTCTTGTCTGATTAATAAATAACTTGTATTGATCCAGTGTGTTGTTAGGAGAGGGGAAAAAAACTATATTACTTGGTTTCGAGGACAAAACTTCCTTACAAACTAATTTTTTAAATTCTTCTCTCTCTTTGTCTTATTCATTGATTCTTAGAACTTTTATACGCAATTGTAAGTTTGCAGTCCCACTATAATAACCGCTATAATAACCACTATAATAACCATACTCCCATTACAATAATCACTACTAGAATGATAATTGCCCCTATGACAGATTTCTATGACAGAACATCTTCTTCCTAACAATTGCTTTAAGGTAGTTGTTAGCATATGGATTGAAAATGGATAGTTAAATGAATACTTACTTATTAATGTGGTAAGGACAGGCAGTAAGATATTTGTACTTGCAGAGTCATCCCATCTTCTCGGTCTTTTAGCAGTCAACTACGACCAGTTCCACTCTTCATTTTTGCAGTTTTTAAAATGTATTCATGTTTGTCTGACAGAAAATGAATCACCTTTATGGAATAGAAGAAGATCATGGCAACTCCGTTGCCTTTTCTTATTATAATTGTTCACTTTTAGACATGTTTATTTTGATAAAATGGCCAATTCTATAGTTTGTTTTTCTTCTTGCTTTTGCTACAATTAGGTAGCAATAGTGAGTATAAACAAGAGTTCTAAGGTGAGGGTCAAATTTCATTTTGCCTAAATACGTATACGTGTAGCATAGTGCATAGTCAGAAATGTCCGTACCAAATCCTAGTTCACAATTAAAGCACGGTTGTTGGTAGAAGCAATTGGGGCTACACATGTTGCTGTTAGTTCATGAAATCGAGATAAGTAACCTGCAAAGAACCTGTTTGCATATAACATTATTCGTCACCGAGATTCGCTCAACAGCATCATAAGTTCATAATCCTGACGGTTATATGTCATTTTGTCTATTCATGAGTCAGCACAAATGACAATTGGGAATAAAAATACAACAACACTTTCAGCAAAGCAAATGTTGTTTTCCAATGCGATCATCATGGACAACGATAGACCAACCTACTCCCAACCTTAAAATGCTGTCATGAACAACGCATGTTTTCAACTCTCTCAAATCTTTCAAATACGAAATTCCACCGAGTGCTTCTAGTTCTACCAAGTTAGACAATCAGCATTGCACCTAAACCCTGGCTTTCTCCGCTTTAATTTCTCGTTCTCTCGCCATCAAGTCCATATACATCGTTCCAGCATGGAGAAGATAAAAATAAAACTACTCATGAAGGATGAAACATTTCTCCAACACCCTTTTGTTCTTGCTGTTGTTCTGGTTTTAGGCCTTGTTATGATGGACCCTTTTCATCTGGGTCCAGTGTCTGAGCATGAATTCAGACCCGTGAAGCATAGCATTGCACCATACCACCAAGTCATGAAAAATTGGCCTAGGGACAACATGAGCAGATTAGCACTTCATGGGAAATCAGAATTCAAGAATCAAGTCTTTGGACCAGAGTCACTCGAGTTCGATCACATGGGTCGTGGCCCCTACACTGGTTTAGCCGATGGACGCGTTGTTCGATGGATGGGGGAGCAACTTGGTTGGGAAACATTTGCAGTTGTCACATCTAATTGGTAACTATCACCAAAACCTTCATTTCTTCTTCTCTTTGACCCAAAATTCAGTCTATAAATTGAACAATCCCCAATACTGAATCAACTCACATAAGTTTGTTTTAGCTAAACCAATAGTTTCAAGTCCAAAGTTTGTTTTGTTGTTCTGTTCATACTTCACTCAAACAATATTATCTTCAGTAAATGACATAAATGGTATCGTACAATTTTATTTTTTTTAACAATCTACCAAATTAATTCACATGTTATATAGCTAAACATATTCTTAAAACGTTATTATTCTATATATCTATTGATTCATATTTGATGTTGATGACATTAGTACTATTGTGTCTTAATTTAAAGGACGGAGAAGCTTTGCTTTAGGGGCAATGATTCGACCACTGCGAAGCAATGGAAGCATGAGAAAACATGTGGGCGTCCCCTAGGCCTAAGATTTGACAAAGTGAATGGAGATCTATACATAGCAGACGCATACTATGGACTTCTTGTGGTTGGACCTAATGGGGGACTCGCTACATCATTGGCAACCCATGTTGAAGGAAAGCCCATTCTCTTCGCAAATGATCTTGACATTCATAAGAACGGATCCATCTTCTTCACAGACACCAGCAAAAGATACAACAGAGTGTAAGCATTTGTTATATATACCATTCACTCATTATTTTAATATATTCATGCACTCCTTATTGTTTTCAATGGATTATTGTTTACTTGTTTACAGTGCACACTTCTTTATATTATTGGAAGGAGAAGCTACTGGCAGGCTCCTCCGATATGATCCTCCAACTAAAACAACTCATGTTGTATTGGATGGCCTTGCTTTTCCTAATGGAGTGCAATTTTCTAAAGACCACTCCTTCCTTCTCTACACTGAAACCACCAATTGCAGGTGATTATATCTTTCCTAACACAAATCCCAGCTAAAAATTAATGATAAATTCGAAAATGGATTAGAGGAAAAAATTGGTTTTAAGAATGCACGAATTTCCTTTGTATGCACTTTCCAATCAAAATTTTACATTACCAGTCAAGTAGAAATCATGGTTCATATTACATACCGTTATCATTCATAATAGTTTAGGTTATCAATATAATGTGACATAGTCCACGTAACCATGTCCTTTAAACATACTATCAAAATTTGAGTTTAAAGTCCATATATATAGAAAAATATCTAAAAGAAATCAATCCTTTGGATAGATTTTAGCATATAGAGAAATTATTCTTTAGCTCTTAATTAGTGAGAGATACTCTGGGTTGAAAAAATATATTGTAATTAGATAAGAATATATACAATATGTGCTCTATATGTAATATGTATAACGTAACACATTCATTCCAAAATGACACGATGACAGGCTAATGAAGCTTTGGACAGAGGGTCCTAAAAGTGGAAGTGTGGAACTATTAGCTGACCTTCCGGGGTTTCCAGACAACGTAAGAATAAACGAAAAGGGACAATTCTGGGTGGCAATAGACTGTTGTCGCACTCCAGCACAAGAAGTTCTTAGTCATAATCCATGGTTGAGGAACATCTACTTCCGTTTGCCCATAAGAATGAGCTTGTTAGCAAGAGCGATGGGGATGAAAATGTACACTGTGATTTCACTTCTGGACGACAAGGGAGAGGTTTTGGAAGTTCTTGAAGATCAAAAGGGTGAGGTCATGAAGCTGGTCAGCGAAGTCAGAGAGGAGCAAGGGAAGCTTTGGATTGGAACTGTGGCTCATAACCATATTGCCACCTTATCTTACCCTTAATTAAAACCTTATAATTTGTTCTTTCGTCTATCCATTTCTCTTTTCTCAACTATGATGTTGTAGTGTGTGTATTTAGGATTTTCCTCTAGTCATATTAAATGGTGGAATCGCATTATCTCACTCTCTCACTCTCATTGTAAAAGTACATTGATAATGGTAATCAATAAGATAGACTTTACAACTTCCACGCCTATAAAATGTTTATGTTTGGTTAAATTAAGTTTTAAATTTCTAAAATAATTTTTAACTTTCTTTCGTAAAAAAATTGAAATTGATTTATTGGAATAAATCAACTTTGATTTTTTGTACCCTTTCAGAATGAAAGATTAATTTTTATTAACTATTTAAGTAAAATATATACATTTTTTAAGTATAAAATTTGGCAAGAGGTAATATGATGAAGTCAAATAAAATTATTATAGACAATGAAATAATGAAATTTTCTGTTCAAATATTTATAGTTATATACCTAATAATATAATTCAAGATTAATAATTAAATTAAAATAACTTCACACCATGTAAATATAATTACTGATTGTATAAATTTATTTTAATAATATATACTTCAATAGCCTGTTAGCATATAAAAGTATAGATATATTTTAAATTGTTACTTTTTATTTAACAACAAAAGATATTTATCATTGCAAGGAAGCATTGGATGTGTACAAGGTGTACCCAGACGCTTAGGCGCATAAGTTCTACCTCTCTAACCTGATACCTTCTGGAAGCATACAAACTCAAACTGTTACACATGAAATGAGTATTGTATAGCCACCGCGGAGGCCTCAGCCACCCAGCACTTTCACGCAAAGCTATACTACAACCTCCAGGCACAAGACACAATTCCTGGGCTGAAAACCGCAAAACCCACACAAAAACATCATGATTTTTATCCTGATAATTGCCCCCACCACCCTGCTATAGCATTTTAGGGGACTTGCTATCCAAGAAGACAGTGGGCAGACCAAACCCCCTTTTCCTTTGCAGCCTCTACGATTTCCTTCACCTATATCTCCCTGCTTTTAAGGCAAACTAAACACACATGAACCTACCCCTATATATCCATAGAAATTAACTAGAGTATTAAACAACTTTAATATTACACAATACCAAAGATGCAAATGTATTATTCTCAATCTCTAACTAGGACCATTTGTACTGTTTAAGAATGAAAAAATATAACAAAGGCTAAACACACTAAGACACAAGACAAAGGAAAATCTACGAAGCAAATAGAGAAGACAATGAGCAGTCTCAACTCTCAACAATCCTTGGCTCCAGAAGGATTTACATCTGACGAAGTATTGTCTTTGGGGCATGGAGTAGGTGAAGTTTCTCTCATTTTCAAGTCACTTGATTGTTGGTGCTGCTGATGCTGATGCTGATGTTGCTGCTGAAACTGCTGAAACTGATGCTGATGTTGTTGCTGCTGCTGCTTTTGAGGGTGAATTTGTAGCTGTTGAAACTGTTGTGCAGCTAAAAGAGTGTGCATGACATGATTATTGGGATAGAATTGCTGCCCCCCTCCAAAAGAAGCAAGCTTCATCATAGGTCCTCCATTAGGTGCCATAACTTGCCCAGTCAATATTTTCAAATGCTGAATTTCCTCTTTTAATGCATCGTTTAATGCTACAAGAAAAAGATTCAATCAATTTTCATAATATTTGAGATAATCAATATGAACTGTTGACCTCCCATATGCTCAAACTTACATATTTCAGACAAAATCATGAAACTCGACTTTCAGGCAAGAGAGTATATTTCATCTTTATTCATCAAAGAAAAAAACTAGAAACTCACCACAAAAATTTAGCTGCCAGCTTTACACTAGTACTTTCATTGAAGACATATGTATGTATTACTCCATTGTGAGCAAGATATTACATACAAAGATCATATGGTTTAAAATAGCTCACCAGCCAACAGAGATATGTACAAAGATAGTAACAAAAAGGAGAGCAATAAAAGTGGTCGAGCACTAGCTTCAAAAAACATTTATTACATATGATCTTACCATCTTGCAAGTGAACTTGTTGCTCCATGGTTTGCAACCGCAGCTTCAGTTCACTGTTCTCAGAATTTAAGCCATTTGTATCTCTCTGCTCATAATCAACAAAGATGTTTTAATTATAATCCTTCCATTAGCTTTTCAGTGGGAAGGTGATATGGTATTACAGTAGTAATACACCATTCATCTAAATAATAGGCACAAAAGTCAATACCTGCAAGAGAGTTAATTGTGCAGACAAAGATGTTGCTTCTGTTTGCAATGTTTGCACCTTCCTTTCAAGCTCAGCAATGTATCGCATCTTTCTCTCTTTTGACCTCGCAGCAGACTGCCTATTTGCCCATATCCTGTTACACAAGATTAGAAGCAGTGATCGTTATTCCATTTTTCAAGTTCAAGAGATAAAACAAAATAGGTCCAGCACACTCTGCATTTGTGCCCTCTACTCTAGGGGTGTTTCAGTGTGGGCCACTGGACAGAGGATCAAAAGGCCAAAAAATGTACATTTTAAGCAGAGTAATCATCATGACCCAAAACACAATTTTAGGAAGTAACATACTATGTCAGTACATCCAAAACACTGTTACTGCATAGCCAATTAGAGATATGACCTATAGGATGCTAACATTTTCTTTTTAATAGACTCTCAAAGACTGAGCTTTAAGCCTTCCTATCTTTCACTATTTCCTTTAATTGTGATAACTCATAAAGTTAACTAGATTTAGTGTCATGTAAGTCAAATGCTCGGCATCTTCACAGGTCTGGAACACATACTACTCCTGGCTGAACGAAATGACAGTGTTGCCTAGTTCAGCTTCATCCCACTACTGGCAAACTGAGGGACCAGCTTCATCTAAAAAGTAGAACGGGGAAGGAAGTCAAGATGATCATGTAAGCAGGGGTGGTGTGGAATATCTGGAGATCAAGAAATGGTTGTCTTCAAGAAAGCACTTTTTGACCATGATAAAATTTTGCAGGACATCACCTTCTATCTTTGGCTCTGGATAAAAAAATTGACATATTGATATCTGTTCGTTTACTCGGTGAGAGCATGCGTAACTAAGCTTTGTGATGAGGGGTGTATTCTTGACTTCTGCCTGGTACTGCATTATGGATGAAGCATATTTGTAGAAAGGGATCAAATGCATCAATCTTGGTCTTGGTTGACTTTGAAAGGGATAATTTCACGAGGACTGTTGTCAGTGGGAGGATAATTTGGGTACTTTATTGCTGATTTGAATGCAACATTTTGTTGTTTGTGCTGGTCACCAAATTCCCATGGGATTCTGTTGCACAGTTAAAGCTTTTTTGTCGGGACGTGCTTCAGTAGTGGAGCCATTAATTTTGGGGGATTTATTTTGGTTATTATATCTCTAGATCTGATAACATTTGTGTTGGGATGACCGTTAGTTACGGGGTTTCTTGTTAGCGGTTATCTTATATTTATGGCAATTACTATTAAATATTTAGTAACCTTTTCACGAGGATTTCTGGGGGAGGTCAGTGTTTTTTGTTCTTTTCCTCTAAAAGCTTTTAATATGTCTTATACTTGTTGTTACCGTACATATATAAATATACAAGTTTTTCGCCGAGTGCCGACAAAAAAAATATGCATATAAATATCAATCAGACAACCACAAAGGATTGCAACATCTAGCAACAAACAACATATTAGTTAAAAGAAGTTGGCTCCTACAAAGAGAAAAAATTGAACTTCTGAGGATAAAGAGAAGTTATACACATTGATGAAAAAATCAATGGTTGAGATTGTGATAAAATACACAAACATGTATAACAAATTATGTCGTTGCTAAAACCTCAAGCATAGATTTTATAAACAACAGTTATAACTGCATTGAATCTTCTTAAGGTACACACTTCCCTCACTTTAGAGATCCTAGATAAAAACATCCTTATACAACATCATCTCATTTCTTGCAACTCAAGTTTTATCATCCCATCTATTGTGTTTCTGAATCTCATAAGGGAGGAACTTTCCTGTCATAAATACATCTTCAATAACTAATCTGTAATTCTATTTCTAGCATATTTTCTAGAATTTTTTTTTTTCTAAATCCTAAGTTCCTTCCTAATTTGGTCAAAAGAGTATAAACTACAAATGAGTTAACAAATATGCAATGGATTTGAGAATAAGTGTGCTAAACATGACATTTACAAGTGATATATTGCCTAATTTATGAATGAGAAATAATGCACCAGGAAATCATAAAGCACACCTTTTTGCACGTTTGGGGTCAATCAAGGCAAGCTCAGCAAGCTTGGCAGCTGATATTGCTTTTTTGGAATCAGCCGCCGACATGTCTTCCGAACCCGAGACCAGCAACTCAGGCTTGATGGTGGTTGACCCGTCCATGGATTGACTATGCTGGTGTCTAACTCTGGGCCTTTCAATAGTCCCAAAAACAACATTCTCTGCAGAATAGTTGGGTGCCCCTGACCCCGGCGTTGAAGCCGATGCTCCCACAGCATTAGACGGCTCGCCCATTTGAAAGGTGGATGTCGCCGACGATGAATTGAACTTATCCATATCAAGGTACATTGAAAGCAAGTCCTCCTCGGCGTCATCGGAGAACGAAGGCCCATCACCAGCTCCAACAACACCAAGGTCACTGTCGAAGCTAATATCATCCGGTAAAGTGAGAATCTCCGAATGAGCACGCCTATGACCTCTGTTTCTCGGGGGATTATCAGGCATTCTGCTAATATCATGACTAAACCCACTAGAATCCGTGGACATTCCATGTCCAAAATGACTAGACTCGGAACTGGTGGTTCCCAGAGCCAGTGGCGGATACGACGTCGTCGACGATGACGACGGCGACGGCTCAGATTTCACATTGAAAACACTTCTGGTGGGCGAGTAACCGGAATAACGTCCAGACGGAGGTGGCAAACCTAGAGATTTGTCTTTATCCATGAAGATAGAAACACTCCTTAATCCTAAAAGAGCTAATCCACTACTCCAAAACCCTAGCAATGTCTAACTGCAGAACAAAACAAAGAAATGAGAAGACAATTTGGAAACTGGGAATTCAATTAAGCGTAGCAGCATCAAGTTAAAGTTGGTTGAATGGAGAGTTTGAAAGGATTAGGAACGAATGCATGCGAGGTTATACCTTTGGGCGCAGATCGAAAGAGAAGAGAAATGGGTGAAAGTGAAAACCCTAAGAGAAAATGGAGAGAAACCGAAGCTTCCAGCTCAAGACATTAGACCATACTCTTCTCACTTTGTCTGTCTGCGACACTAATAATATTTAATAAATATCTGAATGCACTCAAAATAATGTCAAAAATCAAAAACACTCGCGCCTATTCCAATTTGGCCATTTCACATCTTATCTTATATACTTATATACTTATATATTGAAGTTTATTTTTTTAACCCGCTTCATGTGCAAAATATTTCATCGTCATTAAGGCCATGTTTTATTCAAACTTTTTAAATAGAAAAAAATTAGGAAGAGGGGATGATGTCTCATGTGAGGCATAGCTTTTTTTTTTTTTTTTTAATAAAAGGCATTTCACATCTTGACGCTTTAGTTAATTTGTGAGGGACATAATTTATATTTCATCTTACAAAACTCACTATCAGGGGAGTTAAACTTAATGGGTTGGATAAAGTGTTTGAATGTTCCAAATTTCTTAGGATCATAATCTATTCCTATGAATAGAAAACAAAAAACACTATGGAGTTTAGAAAACTAAAAACAACACTTGTATATTTACTTATTAAGAATTGAAAGTCTGAGCATCCAGTTGAGGTGTTGTAAATATCATTCACTATGGTTTTAGCATCTATCTCAAAATCAACATTGTTAAGATTCTGATCCTTTATGCATGTTAAGGCATGTTGTAGTAAGCCACATTCTTCCACTTCAACTGGTTCTGGAGAGCCAACCTGACAAGATGTTTTAGCTTTCACAAAATATTTCCATTCATTCATAATACAAAGTCCATACCAAAATAGTTTTGATCCTTGAACAATGCGGCATCTATGTTGCATTTTAATCGCCCTGATAATGGAGTTTGCCACCAGTCACAATGATTACTGAGGAGTGAGGATGAGCATAGATCAACAAATGTTGGTAAGCAACTCCCGATGTTGCAAGTCTATAAACTTTGCGCACTCATTTTATATGTAATAAAAATTGACCGGTTCTTGAAGACTAAGGTAGTAAGTTAACATGACTTCCATAACAGATATAAGGTTAGTTGAGAAGGAGAAAAAGATTATCCATTTCATTTTTCTTACTAATAAAAATTAGACAAAATTATAAATTTGATCATCTGTTTTATCTTCAATTTTGAATTTTGTCTCTCGGTAAAATTATTCATAAATTTTGTTCTCGTATTTAATCAAATCAAATAATGTTGGCCCCCAGTCATAATTGAATGAATGTTGACTGACAAAGGAATGTTGACCGTCACGTGTCATGTTCTGATCGATCAATGAAAACAACAATGTATTTCATCTTCTATGGAGTTGACATCCAATCAAACATGTGACCGTTATCATTCAATTATGGACCGGGGAACCAACATTACTTGATTTGATTAGATAAGAAAACAAAATTCATTAATAATTTTACTAGGGGACAAAATTCGAAATTAGAGATAAAATGAAAGACCAAAAATATAATTTTACCTAAAAATTAATATATTAACAATTAATATTTAATGATGAAAAAAATATGAGTTGCATAATTTGAAAGTTAATTTTGGCAGTCAAATAAAACAAATGAGAGTTGACGTGACAAATAGTTTGATAGCATTGGAAAGGACCATGAAAATATCTTATTTTGGAATGCTCATTTTGAAACGCTTGTTTGATCCTTTCTAGTTGTTTGGATATACAAGTTGTTTCATATCTTTCCAGTTCATCAATCAAGAAGTAGTCCATATATCAGTTGTACTTGTGGGGTTGCCATCTATGTATATGGAATTACAATAGATCGACAGTAAAGACAAAAAAAAATGTATTGAAAACTACAACATTATTATGTATACACATTTGTGAATGTATCGATTCTACTTTAATTTCGAGAACAGTTGTATTAACTTTATTCTTCTATTAGACACCTAATTATTTTTGAAGCATTATTTTACTAGATTACATCTTTGAAAAACTTTTATTCAGCACACTTTAAGTTTTGATTGTGAATTTACATCGCCAGAATGCAATAAATTCAGAAAAACTACATTAAGTTTATTTGAACAAAATGTGAACAAATTATTATTTAAAAAAAAACTGATGGCTTTTAATAATTATAAAATTATACTCATAATTAAAAATGTTATCATAAAAAAAATACCAAAAACTCAAAACAACATATTTTAGTTTTATGCTTAAAAATGCTTTTTATAAAAGCTTTTACTGTTTACCAGACAAGCGTTGATTGCTGAATTTAGCTACAGAATCCACAGAAGATTATAATTATACTTAGTCGCTCGATTCTATTTATGAAAATTGAATTTCACGCCGAAAAAAAAAAATGGGACAACGACATTGCTAATCTTCCAAGAATGGCAAACTTTAAAAAATACCTAAAAAATCTTCGTTTTTTGAATAAAAATTATAGTTCCATTATCCATAGCCGATTTTTTAAAAAATAACTGCTAATGTGCAGCTCTAGTTTTGCGCTGAACGCCAATTATATGCTACTAGTCTTTTTCAAGCAAGCTCCTCTGGATAAATAATAATAATAATTGATACTTGTCAATGCTTGAAAAATATTTTATTTGTAATCACGTGGTTCCCAACCAAAGTAAACGACACGCTAGGTAAGTAATCACCGAAACGTTGATTTTTCTTCCTTTTTTAAAAAATAATTGTTACAGTAGCACTTTGCAGAGAGTCACATGGGCTTTCAATTCCTCTGGCACGCAACCCCCTTTCGGAAAAACAAAACACAAAAAACACTGCAGGATCTGAGATTAAAATTTGTTGCGAACATTCTCCGCAAGGAACAAAAAAAAAAAAATTCAGCATGGGAAAAAAATGGGTAAAGGGAGAAAGCAATAAAAAAAAATGATAAAAAATTGGTAATGGCTACCGAACCTAAAAGATAATCAGTTTCATTGTATTATGATCCTCGTCACCTCATGCGGCACACAGACATTCATCTCTTTTAGTACAGACGCACGTACCAATAACCTAATACAGAGAATAAACGAATCGATTGGGATGTTATGTCGATTATTGTTAATAATTCATTTCATTTCATTTTCTGTATGGCGTAAATCTTATCACTAATCAATATTTAGGCCAATAAAAAAAAGGAACTCGTAGTAAATTATTATCTGGGTTAAAAAACACGCTGAAATAAAGAGGGGTTAATAAAAATGAAAAAAGCTAACAAAAGAAAAGGCAAACCAGATGGCATTAGCAAATTTGGGCCTACAATATCATAATATGAGTCTAATTGAAGTTCTGAAGGTCACAACATTGCTATCACACTCCTTTGCATGCCCATTAATGTGCAGCTAAACGGCTTTTAATAAGTCGAAATGTTTACAGATTTTAATACTTCTACCATTTAATCATGAAATACTCGTCATTAATACAAAAACCGAATTAGCAGAGGTTTTCCGTACAACTCACTCGATGCAAACAAAATTATGTCAACAAGGTCCCAGCAAGTAATTTATTGCATCGTTTCATATATTTTTGAACTACTAACAATCGCACTGCACCACATCAGAATCTCTAAGGCATACGTAATGAAACGTGATGAAAAATATTCTACTCACATGTCATAAGATTCACAGAAACAGCAACAAAAGGATACATCCGTAATGAAGTTGGGAGACACAAAGTAGAAGTTTTACCATCAATTTTTTTTAACTCAGCTTATCCGTTTATAAGTTTTACGTTACGATACTTTAATTGAGCCCAGAACTTACCTTATAATTCATGATTTGGATGGGATTTTAAAAATAAAAAGGAATAAACAAAATGTGTTCATACTCTGGGGAATATTTGAGAGATTCAGACAGGTGTAGCAAAAAGTTAATCGGGAGCAGAAAAACATGGTTTTAATACTAAGTACCTTGCACTAATGCACTCAACACTCTTTTGCAACTATTAGCACCCATCCATCCTTGTAGACACAAGAACACAAAATCTGAAAATGTAATGGACGATGGGAATAAACTTGGAAGTTTGTTTCTCACTTTGAATGTGTACAAGCAGCAGGAATTGTTTTGAAGTAAAATTTTACAATTTCTTTTAACAAGATTCCTAGGTGCTGTGCGCTCACCAAACGCTAGTGAGAATAGATTGAAATTTCGGGATCATAAAGCTAAAATAGGATCAAAGTAATCATGTTCTAAGAAATCATCAATTGTCAAAACACCTGATACTCGACATTAGGTATAGAACAAACTCTACACTTATATATATAGATAGATAGAGAGAGAGAGAGAGAGAAAGAGAGAGAGAGAGAGAGAGAGAGACCAAATAAATACTAAAATTATGTACTATAATTTTCATTTTAAAACGTTATCCTGTTGAATTTTGCCTGCATTAATAACAGAATCCATCTGGGCCAGCATTACAGATGGAATTGCAATGCCTCTATTTTATTCACATTAATCTGCATTTAAGGCATCAGAGGATAGAACATTACTAAGAACGTACGTAATCAAATCTAATCATAAGTTCTCAATAGCCATTAGTATTTTTTTCGGGGCATTTAATGAGCAAAAGTTCAGCCCAGGTGTTGACTTTTCTTATGAATATGTATTAATCATCCTTGATTAAGTTAGTCTTTATTTATTATCTCTAAAAAGAAAGTTATCCTTTATTATTTTAGGAGTTACAAGGTTGAATACAAGACAAATCATACACATTTATTGCTATTACGTGGATATTAACGCATTGCCCATAAACATCGAAAGTGGAGATAGAAGGATTTGTATTTTTCATCTAACGTGTCTTCCTAAAATGAACAAAAAATTAACAAGGACGTTTAGGAGGGAAATTTTCGTAAGCTTCTAATCAATTTAAAAGCCCTATCCTCGAAACTCTAAAGCCAGTAGGTAGATTAGGATAGATTCACAGTTGGTAGATTGAATGCGAATCGAGTAATATAAAGATTTTTTATATTCAGAATAGAAAGAAATACAATTAAAACCCTTCAATAGTCCAAACCCGAATATAAATTGTGTATTCTCACTATTGGATATGAAAGAGTGATAACAAGGAAGCGTAGGAGAAACAAGGGGAAGTCAGAATTGGCATTTGGTACCAAAATTTTTCTGATAACCGATCCCCGAGTATGATAGCTGGTAAAGCAGTAAATAGCGCCAACTAAATTTACAATATTGAACAGAAAGTGTCTTCACATAATCTTTGGATGCACATTAAAGATCCTTACATAGTTCAAATTACAAATCAGTGAAATAAGTTATAGTGTGATTGAGATCCCAACCCTAATATTAACCTTCTAGGGCAAACAAAGTGCTCTAAAGCCTACATCTTAAAAATAATGGGAAACAGCATTTAAAACAAGTTATCATCATGCATTGCAGTATAGTGAAGTTCAAGCACAGATATTGAGTCTTGAACTATTTGTACAGGATATTTGTAATATGACATTTTATGTCAAAACATTGGTATCAATGCAATTAAAAAAAAAATACAGAAACATTATGACAAATATTGGAGACAGAAAATGAAACAGCATATGATGGAATTAAGAGAAATAAAATTTAAACCAATCAGAAATAAGATAATGGACAAAATTAATGCTAGTGCACAAAAATAAGCAAAAGTAGGTCTATTAGAAATGAGGTATTTACTAGACTCATCTTAACCATTATGCAAGCATTCTAAGATGTGTACGATGGGGATTGTTACATACTACAAAGTCGATGTATCCATTATCATGTGAAATCATATTTGAGACAAAGTCACTTAATGAAATAGTTCTACCACGGAGTGTCCTGTACACATATTTTGAGGGAGCATTATAAATACTTACTAATTCTCCGAAGGACCAAATACTGTCAATTCTCCCTATCAATAAGATTCCTAACCACTAACAGAACTAAAGTTCAACAGACAATCCCCATCTTATTGATGACAATTCAACTGCAATGCACAAAAACAGCAATTGCTTCTAACCTAAAACATAATGTATTTCACTGAAGACTGAAGAGGAAGTGCAAACTGATAAATATAACTATAACATCAATCATCCAACGACCATTGAATTGAATCATTCCCACAAATACAGGGCTAATGTTGATGTATTTCCATAGATGCTTGCAGAAAAAAAATATCAAAATCCTAAAACACTACCTATAATTCTACTACAAGAAATTATGTATCCTAGGTTTAAATGTTTTAACATTTATCAATCAATATGAAAAGCTAAAGCACATTACCAAATATATATATATAACAGGATTTAAACAGAATCTGCACCATTTGACAGACTATAGATCAGCATATATGGTTGCCATGAACAAAAATTTACTACAGAACAGCATAAATATGAACAGAATTTAACATCACTATGCACATAACATTGCCAATTTTCTTAACATACCTGGACAAGGCTTTCGAAATGTTAGTGACTATGTAGCAAATCAAGAATAACCAAGCTGGCAAGGGAGAGAAACATGTACACTTAGCAAGCAGCATTCCAGGGAATTTAATAGATAATGTGTTGTAACTGCAATCAGAAAAAATTATGAATAAGAGACAAACATAGAAAGGGACCGTGCAAATTGTTGTGTCCTCAAAGTACATAGGCAATAAAGGATAGAAAATAAATGCCACCCTACAACTAACAGTGAAATTCTATTTATAACGTAAATACCTCATATCAATACTATACATGAAAAGATCCCAGTTCTATTTATAACGTAAATACCTCATATCAATACTATACATGAAAAAAAAAGACAGGATATAAACTGCATAATTTTATTGATCAATGGCCAATTTTATGACAATTTTTACAATTACTAGATATGTAATAACCAGGGATGCACCCGCACTATTTTCACCTGTACACAGAAATTCAGATACAACTTGAACACACTGCTATCCGACAGTGGAATAACACACGCCTGCAAATTTTATTTTAATTACCTACAAGAAGACACAGTACCTTTTCTTTTTGGAACACAACAAATTTTTAGCATCCATATATTTTACAATTTAAAAAAATAATGATGAGATTTAAAGCTATGCTATCAATAGCAGCAAATAGCACCGCTATAGTGCCAGAGCGGTGCATCCAAGCCCTAGGTTACCAGGTGTATTTATAGTAGAGCTTATTCTACTGACAGCTGTATACAGTTGTAACTAACTAATTGTATTCCAACTGAGAGTCAGTTTAACACTGCTCTCTTAACATATAGAGCTAACTAGAGTTACGTGATAATGTATTCTCACTGTTGCATCTCAATTTAATGATGACCATCACAGCCGCTATAGTGCCATATTTTCCCAATTAGTTAACAGAATAATAATGCATTTCAAGCTGTTTATCAACATCGGCAAATAGTGCCGCATCCTAGCCCTAGGTCGCTACGGCGAGACTGTTGTGTCGCACTTTAATAATGCGACTATTGCAGCCGCTACCTTGGAGTGGAATAGCAGAGGCAGAGCAGGTACTATTGTGAAATACAGATCAAACCCCTAAAATGACCTTACGTTTTGATCGATAGTGGGTTATTGGGGGGTTTAGTGCATCGGCTTCAAAGGAGAAAAACCCTCATGAATTAATGCTCCATTCTTTCATGCGACACAACCTCTCCCAGCTCAACTCATTTTTCTGGCAACCCCCTTAACTTTTCCAGCAACCCACATCTGATTTTCTCTTTCTCTTCCACTCCTTCAGGTTTTTTTTTTCTTTTTGTGCTTTATCTTCCCTTTTGCTTCCTCTTTTACTTCTATTTTCCTTTCTTTTTTTGATGTTTTCCTCTTTTTCTTTCACCCACTATCAATTTTCTTTTTTTCTTGAGGGTTAATTTTCTTTGTTTCCTTGATATTTGTTGCTATCTACTTGTATGTTTTGTTTAGGTACTGAGTTTTTATTAATTATAAATTTTGAATATTTTTCTATATTTGAGCATTTATATATATAGTATTAACTATTTAATGTGTAAAAAGTACTGGCTTATCGATCATCCTACCATCTACTACCCCATTTTTGGTGTTGGCTGCTCCACACCACTATTATGGGTCTGATAACTATGATTTCAAGCAAGTGAAACAGACTGGCAATCCCAAATGAAGGAGGGAAAAGAAAAGGGCTTGAAACAGAACGAGGTTTAGAAACTGGATGTTGTAATTATAACAAGGCAACAAGAACTACTAAGTGAGATGTAGCGGTAGATGGAAGATGTAATTATAACAAAAGTAAAAATGGTAACGGCAAGAAAACTCAAAAACAATGAACAGATGGTGTTGATCAAAACAGGACAAGAAAAAGGATTATATATATATATATAACTGATGGTTACCCATCGGTGACATATTGGGCATAATATGTGGGGAACCCAAGTTGTGACAGGATCATTCATTTTCAATTTTAAAAAAAAAAATCCACTTTTGATCTCTAATGAGATTACCAAGAATAGAAAGAAAAATTAAAAATGCAAACCTTACCATTGGAGGAGGGGCATTATAGAGAAGTGGCAACGGGATTAAATACAGCCTGTTGTAACTTGTAGGCTAGGTTGTTCTATAAAATTAACTCATCACATACTAGAAAATTATGCTGACCCGGATAGACCTCTTCCAGTTACTATAGTATATATTGCTTGGAAAAAGGAAAGCAAGTGCTTGTGTGCAGAAGTTTAAAAAAAAAAAAATGAAAATGATAAGGGGAGCAGTAAAACAGCACTACAAGCCAGTTGAAGGTCATGCACTGGAAGGTCCAATTATGAAGGAGGAAAAGAGGGTAACAAACAAGCCAGTGGGCAAAATTAACATTCTGGAGTCAGAATTATGGAGGAAAGAAATATAGAAGGGAAAATAAGGCATAAAAGGTAGGAAGGCTAGGAGAGAGACTAAGAGGGCTGTGGGCTTCTGTATTTACACAGAAGTTCATCTTTTTACCTTGAGTTCTTTTCCTGTTTTTGGTTAGTTTATGTTGCTTATCTCAAATATATATAACCCAATTGTAAGCATTGCACCCGTAGATACATATAACCTCCATTCTTCTATTATTAAGCATCCATTGCTAACAAATTGGTATCAGACTTGAGGCTAGTTTGTATAAATTTCTCAAGCGTCTTATAATTTAAGCCTACCTTCATAAGTTCTATTTAAATAGACCCCCTCTATTTAAGTCATATCTCAAGTCAATGTGGAACTAAACACAACCCCTCGGGGTTGCAATTAAGGCAATCCAAAGAGACCACAATTAAGGCAGTCCAAAGTGGCTGCAATTAAAGGCAACCCAAAGAGGCCAAAATTAAGGCATCCAAAGTGGCTCCAATTAAAGGCAACCCAAAGAGGCCGCCATTAAGGCAGCCAAAGAGGCTGCAATTAAGGCAAGCCAAGAATGACCACAATTACGATGGCTTTCCAAAACACCCCTCATGCCCAATGCCATATAGGCTTGGAATGTGGCAATGCAAGTTGCCCAATAATGGTTCTAAGGAAGCCTCTGATAACAACTTAAAATTTGGGATTAGGGCTTAACTCAACTCCACAAAGGCGGCTTGGGAGGCGAGGATTACAATGCCTAAACTTTGTAAGTTCTACTTAAGCAATATCTCTTGCCAATGTGTTACTAAACAAACCCCCTCAAAGTTGCAATTAAGGCAGGCCATGTGTGACCGCACTTAAGGTGACTTTCCAACAAAGCAAAGAAAATAAAATAAATTAATGAAGTAAACTGAATCAATTTTTTCCTACAAGTGAAAATCAACTTATGCAGCTCAACTTGTGTAGTTAAATGAGAAAGTTTCCAAAGTCGTTGCGACGCATAAGTTGATTTTAACAAATTGGAAAAGTTATATTCATTTTACATTCTACAGATTAAATTTTTCATCATTAGTTCCTTGTTGAGAAGTTCATCCAAACTGAGCTTTAGAGCTTTCCACCATCTCTTAGTTGCAAATGAGCATCAAGGGTGGTGATACTAGAATAGTAGTATTTGCCTAGGGCCCAGGACTAGTCAAAGTGTTAGTGTACAACCAGCTCACGAGCCCAGGAGCCCAGGACTAGTCAAAGTGTTAGTGTACAACCAGCTCACGTGAAAGTCACCAGGTGTAATGGAATATTATGACCCAAGTGCAAGCTATAGTGGACTTGAGACATGCATTGAAAGCATGGGATTCGGACATGGGATTTTATACGGCCTTGGACTCTCCCAACAAAATGGGTGGCTTTGGGGTTTTCACATGGTTCATATAAAACTTGTATCAATAGTTTCACAACATGGATTCAGTAAAAGGTTCTGGCCCTCATGGACCAAAGAAAGAATAAACACTTACATACTACAGACCACGGGTTAGAATGGCACATTAAGAGTCATTTATAAGCGTATTTACTACAATAATTCAGCAAGAGTGTCAGTGGGAAAGATAGCTACTAATAGGACTGAATTGGGAAGCATAATTTGAACGGAGAAATCCAAGTTATTTAAAATGCATTTTAGAAAACTTTTATGCATGTGATTCCATGGGAAGAGAAACACTGCCATCCCACTTTAAATAGCCATGAAAAAAACAGTTAGCGAACTACTCAAAAGAGAGACACAAATCTGTTCTGTCAACTAGACGCCAGCACTGGCTGACCAAAAAAAAAACTAAACAATAGCACAAAAAATTGTGCGTATAAAAGTGCAGTAGAGAGGAAGTGATGGGAAAAGAAGTGGTTTGTATTCGTATTCTGGAGATATGGCAACATGAGTTAGAAAAAAAATATATAATATTTGAAACAAAGAACAAGTTTTTCAGAACTTGTGGTAAGAAAAGTGAAGATGAAAAACTACCTTCAAGTACCCATTCTTGATATAATAACCAACATTGGTTGGCCATTTCAGAAAATTACGAGAACCAATAAGTAAACTTGATATAAAAATGTTATAAAAGCAAATAATTAAAATCTTAATTTTTTTGTCAAAAACATAGCATTCATTCAGGGTAAAAAATGGTAAGAAAATTACGAGTAATAAAGGGGATACCATAAGAAAAAAGATAAATATAGAAAATGACCTATATGGCCAAAAGTCAAGCCTGCCAATTATCCTAGTAAAAAAACCAATAGCAGACATCTTCAATAACTGAGACCCTTGGCATCATAGTAGTAGCACCATCAGCAGAAGAAGAAACTGAGAAATGTCTGTAAAATGAGAAAAGAAACAAATATTCAGGTCCAACTAATCCACAGTCAAAATTAAAATGAAAAAGCAACATAATACTTAGTCACCAAAAAAATACCCTTTCTCGGTTAAAACTTAAAAGAGAGAGAATAAAATAAATTTCTACATAAATGACCCTTTTGGTTGCTAAAGAGATTAAAAATTTCCCTGCACACAAAATTAGGAAGAAAACAGCATGCAGAACCACCCAAGTTCTTTCCCATAGAATGCTTTCCTGAAAGAACACATCAACTTGCAAAGGTGAGCTAACTTGTTGCTTATAGAATTTTCATCTATGCCATCATCATAACTAGAGGGCATTCCATTTTCTGAGGTCCATTTTCATTTATGCTGAGGTAATAGCCACAGTTCCAAATTGAATTATAGATTACAATAGTTGACATCTTAATCAAACTATTGTATCTGTTATTCTATATTGAATAAATCTAGTATTCCATATAGGGGAAATGCAATTACTCAAAAAAATGAGATGGATTACCCGTTTATATGCAAATAATTACTTATTTGTTTCTTGGAGAGCATCATAGATCTAATTTCAGGAGAACACAAGAATATGGGTCACAGGCAAATACAAACATAAAATGTTGAAAAAAATTGCTAACAAGATCTACAAGTTAGGCCTTGCATTTTCTCAAGTCCCTCCCTACCCAACCCCTTAAAATTACCCTGTTCCCAAAGACCCTCAATCCTCACAGAACTGGATAACAACACAGGCATTTGCCAAAGAGTGCTTAATTTATCCTTTTTAGGTCAAACTCTCAGACTTACATATTTCTCACATTACTAGATACTTTTCAGATTTAGAACCTAGAGATAATTTAGCCAAAAAAATTGCAATCAAGTTATGCCACAGGTCACAAGCAATGTAGTTTACACCTATGGCTTAACTGATTTGGGAAAATAATACAATATGATCACAATCCCAAGATGTGAAGAAAATAATCAACCTAATTTTATTATGATATAAAGGATTTCTTCATTTAAAAGAATTAGTGATAGGATAATTACTTACAGAAAACAATTCTTATTGTTGATTTCCTGGCCCATGCCCTCCTTGTGTTTGCTGTTGTTGTATCTGCTGGAGAAGGTTGACAGCAAACTGTAGTGTTGACTGGTATCTCTGGTTCTTATCAGCCTCCAATTCTGACACTCCCTGGCCAACTCCAAATAACGCAGGTTGAAGTTGCTGATTTGTGGGCCCTAAATTAACTTTGTCCACTGTATAGGGTATCACAGATTGTTGCTGTGATCCAGCATTGGCAACTTGGTTAGATGAGGAAATAAAATTATTAGGTTGTTGGAACGCCTTAGAACTATATAAAACAGAGGCATCTGTTCCCTGAACCACTCCATAGCCTTTCTCAGTGCCGTGTGGGACTTCCTGATACTGTTGACTGACTTGAAGGGACACAGCTACCTGTCCATTTTGAGGAGGTAAGATGAAATTAGTCATGGGTGTAGACAAAACAGCACCTAGCTGCTTAAGACTGGAAGCAGTATCTTGGAAACGAGAACTGCCAGAGACCACTTGAGCAGGGTTGTCAGTAGAAGATGCAGGTGGATAAGGTTGATATTGAGCATTATGAATACTCCCAAACTGTTGAGGAGGATGACTAGAAGGATCAGCAATTTGCTTATCTTGTTTCCACAAATGAGATTGATTTCCATTATTAGGTGCAACAGAAGGAAAAGGTGACTTCACAGTAGAGGGACCAGCCATTCCCATTTGACCGCCAGGGGTTGATGATTGTGTAGTTGCAGGGAGTAAAGAAGTTAAACTTGCAATAAGTTCAGGTGTCCATGTAACTCCAGCTTGGGATACAGAAGCAGTATGAGTAAGAGCATAATCAGAAGGAACAGAATGAGATGAAGAGGGGACACTTGTAGCCGGATGAAGTGGTTTTGGAAGATGCTTAGAATCCTCATGCAACAATCTGTTATAATCCATTGGTAAAACCTGTTCCTCCTTTGCAGATATTGAACCATACTCAACTTGTGAAGGGGGAATCTGTTGCATATACTGAGTAGAGGGTGAAGGCAAATGCATTGCTTGTTGCATATATGTGCTACTTGGAACTGATGGAAATTTAAGAACCACACCATATAAACGTTCAGGTCCCGTGACTTTAAAAACCTTGGTCAATAAATCAGAAGGTGGTACCAAAAATAAAGTGGTGTTATCAACTAACTTGGCAATACCAGCACGATGTTTTGCTTTGAGGTAGTGAAGGAATTCAGTATATGAAGCAAAATCCTCTTCGCTATCAGGAAGAAAAAAAACAATGTCAAAGCCAATTGCATCAGCATAGTGCTTCTTTAGCATATCCAATCCAGTCCTAGCAGCACAATCTACAACACCAGGACTGCAGCAAGAGCACAGAACAAACTTTAATTACAGCAGCAAAATAGAGGAGGGACATCAAAACATTATGCAGGAAAAACAAGAATGGGTGGGGGCATAAGGATATACAGAAGGATAAAATGTCCATTTGCACACATGCAGATTTTATAGTGTGAACAAAGTGATAACCGTTAGCAATTACCCTCAAAATAATTTGTTATCCAAAGCCCTAACAAAAACATTAAGTATACGCTTGGATTATTGTTTGCACCATCCAAACTTTGATTTGGAGAGTGTAAACCATAATTTTTCCACAAATATTAAACCATACTTCAGGAACACGAGACTATGGAGAATCAAAAGAAGATGACTTAAAAATCAGTATTTTCCGAAGAAAAAAAGATATAAAACATTATTTTTACGAACAATATGCAAGAAGCCAAGAACAATAAACACACTATGCTTCCCAGTCATAGACAGGAAGAACATTAATATACAACCGAAAAGCTTGCATGCAGCACAAAACAATAAAAATTCATGTTAAGGTAAACATTTCGCACAATAAAGAAAAAATTATATGCTGCATGAGGACCAAGCTAGCAACAATGAAATGTAAATGCAAAAAGAAACCAACAGGGGATAAAAATAACAATTCTAAGGATGATTACAATTTCCTTCATCCAATCCCTTGAATTTCTAAAATTTGACCAAGACATTCAAGCAAAAGGAAAATTATACTCACATCTCAGTTCCTATCCCTTTTCCAATAGGCACACATCTAGCACAACAAACAGGAGTTCCCCCTTTTGCAATAATTCCACGCCATATATGATCAATATCAGGTTGGACAGAATCAGGTACTCCAGATGTGATCCTAGTGCCGACTGGACCAAGGTGACTGTTTGGACCAGAACCACCTCCATCAATAACTGGATCAATTGCAAATGGTTGTTCTAGTCCTAATCCACGGTCATCTATATACCTTAAAGGAAATGGAGCATCACCAATGAGCCAAGCATCATGTATCCTCGAACGTTTAGAATCTCTTTGAAATTGGTTTATGCCAAGTACATCCCATGCACCAGAGGTGGATCTTGTAGGAGGCCCAATACCAGAACCAGGCACAGGAGAAGGAAGCATTCCTGGGGCAGGAGGAGATGGCCTTTTCCAGCTTGGACCCATCTCATTAAAATCAGGACCGGAAATAAGAGGTTCAAGACCTTGAGAACCAAAAGGTCCCATTGGGACATTATGTCCGGGTGGCAATTGTCCAGGAAAATTATTTGGAACCATCAGACGATTATGACCAAATACATCTGTTTGTTGCAGTCGAAATGGATACTCATTAACTAATCCATCACGTATCGGCTCTTTACCTCCAGGATAAAAGCCAGGGTAATCTTTTCCAGGTGCCGGCTCACTGCTTGAATACATAATCGTTATTCGAGGATCATTAAAAAGCCGTCCTTGAAGACCCTCTTTGGCACGCTGAGCTTCATCAGTGCTTCTAAATTCAACAAATGAATAATGTCTAGAAGGAAAAATCTTGATTTTATCAATTTCACCAAATAAAATCATGGCATTGTGGAGCATTTGTTCATCAATTTGAAAAGAAGGAGGAAAACCTATCCACAAAATTTTGCTGGGTTGACTATTCCTCCCAATTGAAGGTTGTAAATGCTGTGACACAAGAATGAGCATTTATAAGGAACACTAATAAGGTTCCAAGTAAGAGTTATATATCATCTAACCAAAACATAAATACATAACATCTATCCAAAGACATATAAAGAGGACAAAACACAAATGCAGTTAGGTTAGTGGGACTCTAACCTGTGGTCTAGTCTGAAACTGCCCATGATCAACCAAAAAATCCTATAGAAATCAGTAAAGGGAACATTAGCTACATGAGAGTAACAGGCAGAAGAGAAAATATTAAATAGCAAAAAAAAAGTAACTAAGGCTTAGAAAGGTTTATAAGGAAACAACCCAATTCAACAATTTCTATATCAAACATGAAAATAGATCAAAGCTGGCATAGCTCACATCCAACAAACATCATTGAAGAAATCAGACAAAGCTTTAAATTAAAGCAACCAAAGTCCTCTATTATAATTACTAAAATTTAAAAAGCTACTGAAATATGGAATATTGATCAAGGTTGTAAAGATTTACTATTTAACTCGTAAGATAGTGCAACCTTATGATCTTCACAGCGTCACATACACCAATTCAATTTGGTAGCATTTGAGTAAAGATTATCAAACCTGATTCCCTCCCTCCCTCTCATTCCACATAAGTTTAAAACAACCACAGCCCACTAAGGCACTAACCAAATTGAGACTAATTTTACAGACACAACCATGAGGCATAAGGATGCTTGTAACATAACAGGTAATTGAATTTAAGAAGAAGAAAAACTAAAGCATTACTCTTCTCGTAGATTGTGGTCGAAGGAAGTCTACACAAATCTGGCCTCCACCTAACCGCTTCCCGTTCATGACTTTCATGGCCCGAACAGCATCATCCAGATTGAGAAACTCAACACACGCAGTACCGCGGTCTACAAAGAACTTAAAATCCTCAATCTTACCGAATTTCCAAAACTCGGCTTCCAAATCTTCCCTCGCAACAGCGGGACTAAAACCACCCACCCACAATTGTTTACACGGCTTTGCCTGAAACACACAATCACTTATTTATTAAATTAATTAATTAATTATTCTCAACACAAAGCCACATAGTGAAATAAAATATAAAATAAAATATTTTCAGTTTTGACAAACCGGTCTGGCAAACTCGATTCTGATTTGAAACCCACGGAGCCATGCGCCTTGCAAGTTGGATTTTGCGGCCTTAGCGTCTTCGACGCGCCTGAACAAGACGAAAGCGAAGGTGCGCGAGGAATAGGAGATGAGTGAGTCCAGAGAACCGTACGGAGCGAATAGTTCCATGAGATTGGAATCTATGACCTCCGGCGGCAGATTTCCGACCCAGAGGTTGTTGGTGGGGCTTCCCAACTCCTCGCCTTCCACGAATTTGGAAGGAGGCGGCATTGTAATCCGGGAGCAGCAAC
This sequence comes from Glycine max, assembly GCF_000004515.6. Taxonomy (NCBI): domain Eukaryota; kingdom Viridiplantae; phylum Streptophyta; class Magnoliopsida; order Fabales; family Fabaceae; genus Glycine; species Glycine max. Next base: position 42,965,848 of record NC_038249.2, read on the forward strand.
AATGGATAACTAGATTACGAAATCCCCAAAAGTAGTTGATTCAATTACTGTGAAGAAATTTTGTGAGCGTTTGAAACCCTAGAAATGAAAGAGACTTCAGATTTTGATTTTGCTTGAGACGAAGATTTGTTTTGTTACGTGGCAGTTTGCATGTCACGATGAGCCACGTCACCAATACGGCAATACCAAATGCTCGCTGCCTCCTAAACGACGCTGCGTTTCAGCTTGATTATTGACTTGAGCTTTGCACCGTCGCTTAACAAAACAAACAAAAACTTTTTGATTAATTTCTTTAAAAAAAAAAAAAAAAAAAACCTAACTGACATTAATGAGATATTATTTTTTATCATATTTTTTTTCCTATAAAACTTAAACTTAAAAAATTACTGAAAGAAATTAAGTTCAATATTACTTAAATCAATGACTTATTGGTAAACAAATTAAAATTTCAAGAATAAGATAGATTATATCATAAACTTTTCTAATGCCCTTCTTAAAAAATTATTAGTATAATTTTTGAAATTGTATGAAATAATATTTTTTAAAAATTAAAAATTATAAGATGATACATTTAAGATTTAAAAAATTGTTGTATTTAACCTTGTTAAGATAGAAGAATAAGACCGAGCAACATCTCACTTGTTTGTATAAATGATACCCCAATACTAAATGTAATAAAGCTTACTTACACAGTAGTTACACACTTGTGGTCCTTTTCTTATTTTAGACAGAACACTTATGATCCTTTAGGTATAGCAAGTGTAAAAAAAAAATTAATCTCTCAAATTTTAATTGTACGAATTGAATTTTTCATAATCATAATTGCACGATTATAGTTTCTCAAAGTTTACAAGTTTAACCTCCAAATTCTAATTTGGTATGTTGAAATTGCATAAAAAAAGTGTGAAAAAAAAAGTGTTACAATTGAATTCAAATTCACGTCTCATCAAAGATTTAAAAATAGGATAGAAATTAAATTACACCGATATAATTTAATTAACTAGTACATTATTTTATAACTTGATCTAAAATATAATTTTTATTAATAAATTGTATCTATATGCTATCAAGATTATTTGTGTCAAATTTTGTCAAAATTAATCATTAATAAAAAGATACCTAAGAATGTGTTTGGATGGAAAAATTTAAAATTCTGAGAAATTTTAAATTTTAAAAATTTCAAATACTTCAATTGAAATTCTTTTATTTTTAAAATTTTGTGTTTGGATAAAAAAATTAAAATTATGAGAATGAAAAAAATGAATGAAAAAAAAAATATAATTGATGTGCTAATTACACGTGTTCCTTTATGCTCACACCGGATCATTAATTTAGGAAACCAGAATTCTAATTTCTCATCTTTTAGAAGGAAATTGAAATTCCAGTTTTATAGTTGTTTAAAATTCAGTTTTAAAATTTCAAAATTTTAAATTATTCATAAAAAACATCCAAACAATAAATTCTAAATTACAGAAATTTAAATTCTCTGATAAATTATTTTTCTCAGTTAAAATTCTCTATCCAAACACACTCTAAATGATTCATATTTTAAAAATTTATATTACATCAATTTTAATTTTTAATTTATATGAATGAGGTAACAAATAATTTTAGATTAAAAGTTTGTATATATTATTTATGTGAAAGAAACCTTCGATCCAACGGTAAATTTTATAAAAATATTATCCAATTGAAAATTATTAAACGGTATAATAATTAAACAAAATTACACATGTATAATTTAATTCCTTCTCTAATATATATTTTGATATATACTTTACAGAGATATAAAGTAATATATATAAATTATTATTATATTAATAATAATTATTCAGATATATATATATATATATATATATATATATATATAATTGGTAAGTCAATATAATAATAATTTATATTACTAATTTTTTTGTATGTTGAGACTTGCAGATAGATCCTCAAGAAGCCACTTATACGCGCTCTTGGTAGCAAAACTCAGTCCAGAGTCCAGACCCATATATGGCTCTTGTTCCTTTGAGGGAAGTGGGGGTGGGTCGCCATTGGCCAAGGAGTTTACTTTAAACTGCTAGCTAGCCTTCTTCCCGCCACATATCCTCAACTGAGTGAGTGTCATGTATGTATTGTACACCTCTAAATCGCACCACAACTTTCTAAGGCACCAAGTACATACAGACCCTCCCAAATGGAAACAAAATTTCTGAAATCATATTGAGAACATAGCATCAAGCACATTTTATGCCACGGATGGATTCATACCCTACCCTACATAGAACAAGTTTCTTCAGACTTTCAAAATATTATAAGTAAATAATCTAAAAATTATCCTTTGCTTGCCGGATGACACCAAGGGCTTCTGCATCATTTGCTGTGGCTGCAATCTTTAGTGATTGCCGGATTGCAGCACTGGATGTACGAAGGAATGGATTACAAGCCTTTTCCACCTTCAGTGTGGTGGGAATCTGCACAAACAGTACATATTAATTTGGTTCAAGCAAAATGCAAAGGATTCAAACACACAATGAGACAAACAAAGATATATAAGGTTAGTAACAATGATATCTGACTAGTGAATAAGATTAGTTAAGAATTGTTAGAGAGGAAGATGGAGGGAGGACACTTCAGACCATTAATGAAAAAGAGGTGCAGTGTAAAACTTACCGTGGGTAGGCCTTTACTTCGAAGGTAAGCTACTTGGGCAGCATAGGATTGAAGCTCCTCGTTTTCAGGTTCGATAGACAATGCAAACTTTATATTATTCTGCCAAACACCAAAGCAAAAAAGTCAATGTCACGGCAGTTAGGCCAGGAAAGGGAAGCACAGAACATGAAGGACAAGAGTAAATGTAACTAACCAATGTATACTCGTGTCCACAGTATATATTTGTATCATCTGACAAAGACATGATCTTTTTAAGAGAAGATAGCATCTGCAACATGGACGAAATTCTCAATAATTGAAGATGCAACCAGAACTACAAGCTTATCAAGTAACTGACTTGATACACTTTGCATCAGCAACAACACGGTAAGTTTATAAAGCCAAACATTATTTGGCAAAAGGTACGCAAGTTAAAAATAAAAACATTAGTGCAACAATAACTAAACAAATATGTATTCCTGTATCAATTTCTAATATATAGTGATAAATACCATAGCAACATATAATTTGATTCAATTTTTCATACATATAGATTGCAAACTTGGGGGAAATTGTCTAAGGAATATTCTAAATCTGCAACTTAAGAACAAAAGCATATAATATTGGTTATGGAAAAGACATAGGGAAGTCCTAACCTGATTTTAGATAAGGCGTTCCAGAAATAAGTCAAATAATTGTACCATATTTTATCAAGGCATTTACATTCACAAGTTTTGAGTTACACAAAAGGATAGTGGTTATCACAAAGTCCTTATCTAATAGCAATTTCAGTAACAAGTTCCTTCGTGTGGTTATTTTAAAATTTCAAGCACTTCTGGCAAGGGGATAAAACAAGATATAAAAAATAATACATATCCCAAGATGCAACAACTTATCACTGGATAGAAATCTCAAACCTTTAAAGGAAAAAAAAAAAAGGACAGGTACAATTAAAACCAACCTGCTGTGGGGTTCCTTCAAAGAGCTTGCCACATGATAAGCTAAACAAAGTGTCTCCAGTAAAAATTGCCCCAGATCCAGGAAAATAGAAGCTTATATGGCCTGCATACAGTATAAATAAATAGAACACTAGAAAAATGAGCCACACAATAGAAAACAGATTTTTTTAACACTTTACAACATTAAGAAGAATTACTAATGCAAATAGGGCATGAATGTGACCTCGGGTATGACCAGGCGTGTCCATTACACGCACCTCATGGCCAGCAAACATCCACTTATCTCCATCATTCAAGTGGATATCAATGCCAGGAATCCTTTCCTTGTCAGTTCCTGAACCAATCACCTGTAATGCAACATGGAAGTGTTAACATCTACACAAAGTAGTAACTAGTAAGCATATAAAAAATATATCAAAAACTGCTTTTCGAAAATTCAGACCTTTTGCTTGAATAGGCATAATAAAAATACACAAAGTAGCACTCTAGCGGTGTGTTTGGTAGAGAGAAGAGAAATAATATTTGAGAGCATTTTTGTACTTTTTTGTGGGACCCACACCTTTTACACTCTACTTTAATTAAAAAATTTCTCTTCTATTTCCATCCTCTAAACCAAACACACCCTAAGAGCAATCAACTATTCAACTCTTCTAAGTTCTAAAGTGCTTCATCAATCATCAAAGTGCCTAATATGTCAAAATTTTCAATAGATAATCAGATGAAATTTGCAAAAAATTATTTTGCTGAATTTCACAGTTATTATTGTCTAACATGAATGCTAGATTGGACAAAGTACCAAGAGAACTTCTCCTTTAAAAGGTAAAGGTAATAATCTCTTAAGTCTTAATCCTAAAAACCAAAAGATGTTTCTACTTGCCAAGGGAAGATATAAAAGATACCAGTACCATGGAAATGATAAAAAGTTAGAAAGACAAACAGAGCAAAGTGTAAACCTCACTTTTGATCTGCTATTTTAAACAGTACTACTATTGTTATGATCATTGTCATAGTCATCATCATCTTTATTATATTATTATAAAATGATGTCACCAAAAATACACGGAGAATATCAATACAAAGTATAATAAATCTCAGCATAAAAGTCATATAAATACCTTTGCCCCATATCTTGCTTTCAATTCTACATTTCCACCCGTGTGATCATGATGATGGTGAGTGTTGAGTATGTATGTCAAATTTCGATTTTTCCTGCTCAAGGCATCTATGATAGGCACAGCTTCAGAAGGATCAACAACACCAACTGTACCCGTGTCCACATCATGTAACAGATAAGCATAATTGTCCTTCAGGCAAGGTACCTAACAAAAAAAATTTAAAACACAATAACGTCAGAACTTAAGCTTTCATCATATTTCTTCAGAAAACTTATCAGCACGGGTGACCTAATTGTAATCCAATAGCACTATGAAAACAGAAAAGACTGATAAGAGACCTGCTCTCACCAATTCAATCTGCAATGAGGAAGACATATTGGCAACACTGCAAAATTGAGTCACTCTCAGCGAGCGGCTAGCTCCACGGAGCGTTTTCAACGGTGTAGAAAACAACCGCATAAATCCATATAGCATGCCTTTTCTAAAGCAAAGTTGTCTCACATCTGGCCACACGCACAACCCACTTTTCACCTAAGAAACACAGAACAAGCAAATAATCAATAGCCAACTCTGGACCGAAAATATCAAGTAAAACAAACTTGCAGATAGGTTATAATGACAAACCAAGAAGCAACTAATTTCAGAATTATATTGCAATAAATAATCACAAGGGAAAGAGATAGACAATAGACGGAATCAAAGAATAAAATTGGGCATAGCAGAAGAGGGAGAGGCAAACCCTGGAACAAGGAAAAGTGGCCATAGCAGAAGAAGCCTTAGAGAACATATGCAGCATCTAAGCTATCTATGGTTGAAAAGGGGTTGGCACTATTTGGTTGAAAAGGAAGTTGCTTTTCTCTCCTCACCTCACCTCTTCTTCATTATTCATTTTATTATTTTCTGAGGTGGCAATACCAATACCAGATATTAGTGACTCTTAATGTGTGCCACGTGGCCAACTAATCTCAACGCTTTCCTTCCCCGAGATTCCTTGAATCCTCTGCACCTCTATAATTTTCACATCCAAATGAAAGAGACATAATTTGGATAACTTGCTTAGAGAAGGAATCATTCTTTCAAAATTATCCCCAAAAACTCATGATCCTGCTAGGTTTGAATTTAGGCTAGTCACATAATTGATTATCTTATCAATATAATTGATTTGTATCAATTTAATTGTTCAAAAATTATATACATTTAATTTTAGGTTTGCAGCATAATTAATTATTTTTATAATATAAATAATTATATGATAAGAAAAAGTTACATAATGTAATTTTCATAATTGACAGTATAATTCTAAAAAGAAAAAATTGTCACATAACAAGTAGAAATCTTTTTAATATAATGAATATAACATTGATATTTGCTTCATCTTTATTTTTTTTAACTTTTTATTTTTATTTTTTATCATTACTTTAATTCAAATCTTATTTATTTGCATTCTTCATATTTTTATTTATTTTTATTCTCTTTTACTAAACACATTACATAAGAGTCCTGTTAAAGAATACCGGTTGGGACATTGATATAAGAAATTAAAAAAAATTATTATAGAAATCATAAAAGAACTTATAAAATATCATGGAGAGTACAATTTTATCTATTCCAAAAAGTTTTTTTTTCTCCTTTTAATTTTACACCGGTTAATATCAGCCTTTTACTGATTGATGCCCCAATGGATTTTTTTTCTTTTATTCTTTACTTTATGTGATGAACATTTTTCGTTCATTGCGAAAGGTAAAAACAAAATAGTTTCAAAGCCAACAACAAAACAAAAAAGATTGTTCAGGAGGGTATCGCTTTTGTATTATGTTTCACGTAGTTGTTGACGTCTTTTGCAGCTTTTGTCTTTTTTTATTATTATTTGCAAAATACTTACGTCATTTCCCTAATATCATGTTTGATAGAGATGAGGGAAATTAAATAAATAAAAATAGAAATAATGATTGAAATTAGATGAAGGGTAAAATGAAAAATAAAGATGATACTTTGATAGGTTGAAGAGGAATAAAAAAATGAAGAGATAAATAATACAATAAAGTCTCACCATTTTTGAAATTATTTCCTCTCCTTTGTTTCTACCAAACAAAAAAACAATTCTATCTTCTGATCCTCTTCCCCTTTCAATTTCTCCTATATCGAACAAGCTCTAACTAAGCATTGTTGTTTGATAAAAGTGTTTATTTTTTTTGGCGAATTATTTTAAGGGACATTATATTTTTTTTTCTTTTCTTTTTTTGTTGAAAAAGGTGTTACATGGTAACTACACTACAAAAAGCCTTTGGACAATATTTACACACGCTTTTTTTAGGCCATATTTACACATGCTATTCTATAACAATAACACGATCATTCTTAAAATCTTTCCTTAAAGAACATAATAATATTGACTTAAATTTTGCACGAGTTGACATTATTGTGAGTGGATTTGGCCCAAGTTGGGGAGTGGGCGTGAAAGGGAAATAAAATTGGATGGCTAATTGTTTCCATAACGTATCTGGCAAACGTGTCGCACTACCGGCCGCTTTATTAAGGGGAGTGAAGAGATAATATGTTAATTTATGTTTGGGTTAAACATAAGTAAAAGGAATTAAATTGAACGCTATTATTTTCATTATTTAAAAATGAAATATATTTTTTTCATTTCATCTTAATTGCTATTTTCTCTATTTTAATTACTGAAAGTCCCAAATGTGATGGCTACACTGAGTTTTATCCTCAAATATTAGTTATTAATATGCTAATTTTTATCAATGACAATAATTTAAACCCACGTTCTTTTTTTTCAATAACTAAGTCAAACCTTATAGTTCCTTACTAAGTAAGAGAGTTAACCGAATCATTAGTCAATTTGCAGAATGGTGTTCTTTTCTTTACTCCCCGACACTTTGTTGTTGCTTTGTTGTTTACGCTCATTTGGTCTTTTACTTTTTCAGCTTTTGCTTTGAATTTGTGTAATGAATAAAGGGGTGATGGATTGTTACATTTCATATTTTTCTCATCAGAAGTAAATTCAAATTATCTGATGTAAGAGAGAGTTCAATTCAATCGACCAGTGAAGTTGCAGCTGTGATCCAAAAGAAATAAGATGATTCTAGTCAACTTTATGGTTAATGTCCATATCCACTACAGTTGCCAGTTAGGCACGGATAGTGCAATTGCAGCTTGGGTCCTACGATGTACAACACAACGAAAGGTGGAAATAAAGATTTGCTTGCTGCATAATTTGCCACAATCATGGTGCACATCTCAGAGTTCATTCAGTATTGGAGCTAGGGAAAACTATAAATTGATAGGTTTCTGGCATTTTTTAATGCAGCAAATATGTGATATTAACATTTCTATACAACATTCACATATGATCAAGCCGGGCCAACAAAAAGTGGGGCCTAAAATAAAAATTAAGACCTTTTTACTTTAAAAAACTAATAATAAATTTTAGTAGATCTAAAATTTAAGTTTTAGTTGTTTTATCCTTGAATTAATCTTTCATTTGATGCAGCAAACCAACGATGTAAACTAATTATAAAATGTTATTACATAATGTTAATGGTTAGTTTTTTGTTAGCTTGAGAAAATTAAACCTTTGACATTTTTTTCTTTTTCATCTTCTATTACTACGAAGTCAATCTTATACCTCTTAGTCATTTTCAATTGTATATTTTACCATTTTTATAAGTTATTATTAGACTCTCTAATTGATCTTTTTGCAAAAGATTTTTTTTTTGGATGTGTTGTGCATCACAACCACATATGAAGTCCCTAATAGAGTTAGGCTTTGACATAATTCACAATTCCACAAGCTTAATATATTTCTTTTGACCAATATCTTCTAGGTTGTATTTTAGTTACATATGAAAAAGGAGGATTCTTAATGGCATATAATTATGGGGCAGGGGACAGTGGTCCAACTCAACCCATCTCAAGTAGACTACTAGTAGTAGCAACTTCTCGTCTTTAGCAAAAGAAATTCATGCGTCACACATCATAACAAGAAATATGGAAAACAATAAAGTATTTCAAGATCCATCCACATAAATAGAAAAGAGATTAAGAGAGACAGTTGCCGGCTTACATAATCATCAATGCCATCGTATATTGGGTTCTGTTCGCAAAAAAGTTTCAAAATCAAAACTCAGAACTTATCAATTATTATCAAACAAGAATCCTACGTGAATTAGGAAGCCTGGTGATTGACTCAAGAAAGGAAAACACAAACAATTTCATTATTCAAACATCAACAAATGAACATAGTACTTGACATTGAATTATCTCACCCTTATTCTTTATCTTTTTCATTAATATGCATCTTAATAATACATTTCAAAATGAAAAGAAACAGCTTTTCGTTGTTCCAATTTTGTGTTCACAAAACATTTTTCAAAAGCAAGATTACTGCTATTGGATTGTTACTTCCATCTTCCCCGTCCTATATTCCAAACTGTGTTCTATTATGTTGCTTCCTTCCTCTTTCTAATCTCTAAATAATTTAGTCCTCCCGACATTATTTTATACGATTTACAAGACCACTTTTTGTGCCAAACCATCATTAGAACGAAATAAGTTGCAAAATCACAATTAAGAGGAGTAACATATTAAATGAATAACTGCTAGTCTGCTACCTTCTACTCAAAATAAAAATGCACAGTCATGAACAAAATAGTGGGGAACAATCAGGAGGAAAAACACCCTTCTACTTTCATATTTATCATCCCTCGCTTCCATCCTCCTCTATTGTTATTTGATCCTTTATACGTAATCATCAACATTAAATGGTAACATTCAGAAGCGATATATCAAATGCAGCTAAGGCTCAGATTAAAATAGTGCTGAAGCATCAGTCTTTGGTCAACCACTTTTTTTTATTCTAAAAAAAAAAAAGCTTTTGAAGAGGCAGAAAAAGAAGGAAAAGGAGGAACAAGGGGCTGCCAAAAGATTCTTTTTCAATCTGAAATTACACGCACTATAAGAATGCAGACTCTATGCTAGTAATTCTAGTATGAACAGGTGCCTGTTAAGACACATTACCAATCATAACTCAAGAAACAGTAAAATAATTATTGAAAAAAGACATCAAAGCCCTTGCTAGAATTGCTAATGCTCATCTCCTGTTATTAGGCTTAAGCCATGAATTCTTCCACATTGTGTACTGCGGGTCATCAATGAACTAGCCTTCACCTGAAAACTCAAATTAAAACTTTATCAGGCTTCAGATACTCAATGAAGCTAAATTCTAATCACTTTTTCAAGTGTACCACTATCATACACTCTGAAAAACTTTTAGATTTTATGTTAGTGGTACACTTAATTATATAATTGAGATAAAATTGTGTTGTAATCAGTGAAAATCCCGATCCCTTTGGGAACATCTAGCTACATACTTTTTGAGTAAGGACTAACAGTATTTGTAGAAGGAACTAAAAGAAAAATAAGGGGTTATGATTTATCTTCAAGCTCATCAGTATCTGGATACCGCAATTGACATATACTCTTGATTGATATATAAGAAGTGGAGAAGAGAGTTCCTCCTGAATTAAGGACAACGAGAAACAACAATGGCAAGAAACCAAGGGACATTTAAAAATGCAGCCAAAGGAATTGCGGCTTCAATGGTGGCTTTTCCCAATACTTATATTTCTTGTGCTTCAATTTAATTAGCCTTACTTGAAATATAATAAGGAGACGAGACGACTAGGATCCTGTTTTATTCGAACAAATTTCGAGACTTTTTATAAAGATGTTTTTCCTGTTTTAATTGGGATATCATTTTTTTAATGTTCTTTTACGCAACATTCCACTTTAGATAAACACTTGATAACAACTAAAAGGATAGATGATTATTAAGAATAAGTGAGTCAAAATCAACTCTGGTCCCCATTTGAACAGGCTGACTCTATTTTTATATCTGTGAAAATTGGGTCAGCCCGATTGGCACTGGCCAGCAAGAAACATTCAGTTTTCCAAAATTCCATTGCATACATTTTTATCATCCTTTGACTTTGACCTTCTCCATATTTTCTAACCAAAGTTAATTTTACATGATACGACTTTGCGCTGCACGTTTGAATTGTTCCTGCAGCCAATAACCATCCTTCTCTTGGTAAAAGTTTGCACTATTTTCTTGTTAGACGAGCTGATGCAGTATTGTTGGGGGTAAACAACTATACTTCAGAATTCATAAATCATTAACTTGGTCACGAAACAACTAGTGGAGCAAATATCACCTAATTTCATATATAGTGTTACATTTTATCTTATTATCTGTAGTTTTATAAGTTGTCACATCTTCAACCTATACTGTCAACCCAATTAAAAGAGAGAATTTCCAAAGGGGCAAATCTAGAACTATAAGAGATATTTTCACTTTTCATTTATCCTGATGCAGCCTAGCAGTTAAGATGATGCGTGTGATTGGTACATAATTCTCTTCGTGAAAATGCCATTTATGGTTGCGCCAAAAAGACACCAAAATCAAATGATATAGAGAGTTGACAGGTGAAATATGAAATGGATATGCTTTAGGCTTTATACTTTGGCACCAGAAGTTATATCGTACATGATTTGGGAAACTATGTAAGAACCACAAAATTCAAGGAAGGGCATTAGAAAAGATCATATCTGCTTATATCTTCCATTGTTTCAATTTGTATAATTTCATCTGAACAATATTCAGAAAAATGAAAGAAAATATCCTCATAAATCATGTTTGCTATCTCCCCTACTAAATAATTAGACTCCATCTATACCTCAAACCCCATGTAGGATTTATGTACAAACAGACGAAAGAGGGGGCAAAAAATAAGTGAAATTTAAAGAGGACCTTGGACAACTTTTAGTGACCGAGTTTAGTCCCACTCTGCCTATCTACTCATGCATCGTTAAGCTAAGCTATGTACTCATTCACCTTTTGGCTTTACTTTGTGTTGTTTGGATCTGAGGTGACGATTGTGATCCACCACTGAGTGCAGCAGCAGCAGATTCAACATGTGTAAGAAGATATTCATATATCTTCTTTCTCAACCGGTCAATTGTCTCTGTTGATATCTGGCATGATTCTCCCTCATCCTTGCTCGATCCTATCTCATCTAACCAATCGTTAACACTCTTTAGTTGAGTGAGCATACCTGCTATTTGGTCATTATCTGACAAGGTAGTGTCCCCATCACTGTCCAAGAACCTCTCAACAAATCCCAAAAACCAGTCTCGGGACTCTAACTGTAACATTTCAGCCAAATTAACTACCTCATTGAGACCATTTCCTCTAACCCATTCTGGGGGAAGTTGCACTAGTTGCTTCTGACCATTTAATAACCCATCACCTGGTTTGCGAAGAGTTCCTTGTGAGGAATGCTTGGAATTAGCTGTCAGACGAGTTTTTGCATGAACTTTTGATGAAGCATCTTCACTGGAATTGTGTAGGACTAACATGTTTTGACTTCCCACAACAGTCTTTTGATTTTGAGAATTGCTTGAAGCTGGAAGCTTGGATGATTGAGATTCTCTTGTAAAAACAGCAAATGATGACAAATTGGTGGCCAAGGCTGCCTGGACCCAGGAAGCCGATTGTTTTTGTCTATCTGATTTTACTTTTAGAGCTTCTTCCACTGTGCTCCTTTCATAATCTGGAGATGAACCATCTGGAATGGGTTTTGACAAGGATTCAGCAATTGTCCGGGTACTATTCAGGCTAGCATGAAGAGTTAAAAACTGCTCTACTGCTGGCTGTGGGTTATGTTCCTTAGCAGAATTAGTTAGCTCTGAATATGTTCTGCCAAAAACATCACAAACAAGTGTCAGCAACAACTTGGTATGTAGCATAGAATTAGAACATTCTAACATAATAATCTATCAAATGTAGCAACAACAATATTTATGGATAAACCTGAAATCCTGCTGTATATTAGGCATCTTACTTTAGGTTAAATTGCAAATTTTTCTTAAAAAATGTGAAATATATACATGATATGTCTATCAAAAGTATCCCTGCAAATCAAACTACAAGCCAATTCTGATAACAATTAACACAAATAGCATTCATATACACTTTCTTCCCTTTCTGTCCAAATATTTCCAACAAGCGTCCAAGAAATCTCTGCCTTGATTACACACAATAAATAAAGGTTAAATTACAAGTAACCTGAATGTGATCTGGAGTTGGTTATCTTTGCCTAATTTTGATTTAAAAAATGTCACACTCTCCACATGTGGTTTCTCCTTTCCACAAGTCAGTTCAAACTTAAAATTACCCACCTCTTAATTTTTACCATTGAATGGCAATGTGTAATGGAGAAAAAACAGATACTCAAAGAGAATAACCCTAAACCACTAACTACATATGGGATATGCATAGCTAAAATGAACACCAAGAATGAACTACTTGTACTTGGGAACAATGAGTAAGGCCAATGGATTGATTAGATGCTATATCACTCCAAGCACAATAATTCAAATGTAAAGAGAACTTCCATCAGATCTGGCTTAATGAATTGAGCAATTATAATAGTAGGAATTTATAATGACAGTACATACAACTGTATGCATGTTTAGAGTTACCCAAGGAATGATAGAACATATATATGCCTGTTAACCAATACGTTCTTGATAGTTGATAATAGATTAGGCAAAACGCAACTCCAAAATAGGACGGAATGAAGAAGAAAATCTCTACATAGCAATGCAAATAATAAAGTATAGGATTTATGCCACCAATTCAAATACTTCAATTTCAATATTCTTGTTAGTACTATCTGATGATTAAATAGAATATTGAAGAAGTGATGGAAATTGGAAAACACAATTCATTGAAAGTATCAACAATAATTTTTTGGAATGAAACTGATTTACCTCTTCAGTGAAAGAGGTGCTTTGCTTCAGTAGATAAAGAAAGAATTTGCTCAGAAGTACAGATATCAGTCATATATCTAGGTTCACAATCTTGACCACATTGAGTAACAGTGTAAACTAAGACTTCTAAACATTTCAGCAGTCCAGAAGAATTGTCCGTAATTAATTGCCTAAAGTTATTCTCCTGATTTGAGTTATTCATACCTTAGACATTGCAGTAAACTCTCAGCAGCAGCAGCCTCTTGCATAGCCTCAGTTGCTGCTATCTGTGCCGCATCTCTGTGTTTCATTACTTCCTGTCACAAATGTCAACATAGAATAAGAACAAAATACAGTTAAAGAATTTCTCATCTGAACAGAAGGATTCAGTATGCTATATAATCTTCTGAATAATCATCTAGTAAGGATATAAGTTAGGAACAATGATATGATCATATGACCAAGTTTTATACCTGTGGCATACTTATTATATAGTAGTATTCATGAATCTAACATGATACTCATTTGAGTTGTTTCAGTGTAACTCATGAGACCATTTTTTTCAAATATATTCTGTGACAGCCAAGAATCAAAGAAGTAAAACGTGAAAGCAAAGGAGTTCTTAATGGATATACCCTTCCAATCTTTGAAATAGATGATGGGAGTGAAGCCCATTGAACACTTGCATCTGTCACTTTTCTATTACTTAGAGAAACTTTGACCAAGTTTCCAGGGAGTCCGCTGTTAGAAACTTCAGCTGATTTCTTTCCAATGGAAGTTCTTAGCTTACTAGACTTTTCTGGTTCCTCCACAATTCCATTAGCATTAGCCTTCTTTGTAGGTGTTTGAATCTTATGTTGTTCCTTAGAGGGCTTTGTTGGTGCTTGGATCCTGCTCTCCTCTTTAGATAGAAACTTTTCAGTTGAAATGCTTCTCCTCCTAGGCGTCTGGTAGACCATAAAATGAAAGAAAAAATGTATAAAATTGTTTAATTGACTCAATCCATGGAGGTAATGAATTGAAATCCAGGTCTCTCAGACTGAAACCAACTAAACTTTATAGCAGAGTATTCTACATAAATTTTCAAAGGAAAAACAAGACAAAATGAAACAATTTAATCCAGCAAGCCCAGGCATTTGACATCAAGAGTTGCTTAAAAGGAGAAATGGTGACTCACACTTGCTTCAGGCTTAGAATCAAACTTGGTTGCAACCCTGGTTTTGGAAGACTCTTTAGTCTTGACCTCCATACTCCCTTCCCAGCTCTTCCTTAGAGCCTTTGTCCCCAGCTCAATTCCCTGCACCAAATTTCTAATCGGATTTCCCACCACAATTTTCTTCCCAACCAAACTACTAGCCCCACGAACAGCCTTTTCCGTCTCCGCCACTCCCACCTTAGCCCCAACCTTTCCCTGGTGCTGCCTGACCCCATTGGCAAATTTCTCAAAAGAACTCGGCAACGAGTAGCAACTACTCGGCGACGAAGGAATGGACCGCGAATTGGTTGACTTCAATCTAGCCAAGGATTCCTTCTTGACCTGAATCTTGAGTGCAGGCTTGATTGGCTGTGGTTGCTGAGGCTGAGATTTGCTCCTACCGAAAACAGCACTTGCCTTGCTGGATTGCACATCCTCTTTACCACTCCCACCACCACCAACAACAATTGATCTCACTCTCTCCTTCTTCTCCTTCTCCCCAACCCCACCACCAAACACCTTCCTCGGAGACTTGGACCTATCCACGTCACCCCCACCAGAACAAGCCCCATTTTTGTCATTACCATTATCGAGGAAAGCAAGGGAATGAGTTGCAACAATATCCTCAGGGGTTCCAACACAAGGGTGTCTCCCAGGAACAGGCCTAACCCCTCTGAGAATGGGAACGGGAGAAGCACCCTCCAAGCGATCAACAAACACAAACTGACCCAACTGAATCTTATCACTGAGAATGAGATCATCATGCTCATCAGGGAGTGACACGTAGGTAGCATGAGAGGAATCAGAGACCTTGAGATAAAAACCTTGGTTTGGGAAAAGCTCACCCCCTGCTGCAAGTGCCGGAACAATGCTCACAACTTGCAAAAGCGAAGACCTGTGCTCGCCACCAACCTTCACATCCGAGTTCATGTGCTGAAGAAGCTTCAGAAGCACCCCCGGAACCAGATTCGCCATTGTTGTTTTCCTCCACCACCCTCAATATGCATCCCCAATAAGAACAAACCCTCTTCGATTAAAAAAAAAAAAGACAACAAACTTGGCACAAAATTATAATAAAACCCCGGGGGAATTAATTTTCTTTGTAACAAATATGGCCTAATTCATAGTTTAACAAGAAAGGACAGAGGGATTCAGTTTAAGAAAATATTCAGAGTTGGATAGGCTGGTTTAGGTAGCAATTTTCAAATGGAGAACAAAAACCAAGGAATAAGACAGTATTCACTAAACAGGAATATAATTAATATCGAATAAAGTAAAAAATAAATAAAAGAGATGGGACTTGTACTGTACAGCTAGGTGTACATAACAATTAACAACCTGCGCCAAATTTTTCGTGGAAATTCCAGAAATTGTTTGGGGGTTGGTACGGTTTTTGTTTGGAAGAAGAAATAAAATAAGATTAAGAGGGAATGAATTTTGGAAGAGGAAAGAAAAAGAAAAAAAGACTGAAGAGAAGAGGTATAATTGGCGGCAGGTTATTGCATGATTGATACGCAAAGAGGTGTCAGTGTCAGACAAACACATCTCTACACACATGCTCTTCTTCAACACTTGCGACCTGACCCACTCAATTTGCGTTGGATTGAACCCAGAACAATTGTGGGGGCAGTTCAAACGTATGGAGGTGTTGCCAAGCCACTCAATCCAAAGGTTGTAACTGATTGATTCTAAGAGGGACAAAAGGGTACTGTGCTAGCTAGCTAGGGACTCTAAATCTCATTCTAATTTTGACATGTTTTTTTTTTTTCCTATCCTCTGAGAAAATGAGGAATACTTTGGTTTTTTTATTTTTTATAATGTAGAATGATTATCATTGAAGTTTCCATACGAGTGATTGCAAATGGGTGCATGTGCCATGTAGCGTTAGTGTTAGGAGTTAGGACCAAGGCAAATGGGGTGTCGGCTACCAACAAAATACGGGTCACCTCCTAGTAGTATAAATAAAATATAATTAGAGTGCCCTTCTTTTATTGAATTGATTCATGTATAAATTTAAATGATTTTTTTTTTTTAAAATATCTTGTGTTCGGGGGTGCTTTTGTTAGATGTGTTCTGTAAATAAAAGATATAAAGATTTTTTTAAGTACCAACCTCCTTCTATTACTAATAATATTTTTTTATTCATATATTATAAGTGTCTCTTAACCCATTAGATTAAAGATTAATTTAATTTATGATATATAATGATCATTGACTTAAAGAAAATTTTACACAAAAAAAATAAATTTAAATTATAGTCTAAATAAGACACTTTTCAATCCTTCCATATGTTTTAAACAATCTAAAACTCTTATTATCTTAGTTTTAATATTTATTTAAATTCAATATTAATTTAGTAAATAAAAACGTGTGGAAACAATGCGCTTTTATTCATTCCTAATATAAGTAATAAAAATGTTTGGTAAGTTAGGATTGGGAATTTCGTGACCGGATTGAACTACTGTATAGGGGAAATAATAATAACTTAATAAATAAAAGAATTTTAATTTTTTCT
Organism: Glycine max; assembly: GCF_000004515.6. Lineage (NCBI taxonomy): Eukaryota > Viridiplantae > Streptophyta > Magnoliopsida > Fabales > Fabaceae > Glycine > Glycine max. Next base: position 42,983,098 of record NC_038249.2, read on the forward strand.
ATAAATTTTGAATTGTTTCTAATTCCTTTCCAGCTCCTGTCTTGATGTATAAAGTGGAATTTTAATTAGTATATTAATTGTTTATCTTGTTAACAATTTTGAATGAAATTAATTGCTCTATTATAAAATTTATTTATTTATTTATTATTTGTATAGTTAATTAATTAATTAATTAATTAGTGGGTTGATAGGGATAAATTTTAGGCCAAACAACCATTTTGATCCTTTATCTTATCTATTTTTTAAATGATTATTTATATTTAAAAAATTTACTTTGGTTTTTTTATCTTATTTAAAAGGTTTAATATAATCATTTATCTTTAAAAAAAATTATTTTAATACCTTATATCATTTAAAAGTTTTAAAATAGTCCTTCAACTATTTAAATATATTCAACTGTCATTTGAATAACACTAAAATAAATTATCATTTTAAATATATTTAAATTGTTAAAAAATCATTTTGAACCTTTTAAATAAGATAAAATATCAAAATAAATTTTTTAAAGATAAAAATACCATTTTTAATAAGATAACATATCAAAATAAAAAATTTTAAAAATAAATAATCAAATTAAACAATTTTTTTTACCAAAATGGAGCCTAGATTTTATAACTGTAAATTTAGTGGAATCATAAGGTGGTTGGGAGGAGAAACATAAGAGCTGAAGTGATAAAAAAAAAGTCATAGGTTCAAATTCCCTCACTAACATAACATATTAATACTAACTCTATTAATATTTACTGATTAAAAATAACTATAAATTTAGAAAATTGATTACGTGAGAGTCTTAAATTTGCACATCTTTCAAATTTTGTATATGTAAATGTAAATTAATCACGATTTTCTATCATCATATCTTTACAATAATTCTTTGCTAAATTAAAATAAAATATTTTTAAATAAACAATTAAAGAAATAAGATGATTGAACATGATTAATATATTAAAGTTAAGATTGAATCAGTCAGATATTATTTAAGTTTAATTTTTGATAAAAATATTTTTTATTAAATTTTATTATTTCTTGATTGAACTTTAAATTAACTAGAATTTTTTCCCTAATGGATCGTGGTTAAGGAAAAAAATAATTAAAAAAGGTAAATATTAAGAAGAAACCAAACAAACAAATTTTATAAAGCTACACATGTTAGGTATATATCCTTACATTTATAATTTTTTTGTGAACTTAATTAACATTTTTAGATACCAACACAAAATCGTTGATTATACATTCCCTGTGACATTATATCCGACCTGTGAATGACATTATCTCCAACAGTTGACCATGAATCTAGCAACTAAATAATAATTAAGGTACAGAAAAAAAAAAGGAATCTGTATTTAAAAATATTAAGGATATAAATTATCATTTCGAACCTAAAATAACTATAATACATTTGACAGGAGGATATTGGAGAGGGTGGGGGTTGTTTTCTTTTTAAAGTCACACCTCAAAAGAGTAGATCCTAATTGTTTTATCAATGCATAGTTAATATTAATTTATAATTTGAAATTTGTATAAAATTTTAATGTAACTCATTCCATACATTATTATAAGGTCAACGTCTTAATTAGTCTATATTACTCTTATTTTTTTATTCTATGAAATCAATAAAATCGTCATTTGTTATTACAATACTAGGGAGAAAAAATATCATTTTTTTTATAAAGATTATCAATATATATAATTATACATATAGTTTAGCGAAGTGAAAAATCATGAAAGGTATATATGCTGTTAATCCTTGCCTAACATACATCTTCAATTGTTATACTTTTTCAACTTTAACTTATCATAATCTAAAAGATTATGGGACTTTACAAAAGAAAAATGATGGGATTTAGCATACACATCACACATAATGGAACCATATATTAGCCAAAAAGAACAAGCAAGGAAAGAAGAGGAGAAAAACAAATAAAAAGAAAAGATGGTATGAGTGTGGACCAAGTTTCTACTACCTGATCAACCTGGCATCCAAAGCCACTGGCATGGCATATAATATATAATAATATTATAATTATATTCACGCATCAAACCATTAAGATGGGAAGTATATAATTAATTCTGCAGTCAGTCAGTTATTTGATGTGTGTGTGTTTTTTAGAGGATATTTGATATGCTAATGTGTTATATAATTCTCCAACCATTTTCTATAAATTGTAGTTGTACTAGACTACTAGCCAGTGTACGTACGTGTTAATGTGTTTTCATGCATAGGTGATTGGGTGGTTTTTAAGTTCATATTTTAATATTAGCAGTTTTGGTATAAATATATGTTATCGGGACCCGCTTTTCTTCTATTTTCCTTTTAGCTAAGCCTAGAACACAATTAGCACTGTGGACAAGGAAAAAACACAATTAGCATCACTTGATTCCCACACTATTAACGTGGGCACTAATTTGTCATCATACTTTTACAACTGTTCTTATATAAGCTAAGATTGGGTGAGAAGAACCCATATTGCATTTATTAAGTTAACATGAAGGAAGAAAAAGATGGCTAATGGAGAGAATTAGATTGCCAACAATGATATAGAAATAGGAATTAGAAAGAAAGGCTGCCTCAACCATCCATCACTAGGGACATCCATAAGGGGCACATATTCACGACGTGAACGAGTCAAACTCTATGATGCACGCAACATGTTAAACTATACTACTTTACTTTTAATACATAATTTATCAAATAATGTGACAACTTGTCATCATTTAATATTATAGTTTTTTTTTACACAAATAATATATATATATATATATATATATATAATGAATATAATTGAGCATTTGTAACTTCGTCTATGGATCATACAAAAAATGAATAATGTATCTGTCATCAAGCTGTAAAAATTCTTTATGTGACATGCATTCTTTGTCTGTTTAAAAAGTACAGAAGCAATTGCTTACTTAAGCCCACTAAGCAGCTAAAAAGTATCTTCCTCCTTTATCGTTAATCTCGCGTTTTACAGTTACATACTTACATATTAAAAAGTGGCACGGTGTCTAATTATATTTGGATACATTACACCGTACCGGATATCGAAAAAAAAATAAAATTACACCGTACCTCTCAAAACCTGCCTTAAAGTTGCTCTGTTTTGCGAGATTACTTCTAACTAATTAAAATTTAGCTAAACTGATTTTGATTAAGAAAAATTCTGCAAATTTATTTCAAACCATCTGTTTCTTTTTTTACATGCTTATATTCTTCTCTCTTGAATCAAACGAAGACATGTAAGTAAAAATAAACAATTAAACTCCATTTAAATGCCAAAGAGTTTTTTTTCCCTTATATATTATTTTTAATTGAAACACATGGAAAAGATGCATCTTTAATTCATTTTATTTTTAAATAAATAACCACTTTTGCAATTTTTTGAGAAAAAAGAGAATATTTATTAAGATATAATCGTTTTCTAACATGTTAGAAGATATATATATATATATATATATATATATATATATATATATATATATATATATATATATATTCATGTTTGTTGAATAACTACAAGACCATCAAGAAAATTTGATCACCTAAGAGGCTAAGACCAAGAGCTTACACGAGACAACTAAGTTCGCTCATAGAAGGTTCGGATTTAATTTCTAGTTTGTCCACTGTTCTTTTTGAAATTAATGTAAAATAAAAAGTGTTTCAACAATTAAATTAAATGTGCTGAGAAAAATTGACAAGGAACGTCATTTAGAAGCATTAATTAATTAGTTATGTTTGATCGTAATACACACCAGGAGTAGTATTTAGTTGAAAACATTGGCTTATTGGTTGAGTTAGTGTGATTGATTACCTAATTATTCTGAGCGGGGGCGACCAAATTGATCCACATAGTGGAAAGCGGGTATGAGCAATTAGTAAAATAACGAATCATATGAAGGTAGTTGTCATTATTAGTTGCTCTAAAAGTTTAATTAAAGGTAAAGTAACAAGTGTTAGCTTCCACGGCATGAACACTATGAATGAAATCAATCTCAATCAGGATATATGAATGCCCCACTAACATAGAAACAGGTCTAGTAAACTCCATAGGAGTATCACTACTTGCCTGCGTCGCATACTCCATAAAGTATGCACAAAACAAATGTTCCATTGAAGTATAAAAAAGTGATAACACAGGAAAGCATTTCCAATTGTTATTAGTACAAGCCTCACCTAGAGAATTATTATAATACTCAAACTATTATAATTCAACTCAGATCACAGCTACTTAATAAGTTCCCAAGTGTCATGAGATATTCCTGAAGAGATTGTCTACCGAGCAAGTTAGGAGCATTTAAAACTCTAGTAGGATTTGCCATTATTTATGTATAATTCGTATCGAAATCCACTGTAAAACTGTTTAGGAATCAAATCAATTAAGGATTTGGCATGAAAAAAAAGAGACTAAGTAAAAAACTAATAATTTTGCTAATGGAAATGCTGCGGAGCGGAGGTAATTATTTAGGGACGGATGAGCACGGTGTGGTGTGATCGCTTTTATTGCTAATGTTGGTGTGATCCATAAAAGCGGTGAATTTTACAACCATATGCATCAAAGTCTCAAAGGTAATAAAATATAATTCTAGTTCACTAAATTTGATTAAAATATCTTCGTGACTAACGTGGAATATTGAGTACTCATATAACTTGTGGCTCAATCATCGCCCTTATCTAATGCAGTTGGTTTGTATGCAGGGACAACCATTGTTTGTTAGGTATATCATAGAGATCCTCATTCCTTAACCGAATTCTCAATAAATCAATACAATAAATTTGTATTTTTGCGGTGTGTGAGCCTTTACTTTTACCATTTCCTAGTTATAAATTTCATTTGCTGAATGTTCTTTTTGGCAGACTCCGGAGCATGAGCATGAATAATAAACTTTAAATGTTGAATTGCTTAAAGTCGCATATAGCACATGGGGTGGAAAATCCATCCCTGCGATTTTCAATACAAAAGTGGAAAGCTGAATGGTCAAAGAAACACCCAATAATCTAATCTAATACAATTAATGCTTCAACCCAAAATTAAAAAGTTACATTCGGAAAGTCAAATCATGATCAAAAACCATAATTGTATCAAATTGATAGGTAGGGAAAATAAAAATAAAAATTAAATGGTAAACCTAAACATATAGTAGGTCTTAACCCAACCATAATTTTTTTTTCTCCACAAAAAAAAAAAAACCAATCAACAACGGAAAAACATCTAAACCATTACAGTACGTTCATGGTGCCAACAACAGCACAACTACAAATGTGACAAAATGAGAAGGTGAAGGAGCCATCAGCCAGCCATAGTAAGAAGCCTTCATGTGAAAAAAAAATTTGTTAAAAATTAAAGAATTAGCAATCAAATTTAGTGACGAAAAACTAAAAAGTATTAATGTTACGTTTCACTGACCATGTGTTCTGTCTGGATAATGTCTCCTATACAAAAAATCACAACATTTAAATCCATCCTTGTTGAAGCACAGATCACGTGCTTGATACTGAAAATGAAATAGCCAAAGATAACTTGTTGCAATCAGCATTTTAGAAACAATCTTGTTAACCACGGGATCTTGTTCAATTGGTTGAACAATGTAGGTGAATGTTATAAACCTCGGATTTCAATTCCTATGATTTAAAAAAAGTTTGTTAAAAACTTAAAAAGGTCATAAATCATTGTTACAAGTTCAAACAAGCTTTGAACAAACTCTTCCGAGCACCCATTACAATTCCATGTTTGTCTTGAGTTTTGTAGTATATAACTTCGAATCTTCCATTGCCTTGCCAATTTTTTAGCGTCTTGTTATTTGAGGAACTATATACGATAGTTTATAAATTTAAGATATATTAAAAATAAAGAGTTTGAAACATCTTTATTTTGAATTAATGATGTCAGAATGCAAGAATTATTCTAGATTAGTAGATTAGTTTGCAAAGCATCAACACACTGAACACAACCGTTAATAAATCATCAACACACTTTGGGTCCATATGTAAAAAGGCCCATATTTGATTTAATCTACTCCAAAACAAATTGTTACAGCAGAACATCCTTTTAAGGCAAAGTTGCTGGTACACTCAGTAGTAATTGTAAGCGATTCTCATCTTGCAATTTCATACAACTGACACGGATATTTTACCCTTTCACGAAACTAATACGGATTAGACAATCCGTAAATAATTTCAGTAGTTAATGTTATCTCAGAAATTATAAGTTTATAACACGCTCCCTAGACTACTATAAGCGAATGAACTTTTTAGTGTATGTTTCAATTATCTAAACTTGATTTTTAAAAGAATTAATTGTGATATCAATTTTGCTCAAATTTATTAATTTCGTATTTTGGTAAAAGTAAATGAGTCTATTGATCTTTGTTTAAAATTTATTTGAAACATGATTTTGACAGTTTTGCAACGAGGTGATAAGTTGTCAAATAGATGACGTGTGTGCAATTAGAAGAATAATTCTAAATCTTTTTACACCATTCATTTACTAATTCTCGAGTCAATTTTCTTGTAGACAAGCATTGTTTTAGTCTGAGGTGACAAGTTGGCAATAGATTTTGACCAAAAAATGTTTTTATCTACAGTTTTGTAGATAAGGATAGAAGGATCCTATCCTAATCTACAGTTCGGCCGAAAACGAATCCATAAACGACTGGAAATGTATTGACGTCAAATTAACGAGGTTTAATCAACTAGCCACATAATCCCCAAGCAAGTTGGATCCGTCTTAAACAAAATACTAACATGATCCCGAATGTAACAACAAATACGAAAATTCTCTGAACCATTTTACTAACTATGAATCCCCAAAATCCAGAGAAAAACCTGATCTTCATACAGCAGTAAGAATCACACATCCTGCACGCTTAAACCTGCAAAGATGAATCATATACAATTATACTTATAAGACAATGACATAAAATATTCATTTGAACTTCCTCATCAAGCACATCATCCAAAACTTTGAGACATGCAATGTAAGGTGTTTCATTTTCTTGTCCACAATACAATCTTCCTTTGCTTTCCCATTTGAAGAATTATTCCAACTTACAATCAAAAGTAGAAATATACCAATTTATGTAATTCAGCTACCTAGTGTGGCTTTGAGCGTTTATTTTCTGTTTTTATTTTTTAAAAATAATTTTCAGTTTCAAATTTTCAAGATTTAGAAATCATTTATCGAGAAGAAAGTACTTTACGGTGTCACCGTGCCACAACATTCTCAGCTCTTCGGAAAAGACAGAAAAAGTTGATTTGTTGTTTTTAGTTTTGGACCTGTTTTTGAAAATATATTTAGAGAAAATGTTTTCTAAATTTTAAATAAATGTATTTTCACTCTGTTTTTTTTTTTCAAAATTAAAAGAGAAAACACTCAAAACCAAGTGCCATAATCACATAATATAGCTATAAAAAGTGTCAGCAGAAATAGTTGTGATGTGAGTAACTAACCTGGAGGAAGTGATTGCTTCAACTTATCAGCCTTCTCAGAATCAAACACACAGAGGGTGTAAAGGTACTTGGAGCAACGGACCTTGAACTTCACCACATCCTTGCTCCGCTTGATTTTCACAGAGCGTGCATCCTTCCTCCTAGCAGTGAGGAGGAAGTCCTTAATCTCGTGAATTTGCTTCGGCTGCATAAAACACAACACACCACACGTAACTCGTAAGCATCAACCGCCAAAACACAGTATAAAATCAAAGAAAAGGCAAAATTCAAACAAACATACAGAAACAATGACAGTCAAATTCACCATAACTAAACTAAATCACAGTTCAAATCAAACAAAGACAACAACAAAGCCTTATCCCATTAGGTGAAGTCCACAACATGGATCACAAGATGCCATTCGGCTCAGTTTCTGAGATGTTAATCCAAATCAAACATTTTACAAATTAAAGGGTATCTAATCTCTACCGCTGAAAGAATTACACGAGCAAAATGGCTTGACCTGGAGCAATTAATGTTTTACAAATTAATTTAAAATTAAAACAGTGTCTCAGCTTCACAATCAAAATTGTACTTATCAACAACATTACCACTGGGGAACTCATGAAAACGAACAAGTCCAAGATAAATCCAAGTTAGGCGTAGGCTGATCATTATTAAAAAAATTGAAAGGGTGAAATGCGAAAGCATTCGTTTTCACATCGTAGAATGCGAAACAATCACAGATAGAATACTACAAAATGCTAAAACAATAGGTGAAGATAATCAGAATAGAAAGAAATACCATAGTGGACTTCGCTGCGATTCCCTCCTCCGAGGCTCGATCCCTTACTTCAGATTCATAATACACCTTGTTAGGGTTTATAAACTAAACCCTAGATTAAAATTTCCCCTTGCCCATTTTCGACCCTGACATCCTTCACTAAAATGGGCCTCGCTCTATCTAGGTTAAGCCCAAAAATACCTGGGCTCATTTAACTCGAAATGTTCCGGTCCGGATAGCTCGGGCTATTTTGGGTGTTGCCAGGCACCATGCAAATTACTCGTACACCCAGCATAACTTGCACAATTCCCATTTTGTCCTTTCATAAAATTGATAAAGATTGGTCAATCCATAAGTGACTCATACAATTTTTTAATTTTTTTTTCAAAAATATGTTTTTCAAATTAATTTAAAATTAATGACTCAAGCAGGAATCAAACCTATGACTTTTACATTAGTACTAATACGACATTCTAACCAATTATGCTAATAAACCAATTATGTTATAAAATAATTAATGTCGTTATATATAACACTAAAATTTCTAATGTATATTTAATGCACATGCAAATTTAGATAATAAATTTTGTGATAGTTAATTTTGATCTAATAATTAATATGTTTACATATATGAAATTTTATGAAACCTATGATTTTTATTTAAAATTTATATATGTAAAAAAATACATTATTAAATCAAAATTAATTATAATAAGGTCAAAAAATACATTAGTAGCATTATGTTAATAAACCTATGATTTTTATTTACAATTTATATATGTAAACAAATTAATTATTGGATCAAAATTAATCGTCACAAAATTTATTATCTAACTTTACATGCACATTAAATATATATTAAAAAATTTAGTGTTACATATAGTGACATTAATTATTTTATAACATAATTATCCTATTAATTCAATTGGTTAGAGTATCATGTTAATAATGCAAAAGTTACAAGTTTATGAGCCATTAATTTTAAATTAATTCGTAAAACATATTTTTGAATAATTTTTTTTAAAAAATTGTATGGGCCACTTACTGATTGGGCAATCCATGAGCTTCATACGGATCTTACTTAAGCACAATCCGTAAGTCTCATACGGATTGTTCAATCCGTATCAATTTTACAGAAGGACAAAATGGAAATTGCACTATTATGCTAGGTGTACAAACAATTATGTCGGATGCACAAATCAACAGCTGATTTCTGAATTATGGCCCAAACAATTATACACAACACATAAAAAGAAAGAAACATTAATCCAACCACCAAGCATACAAAGCACTTTTCTATTATTATTATTATGAGAGCATTTTTTTTTACACAATGAGAGCACTTATTTAATACCTGTAGATTAGTAATTATTTAATAATATAATATGAGTATCCCAGTCAATTTTTATAATTTCAATTCATTCTTCTCTAGTTGTCTGACCTCCTATGATAAACAAACAGTGAGTAGGTGCTAAAATAAAATTTAAAATGATTTTTTTTTATCTTAAATAAGAAAGATATGTTGGGTCTTTTTATAATACGTAACATTTTTTTGTCTTATAAAGGTTGATAGCAAATATTTCTTTTTAGTGGACTCAAAGCTTGAATTTTAGTTGTTTAATTCTTGGGTTGAGTTTATTTATATTTCATATATTCTCGATTTAGAGTTATAATTTTTTTGAACACCTGGTTATAAATAACTTTCTGATATCCAAATCAAGGACGAGTCATCTAAGAGATCTAACTCAATTAGTTTAATTAAGTAATGTGCATGAATAATGCATGAATAATATAAATCCTATAATATTATCTTTCATTTCTACTTTAAAATTAAGTATGAGTCAATCATTTATATGCTAAACAACATTATCATGCATGTATATATATGATAATTGTTTCTTCTTACGGATGGAGATTACTTAAGAGGAGTGCGCTCCAAATATGATTTAGAACTTTATTGATTTTCCTCTGATTTCTTATTGACTTGAGTGTCAAATATTTGCAAGTGGTCTCCACCGTTCATTGCTAGGCTGAAAATCGCTTCCACATCATCAAAGCTCCACTTGTTGTTTGTGATCAAAAAAGTTTTTTTTTTTTTTTTGTTACAATCGATCGAACAAGTTTAATATGGTATTCGTTGAATATAAATATTTTTTATGCTAAGGTCTTTATTTTCAATAATGATTAATTTATTCACCATGAACATTATGTTTTGTTCCTCCCCCTTCCCCCTTTTTAATAGTTTAGTTCTATTTTTACGTCTCAATTGTTAAGATGATTTTTTTTTTCAAGTTGCATCTTGAAAATGTCTCTTCTTGGTAAAATAAGAACGGGATTATTGATGGCTCAATGTCTCATGGTTATTTTTTAATATAACTATACAACATAGGGAAAATAAGAAATGGGTTGAATTTTGAAGCAATTAATTTTTCGTAATTTTTTTCAAAAGGTAGAATATCGTCTGTTTTTAAGACAATGCAAATACGCTGTAAAACAAGCTTTATTTTAAATCTCTTACCAAAAACTTTTATAAAACCCAAATCAAAAGAATATTTGAAACACAATGTTAAACATATAGGTATGAGATAAGAGAACAAGAATTAAAACATACGAAGGTCTTTTGTACTAGTTAGTCTCACCCAATGCTATGTTTGGTTCTTAGTACTACCAAAAGAAGTTTTTTAAAATAAAAAATGATTAAATTTTATTTAAGATCAATAATGTTATAAGATGAATTAGCTACATGTTACATATATAAACATGTGATATAATAATATAATATATGTTTGTTTTCCTACAAATAAAGTTGTCATTAAGACAAATTACACTTCTAATACAAATTTATAGTTTTTATTTGACAAAAAATACACTAATACCAAACCATAATATATGCCATTTGTGTGTTGGGAATTTCACTTTCGAAAATTGAGCGTGACTTAGCTTGTAGTAATCGAGTTTTGGAAAAGGGGAACAAAAAGCCTTATATGTAGTGACATATTTACTATTTCCTTTTTCCTTGACCCAGATTCTTTTTAAGTATCTATATACTCCTTTTTGATATTGTTCTTCTTCGTTTACTGTTTGAATAGTGCATGGAAGCATTTATGTTCCACCCAAGCTACCTCTGGGTTTTCTTATAGACCATTAGATGAAGCAATCATGGTTTATAAGCAACGTTAGAAGTGATAAGAAAATATAAAAAAAAAAAAAATATCGGTTGTCATGCATGTAATGTATTTATGCTGTGGTTTACATTCTTGTGCATGTATATATCTATGTGTACGAAGGAGAGAAACCAAGAATGTAAGTTATTCTGCGGGTGTGATAAGCAAGTAACGTATAAAAGAGTACTAATGGTACCAACAAGTCCGATCTAAATCCAAAAAGTTTGCTTGCCACTATGTAATGTTGGCCTATAGAAACTAAAAAGCAGGGATGGCAAGAGCTCAGTCATTAAAGCAAATATGCTATTCAAATCACTGAACCAAAAGCCACACATACCATTCAGTCGCTAACCACCAAGGTCTCTCATGGGGCCCTCTTCTTTTTTCTTTCATTAATTATATTAATTCTACCTCTCCCAACTGTAAACACGTAATTAATTAGGAATGATATACATGAAGATGTTAAATTATTCATTTGTTATAGTTTCGTATATTTTATTTTATATAATTTTTTTTTACTTTTTATAATTTATATTTTAATTCTCTTTTAGTTCTTATAATTTAAAAATAGTTTTTTAATCTTTATAGTTTATATTTTAATTCTCTTTTAATCCATATAGTTTAAAAATAATTTTTTTAATTCTTATAATTCGTATTTTAACTATTTTTTAGTTCTTATTACAAAAATATATAAAAATAATTAGTTATAAATTATCAACTATTTATTTTATTAAAAATTATTTTATGATAAATTAGTTACGAATTACTTGCTAATATTTTTGTGGTTAATTATAATTGATAATATTATTCATATTTTGATGGTAAGGACTAAACGAGACTTAAAATATAAAATACAGAAATAAAAAAGATCACTTTTAAATTATAAGAACTAAAAGAGAATTAAAATATAAATAATAAGGATTAAAAAACCATTTTCAAACTAAAGAGACTAAAAGAGAATTAAAATTTAAATTATAAGAATTATAAAAATAAAAATTCCAGACGCGGATAACTTTTGAAAATTACAGCACATGTACGATTCCGTGTTTCCCACTCATGGAGTTCTCTCTTTTCACCAAGTTGCCTCTTTAAAGCGAAAGCCTGTAGAAGGGTAGAATCATTGAACAGTTTATTAGAAACTCTTTCGAGCCTATCTCAGATATATTCATGTGTTTGTGTAAAACTCACATAACACATTTTATTCTACTAGGATCCTTCCTTCAACTTTGTAGGATTAGACATATGCAGGTGCCTTAATATTAAAACTAGATAGATTTGATTTTGGATATTAGAAACCAATTGATATCATATAGTAGTAGGTGATCAATGCACAAGTTTGAGTCATACTCTAACAGGAGATTTAATTTTAACAGTTTACATGAAGTTTTAGGTCATTCAAATCTTATTGGCGTCGTTAAAACAAAAAAACTCTAGCAGAAAACTTTATTACCTATAATCGAAAGAATTTGCATCCCATTTTAATCGAGATTTTAGCTTATTTTCGTATTTTGTTCTGTGTAGAACTAATTGAAACTAATTTACTATGAGGTGATAGTGATATATAAAGTAATGTATTATGATGTAAGTGTGTAAAATCATTTGATTATTTATTTCAAAATTTGGAAACCCATTGTTCTTATTTCTGCTGTATTGTTATGCATATAAGGATTTGTTTGATTTTTTAAAATCCCCCTAAAAATATTTAATTATAAATTATTTTAATTAAACAAAAAATTATAATTGGAAAATTAAATTAACAAAATAGAAAAAAACTTATTACAATTTAATATGATTTTGTCCATGATAAATCCATCGGATAAAAAATGATAATGTAACCATCGTGGGCATGCCACGTACCATTTTAGCCTAGGATATATAAAATTTATGTGTAATATTTTAAAATGCTTTTGATATTATTTTTTAATTGAATTTAAGTTTTACCTTTATAACTTATATAATTAAAAAAGGTCAACACTAATTACTTAGATAAAATTCTAATTTTAATTGAAAATAATATATTAAAAACACCTAAAACACTATTTAAAAGTTCTGCTATTTGGCCTAATTAATTATCTTAAATTTGAATTCCAAGAATGTAATTGTGTGGAATACTTTGTCATACATAATGTTTCTATCTATTTCGATCTGAATTAATTAGGTACTGAATGAGATGTTTTGGAATTAATGGTCTTAAGCGAAAAGTTATGGTGCAATTTGTCACGAATATGATACTGGATGTGATATTTTTAATTTGTAATAGGACCATTATATATATGGTACTTATAAAGAAAGAGATGTAAGTTTTATGATTTGATAAGGAATGTCACAATGATTAAATATATAATCCATCAGATATATTTTTATTTAATTACACTTTTTTTTAACAATAGGTAATCCAAAAACTAATTTCTCTTTCATTATATACTAAAAAAATCAATAATAAATACAAGGTTTAGAATTAGTTTTGTTAATATAATATTTGTTTAATGAAATTAAATTATTAGTATAGATATATTAAACTTATATTAATTGTGTAATATGTTATATTAACAATATGATTTATCAATAATATACCAATTTTTATATATTGATAAAATTATCTGTTTGAATGATACATTATACAAATAGTTAATTTTTTTTTTGTTAAGATAAAAGTTATATAATGAGACACAAATTAATAAATGTACATTTTGTAATTTTTTTAATAAGAATCAAATTTTAATAAATGTATGATAAAAGATATCAAATTAACGTCTAACCATTATTAAATGTGATTTTCTAAAATTTTAATAAGAATAAATAAATTAGAAAATGGAAAGAGACATTGAATAAAACATTGCCCTACCCTTTCAAAAAGGTATTATACTAACATATATTTTATTTGTCAGCATTATATACACTAACTTATACAGTATTAATATTAACATTAATTACATTGCAACTTTTTAATTGGAAATTATACATAATCACTTCTCTTATTTTGTTATTAAAATAATTATGCATGATCCACTCTAAAAGTAGAAAAATATATCTAATTTCTTTAGAGAAAGTCATACTAATAATAATAAGAAGAAAAAAGTGTATAATTTTAGATAAAAAAAATATTAATATGACGAGTGTCAATCTCAAAAGAAATTCGTGTAATTAGTGTCTAGTATTTTTCTTAGTATTACTGTACATATGATCAACAATGTACTTCCATATGGATAAGATTGGTTTCTAACTGAAGTTGCAAAATCTAATTTCATCACCAACACCCATTTTTCTTGGTTTCTTTTTCCTCTCCTCTCATCAACTGTACATAAGTATCTTGAATTTCTAAGAGTTTATGCATAAAATACTTTGTGCAGAGAGATAACATTATTGAGATATATAATCATCTATTGAAATCGGACAACGCGTACCAAAGCACTGAAAGAAAATAAGCTCGGGGAAACAATCCATGTACAAAAAGGGAAGGAAGCCGGGCATGGAATTCACAAAAAGAGCACAAGTGCAAACACCTTCAAACAAGAGCAGCAATATATTAACTTAACTATAATAAAAAGGTGTAAAAGTCTAACAACACAAACTCCCAAGCAAAAAGTCTTGCCCTTTAAAGGAGACTTGGACGGGAGAAAAATTACAAAGTGTGCAAGAATCATACGAGAAAGTTAAAAGAAAAATCCAGATCCATCCATCCATTGCTAGCTCCATCTAATAATAATACTCTTGGTATTGGTATATATCCCCAGAGAGCACCTTAATTTCCAGTGTACTTCTCTTCAGTCCCTTGGTTTTAAGGTTAGCTAGCTTTAGCTTTAGCCTAGCCCCCCAATATATATATATAGTAATGGTACCATACACCAAACACAGATATATATATATATATATATATATATATATATATATATATATATATATATATATATATATATATATATAATAATATATAGATACAATGATCATCAATACACACACATTCATTGAATTCAAGTAAGTATATTCTAGGGTTTCCATGCTGATGCCCAAACCACTGGTTCCTCCTTCCATGTCAAGTAAATCCCTGAGATATGTTCATCTCCTTGAGTCACCACAAGTGACCACCCTGATTGGTACCTCTTGAGCAATGCTTTCACATCATCCACCACATCATCGCTGAATCCACTTGGCGAAAACGCATTCCTCAGCCTCTCACACCACTGAATCCCTCTCTCCCTCCTCTCACAGCAATCAAACTCTCCATGATCATCTTCAAACTCATGACCAGTACCACAACAAGCCAAAACCCTAACTATGCTCCTCGAACACTCCCTCTCCAACATCAACCTCTCGTTACTCGTTGGAGGGAAACTCTCCTTCAACATCTCGAAGTAAAGTGTGTAGAACTTGAGACACTCTTCAAAGCACTTAAAAAAATCCCCCCTCGAGCTGCAAAAATCAGCTTCTTCTTCAACAACGGTTACCACTTTAGGACCAAGAGACTTAAACACACGAATCAAGTTTTCCCTCTCTTCAACTTGGACTCTTCTCAATGCTCCAACGCAATTCACAGCTATAGCCTCATCTTCTTGAACCCCCAAGCCTTCTTTGGTGATTTGGCTTAATCCACTAATGACGTTGAATTCAAAGGGCACGCCCATGAGTCTTGCAAACTTCTCCATCCGTTGACCAACTTCTTTCATCACCGACCCAGCTATGGCCACCACTGTGAGTTTAAGATGAGGCGTCTCATCATTTCGCGTGGCCAACGCTTCAAGGAGTGTTGGCCACTGCGTGCAAAGGGTGCTGCTGAGGTCGATGATGTGGAGCTTTGGCTCGCCTTCCAAGGCCTCCAAAAGCGCCCCGTTGGAGGCCACATGTCCGAACGTGGTCCAGGGACTTACCTCTTGAAACTTGAGTATCAACCTCCTCGCTGAGTCAAACGAGTGGTTCTTCTCAGCCACGGAGGAAAGAGTTTTATAGCATCTCTCACCAGACTCCGTGGCTCTGCAGAACAAGGCTTGCAAGAAATAAGAGGCGAGTTTCTGATCACAATCTCCATAAGGCGAAGCAAGCTCGTTAAGCATCCAAAGAAGATGGTGTGTTTTGGTTGAGTCTCTCTCTGATATTGCTTTTGCACACTCTCTGAGAAGTTTGGGGGCCCATTTTCCGTCTTCACTAAGCTCACCTGAGTCAGAAGAACGGCTCGTGGACGTGTGGCTGTGGTTGCTGCGGTGCATGATGTTGTTATGATCTAACGTTGTAGCCTCATCGGCAATGATGTTGTTATGGTTATTGGAGTGGATGGTGGAATGTGATGATAGCTTCTTTGGAGGAGTGTAAGGACTTATGTCCATGTTGATGTTTGTGGAAAATTATGCATATGGAGGATGGTGGACAACAATGGACTAGTCCTCTTCCTTTGACTATTTTAATCAAAAGGTGGATGGAGGAATGGCCAACACAAAACCGTGATTTGGAAATTATATACAGGGCCCTTTTCACAACTTGTCATCGCTCTCGTTAGTATTTTAATCACTTTGCGTCTGTATATGTACTGATAATTACACATATATATAATTAAGCCTTTTGTTTTTATTTGAAAAAAAATACACTAATTTTCTTTTACTTTGTTTTATTATTTATTCAAACTTTCACAATTTTATTATCTTGTACTAGTAAAGAATTATGCTTCCTTTTTATTTTATGTATGCCTTTTTTTATAAATATAAAGTAAGAAAATTAAATACATTTTACAATAAAGAGATATTTGTTGTAATTATATTGAATTGAATCCCGAGACATTAGTTAAGCTTAGTTATATCTTATTTGAGCAAAAATTACACAAGGAATTTTGTTTTTGGAAGGCAAAGAATTTTTATTGAAACTAATGAATCATCCTTTTATTTAATAAAACAAATGAATCATCCTATGAATAAAAATTTATAGTCCATTTATAATTTAATTATGTTAACCCCAATTATGTTGGATTGGTGAAGTGATATAAACGATCACTATAGACTTACATAATTTTCAATAGTAGTTGTGTTTATATTGTTCAAATTATTTTAATTTCGAAGAAAGGAAAAGGAATTGCAGACTAGAAAGAAGCTAGGAAAACAAAACAGCGACACTGACAAAGCTTATTATATTGCTGCTCCTTATTTCCGGTTACTATATATTCCTCGCTTTCCGAGTTTTGATACTCTGAATATCGAAGGCTCACTACTGCAAAAGCCAGGCATGCATATGTATATCTCTTGCACTCTGTACGTTAAATGATATTTTACATTATATTTATGATAATTGTGATATAAAGTAACCCACTGTTTAGATTATTAAGATGTGGTAGCTAGATAGGAACAGGATATAGTGTCAACGGATGATTAACTTAATTTAAATTTAGAGGAATTAATAATATATGTGTATATGTATAGTATTGCAATATTTTAAAAATATACTTTTATTATTAAATAAAATTTTATTTAAGTTTTATTATTAAATGATTTAATTGGGTCTTGTACTCTTGTAACAAAAAAAACAATGATTTGGGTCTATTATCTATTATAATAACGGAATCAGCATGAGAGAAATTTCAGCCAATAATAATAAATAGAAAAAATCAAAATAGTCACAAACTTACCAAAATTGATCACAAATCAAATATCTTTACTTTGCAATACATGTGTCGCATGCATAGGAATAAAGATGGCCAAGACATTGGCAGACGAAAGGAACCCATCAATTCCTTGTCATCGTAGCTAGTGTCTAGTTTAATCCCACAAGTTGCTTTGGAAGGGATAGAACATAAATTCCCGCACATAAGATATGCGGGTTAGGAATCCTCAATCACTCGATAAGGCAATCAGATCATTCTAAAAGAAAAATAACAAACAACATATTTCTTTAGTGAATGCAAACAAATAGATGATGATAAAGGATATAGATAAATACTATATAACATATTATAATGGTACTTGTGCTGTTAGATATTTAAAACTTTGTTGACCTCGCTATTAATCTTAAATTACTCTTATATATACTCCATTCCAGGCACTAGGTTAATAATTGTATCTTCTCTTAATGTCTAGCTCCCTCTTTTAGGAATTACTATTATGTTGTCTTCTTTTTTTCTTCCCCTTAGGCATTAATACAATGTTCTTATATATATTGCCGGTTGCTTACTAATTAACAAAATGTGGTGCCATAAGAAGATGATGATAACGACAGAGATGCCTGATGACCTCCCTCCCGCTTGGATAGGCATCTTGAGGGTGTATCATATATGTCACCTTCTAAAGTTCAGATATCAAAATAAATTATATAGCATATGCATAAAAATTTAGTCTAGAAAAATATGCTTCCGATTCAGGCATGTGGTCATCCTTTGATATACTCTTTAATTCTACTCTAGAACACCCAATATGTTATCGCTGCCTAATTTTTCTGCATATAGTATGATCCTATTACTAAATATCAAAAGCCAAAAGACAGAGAGGAGGACATGGGCTGTTTGTTTATGAACTAAACTTAGATACTATTCAAAAGCTTAAAACTGTAAGCTTTGGTAGGCATAAAATGAAATTATATATTAAGCCTGGAGACATATTTGCTATGGTCTAGCTAGGAAAAATAATCGTACATTTCAAAATTAGTGTATAAGAAGGAAGAGAGAGATAAATAGTGATATATAATTTCTGATGCAATAGGAAAGGAAGTGAAGGATAAGAAGAAAATGAGATAGAAAAGCAAATAGAAAAAAAATGTATATTTATTGAAAATAATCACTTGTTTTTTTTAATTATTAAAAATAATTATTTTTAAAATAAATATTAAATCAAATGCACACCAAGAGGGTGTTAGGGACAAACTAAATTTGTCCTTTTCAGCTATTTTTTCAGGAAAAAAATCTTTTTGAAAAATAAATAGATTCTAGATAAAACAATGTTGTTTTAATCATTATAAAAATAAATATATAAAAAAATCTACAACACTTGAAATGTTGTTGGATATAATTAATAAGGAACTTTAGCATCCATGCGTGTTTACATTAAGTTGCATTTAACAATAGCTCAAAATGATATGGTATCAAATGGAATTTATTCCCCACCAATGATTAGGCAAGAAGACAAGGTTAAGAAAAGCTCTTGTTACCAACATACCATCTAATCATTGGAGAAAATGTCTTTGCCATAGGCTCAACCGTTTCTTAATAATTATTTTACTTTGTTAAAAAGGTTTATGGGCGATCCTATTGATGGTGGTCCATGATTTTGCAACTTTCCTTGTCCACTACATGTGTCGCCTTATTCATCACATTCTACAAGATATAAAGTTATGTCACGAAGTTTGTAAAGGATTATACTTTTTTGACAAGATTTTTCAACTTAACTTTTTTAAATTTCACGATTTTGTACGTAATATTGATGATATAATTCCGTCACTCACTATTTAATAAGACTTTTAGACTAATTAAACTTATTGTCACTTCTCTAACAAAATAATTAATTAGCTAATTCAAGGATCACGAAATTTCTTTATCTCACTCCAGTTTAAGAGGCAATCAGTTAATCTTCTTATCAGTAAATGTGCAGGAAAAATAATTACAAAGAGAATTGCTGCATCTGCTTGAAAACTTTTCACAAAACGTATTTCATCAATTGATCAACTGCCATTAACTATATGCAAAAATTGAAAACGTGTCCGAATCTTGCCAGGCAACAAGATTGACTGTGGATGAAAAATTAGTCCTTCACGTGATTCAATTGTGGGTCTACAAAGTTGTAATAAATCTCTAAACCCAAGATGCATATAAAATATGAATAACCGTTAGTTAGCATACTGAGGTCAGTTGCTTTTTTCAATTCCTATAATTTTTTAGTGATTTATGTGTTCGGTTTAATTTATGTTTGAAAAATAATTATTTCCAAGTAGAACTTCTGCAAAGAAATAGTTTTGAAGAAAAAAAAATTGTTCCCAAAAATGGAGATCGATCAGCAATGGTGTAGACTAACCAATGTGTTGCATATATATATCTAATCTCAATATCTCATCAAAGTCTTCTATCTTCATATGCAAGCAATAATTACATGTGCTGATGGAAAATTGGAGTCACATGACTTGTTTCAAAGATTGTCATAACGAGGCAGCACTTTGGGGAGGCTGACGTTACATGCCTCCACTAACTTCCCCCACAGATCTTTTTTTTTTTTTTTTTTTCCTTTCGAAATGTTTCAATTCAGAATGTAAAATTACAAGAAGATAATTCTTTTTAACTTTCAGAATTATCAATCCAAAAGATAAGAAAAATTCCAAAAAGAGTGCAGGAAACAACTCAGATTGATGCATCCAAGAATGGGATATGTGTCCAAATCTAATTTAAATTTTCCTCTGGATTGTTCCTATACAAAATTTACCTAAGTTCACTAAAACGTTGTATATTATATTAAGGCACTTTTTGTTTTATTTTGTTTCTTTTTTTTTATTACTTTCCACGAATCTTGGTTTAAACATGATGAAATAGGACACTGAAAGTGTAACATTTTGAGAATGGAAGACATCGACTTTGATGACTCATTCAGATGTCTCTATGCGTGGTGCTAGTGTGCTAGAGACAGTTTAACTAACTTGCTTGTGCTTGTTAGTCGTGCAAATATACATAAATTACATGCAACAAAGATAGACAAGTACAACTTGGTTTACCTCCCAGCTTGTACTACAACAATCGTGCAACCCTATGCAAGAGTTTTAGGTATGCATGACAACCACAAACAGGAAACAGAAGCTGGTGTCTCGTGTGTGTATGTATAACTGTAATTCACTGGAGTGGCGGGACAATAGGGACGGATAGAATATGGATGTGAGCCATGGCTAAGTTAAAGGTAATGATGGTGATAGGTTCCAGCTATTGTGCCAATGGCTCAAACACAGGCCAAGGTCGTCTGATTTAGTAATTGCCACCACAACTAGCAACAACACTTTTGAAGAACAATTTCATATGCCACTTAAAAATAATAAAATCAAGGAAAACTGCTTGCAACCTTCATCAGTGAACCAGGTTATAGGAGTTTATACTTTGTAATGTCACCAATGTAAAATAAAAAATAAAATTGTGAGTTGTATTAAAATCACATTTAAGATAAAATAAAAATAAAATAAACTACACATGGTAATCCCTGAATCAAGTTTTACAGTTTGTTTCTTGCATATGAAGTTTCATTTTGTTACAATCAAGATTGATCCAACAGAATTTGAGGTCTAAAACAAAAATTAAGACTTATTTTACTTTAAAGAAAAAAGTAATATATAAGACCTTTTAGTTAACACTAAAGCTTAAATTTTAATTGCTTTACTCTTGAGTCAATCCTACTTATAATATCAAAAGAATCTCATTTTCCAGAAAAGTGACAGAAATAAAAAGTTTCTTACGTTTGGTAGAAAATAAAAACATTTCCCAAAACTAAAAAAAAAAAAAAAAAAAAACTCTTCAAAATGCTAATTTATGAATAAGTGAAATAAAATTTTACCACCTTTACACCCGCAATATTTGAGTATAAAGTTACTTATTTCTTTCACAGTAATTTTTTCCAATGAAAATTGATCTATTTAGCCACCTCTACCTAGTGAAATGAGGCTTGGTCTTTATTGTTGCAAAATAAATGTATCACAAGATGTGCTCATGTAAAACACCGACAAGAAAAAGAATAAAAGGCATGAAGATATAAAACCGACCATCAAGCCCCAATATGGCAATGTCAAGGACCCATAACTACTAGAAGTCAAATGGATAAAGATTAAAAGGAGCTACGGACCCAATAAAAAAGGAGTCATAGTGGAACTTGTCAGCAACTTTTAATAATCAACTTGAGCTAAACGGATACTTCTTTCCGAAAAGTACAGGATGAAACAAGCAACACTTATACTGAATGCACCATCTATATACATTATACACAAATCTACTTAAGTAGATCACTCTGAGATATTAGACTAGATTGTTAGCTAAAGTCCAGAGCTGAAAAGTAGAGACAGAAAAACAAATACTGTGCCATAAACCCAGTTCCATCACAAGATGAAAGGAAAACGTGTGACATTCAATTACAAAGGTGCAGTTGTTGTGGCCTGGCCAGCAGAACTAGTGCTTCCATCCCTTTGAGTGACCATCTTGCATGTAGGGCTCTAAAAATCAAATAAACTGGAAAAAGAAAAACATTCAAAAGAAATGGGTAGAGAATTTATTTTAAATAGACAAGAACTATCTGTTACCAAGTTTGATAACAATGAATCCTGCAAGTTGAAAAGTACAAAACTTTCCTCCAGGTTGAAACCTTATTCCCAGCCAATGAATAGTGGATGAGTCTAACACAAGTTACATCAAATGCTTAACTTTGAACATAGTCCTACTTCAAATTATGAGACAAGATAGGACAGTATACCGTGCATAAACCTGTAATGGAAGCAGATAAATACCAGAATTTAGTGGGTATCCACACCTTACTTCCATCTTCTGTCCAACGTGCACCATATCCACCAGCAACCCTTATTTCAAAGACAACTCCATGTGGTGGGACAGTATGCACATTCAGCCAACAACAATATGCCATTAAGCGGTTAATAACAATCATAGCAAGCTTATTTTTATTAGAATCTAGAAACAACATAGAAAAAGACCGGATCAATGAAAGCATGATCAACTTATTTGAAAGCAACACACTGTTAATAAACTCACTTAACATTTCAGCAAACTTATGAACCTAACTCAGAAAACATTTACAGAAAAATTATGTCGGCGCCCGAGCCCCAACGTCAAGATGTTAGGTTTTGGATCATCCAAAGACCAAGCCCAAAACGTGGATTGTGTGCTCTAGGAGAAATAAGAAAATTGCAGGCCAGAATTAGAAATAGGTCTAGTTTTAGGAGAGTTATCTAATTGTATATGATGGGGAAATAATATGGTAGGAAAGTTGTGTAGCAGTTATTCAACTGTATGTGGTATAGTTATATGGACTAGGGAGTATGTTTTGTTCAAATGAAATAAAATAAAAAGGATAAGGTTAAGATGATGGTTCCAATGAGTGGGTAATTTCATAACAATTAGTAATTGTTATGAAATTAATTCACGACTCTAGGAAGAAGAGATTTACTTTTCAAGGGTCTTAGAAATGTAAAGAGTAATTAATTTCATCCTTGGAAGAAGGCATGCCATCCACTATATACCCAAGAGAAGAGTGAGGAGGAATCCACAAGCAAGTGAGAGAGGTCACTTGAGTAGTGGAGAGTCTCTTGTGAAATGAGAAGAGAATATTTATCATTCCGTATAACTCTTGAGTGGAGAGATACTCGGGTGTATAGAGTGATACACATTTGGGGATGGTTTTCAAGTTTTCCACAAAACTTATGATGTTGTTGAGATAGTGGATATTTTATTGGAGTGCTTTTGTTGACATGGGCAAGAGGTGCCAAATCACATAAATGTTGTGTCTATCATTTTCTTTTTAGTGTGTATGTGTTCCTATTATTGATCTTTTGTTTGGGGAGTTCCAAACATGATTAACAGTACTTGATGGCTTGATGCCTATCCTGTTTTTCTGTTTTGCAGGACCGAGAATTGTTTTCTCAGAGAGCCTTGGATCTAAGGCTGGTTGGGAAGTTCATCTACTAGATCTGTGTGGAGTCTATGCGGAATTCAATGAAGTTCTGATTTTAAACTGTATCAAATTCTTATGGGAAACAGATTCCATGTGCTGACAAACCTAGATAACCAAGACAGAATGGAGATCAAAAGGCAATTACAAAGATAAATCTAAAAAATTCTATTTAAAAAATCCTTACTGTTTCCATTTAGAGAATCCCAATAACCACTGCCACTCCTGCAAGCATGCTTGGCCAATGCATGAGCTCCTTCAGTCAACCCATTTTCCTGAATAATGATCACAAGTTTACATATATAATTTGACATAAAGCATCAATAAAGTCATCCTATAGAGGCCCAAAAAATTTATTATAGCGAAAACAGTGAAAAGTCCTACAAAATTAACACTTATTGTTAATGTGGAGCAGTTTGTTCCTAAGGTTCTTACATTTGGATTGCATGGCAAATTAAATGATGCTAATAGAGTTGATATTGGTGGAGGAAGTGCGCTAGGAATTGTCCCTGTGGTATGCATCAGACCTAGAAGGCTTTGAACACCCTCATGCCTTAATTCCTGAAAAAAAGCAGAACAACATAAAAGCCAGAACACTTGAGAATTAGTTCTTACACTTAGAAACATAATTCACCCTCATATAAGAACACTAAGTATTAGTTCACCTGCAGTCAGGTGAAACATGAACATATGCAGGTACAAAAACATTAGTAGCTGTTATTATCTGTTTCTGTCCCTCTTATGCAACACATCAATGTATGATTATATTAATTACTGTTTACTAAGTAAACCATTTTTTTCAGCATATGTAATAAATACTATGATCATCAGAAAGTAATAAAAACTAACAAATCAAAGACAACATCAAACTAATAATTAATCATTTGGACAAGATAGAAGCAGTCTTATAAGGGAGTTGTAGATGATTTTAAAATCCAATTTGAGGGGTGAATTTTGAAACAATTAGTGCAAGAACACCATTTGCCTGTTCCTTCTCTGTGTAAAACCTCCGGTAGACTTTTACACCTGTAATGCTATGCAAGTGTTACTGTGGAAAAATCAGTATAAAATCTGGAATTATTTTAGGCATAGATTAAATGGTGGTTCTTTCCTTTTAAAAACTTTTTTGGATGTATAAATACAGTATGAGGACAAATTACCTCTTGGAGTACTTATTTTGTTTATTTTGGTTGTTCATTTGAAATTGAACAACTCTCTGAATGATTATTTGTATAGCTATACAAGCTCATTCCACTTCTTTGTCTATAATCAGGATGTTCAGTACCTTCTTCACTACTTTCAACTCCAGGAAGAACTTTTCCAAGGCTTTCTGCCTCCAACAAGGCAAAGGACGTAGGATACTGTCTTACTCCCGACATACTGGTGAAGTTAAGAGAGCAAAGCCATTAAGACTGAAGCACTAATTATTAACCACACAAAGCATTACCTGAACTTCAAACACCACAGACTTATTAAAGAGAATTAGACTTCCTGATTTAATCCTGGAAACCAAATTAGGGGGAAAAATAAATCAAAAATGAAAAAGTGAATGGAAAAATAAAATGGGCTGCATATAGCTCATAGTAGATTGGTAGCAAAATATTAAGAGAAGATAAGATCCAAGTAAGGTAAGGTCCATATGATATGGCTCAAGTGATTATGATATAATATTGTATTGAGTGCATTTGTGGATTTCGTTATGAAGATTATTTTGAGAGAATTTAAAATATGAAAATATCACATAATTCCGCTCCCTAGACAGGAGGGAAAGGCATTTGATTCCTTTTTGTTTTAGTTATATTGGAAGGACATGCACCTAGGTAGGGGAGGGGTATAGGTGGCCTAATGGAGAATCAAACCGCTCATATCTTCAAAGGCCAAATCTTAATAATTTGAGCCCATACAAGTTGAAGCTACAAACCCTTTCAAATTTTGTTCTTGGTGTTAGAGTATTTTTATTGATTGGTCATGTCATATAGTCCCGAATCGGACATCCAATTGGTTTGATTATAACAAGCCTCAAAGTTTCAAAAAATAAGCCGACTGTTTGTTCAGTTGGTTGAGTTTGCCTCCAATTGATTACTCAATGTTACTTTCATGTCTTTTACATCTAGAAGACTCAATTCCAGAAATCCAAACAACAAAACATTTAATTTGGTGGTTTAATACCAACTCAATGTGAATCACAAATGTTAACGTATGATAGTGTGACACTCTTTTATAATGGAGGAAATGTAAAGATTAGGAATTGAAATAACAGTTATACATATCTAAGAATATATTTTGAATTAAAAAAAAAATATTGAAACCTATTGTATTTCCCACTGGCACACCTCCCTTCAATTGGTTTTAGGCCATCTGCAGGCAATAGATAATTTTTCAGTGGCAATAGATAATTTTTCTACCAAGAAGCACGGTTTATGCAAAAGAACACATTTTCCAGACGTGATTACATTGAACTTCATCATATAGGGTACAGAGTGATAAATACATACCATTTAGCTGTGAAAAGAAGGCTCTTGCACATGAAGTTCAAAGAAAACATTCTTCAAATCTGTTGAAACAAAAGTACACTTATTAAAACCAGCTTCTGCGGTAGATGAACAAGAGCATAGCAAAGAAATGCGACACTTAACACTGCATTTACATTCTCTATTTCAAACCCCTTCTCTACAATCAATTTGTGCCACTCATTACGCTTCTGCTGAATGGAAGAATCTTCAAATTCATTGGTCATGGCTAAATTGCCGCCTATCCTACAAAATGTTTCAGATTCCATGCACCTCAACAGAGCTGAAGCAATGCGCTTGTATAAGGGATACGGTGGCACTCCTTCCAAAGAATCTGCAAGATAGTAAAAATACGCATACACATTGTCTTGCCAAAAAAATCTAAAATAAATAAAATATACACTTCATCAATGGAAATGATATCTTTGTTGACTTTTATAATAATTACCTAAAAAATCATATCAAAATGATTTCTAACTAGATGACATGACAATACATCTCTATTAAACTCAAAAATACAAATCACCCCCACCAAGAAGAAAAAAAAAAGAGAGAAATTTATAATGAATTTGACTATTTGACTCGTGAGTTTATTGTCTTCTTACTTGAAGATACCCAGATAAAAAACAACCTTTTCAACTAAAAACAGAACAGACAAGGATGTAAGTAACAGAAGCAGTTTAGGAATACAAATTGAAAATTACTAACCGTTTGGTTGTGATTGTGAGTGTGAAGATGATGAGTGCGTTGGGTCATCCTTGAGAAGTTGGAGAAAAACTGGGAAGAAAGATTGAGATGGTGCGAGTGAGAGTTGAGAGTCAACCTCACAAGTTCCTCTAAACAATCACTCAGCTTCACCGGACACGGACACCCATCACCATTTTCATCGTCATCATTACCTTTGTTTTCCATTTTCCATTCAATTCTAGTATTATTGTATTACATCATTGGCCTCATGTGGTGTATTGTATATTAGTATTGTGTATTCATTCATTTTCATGGAATTTCGGGTAAAACGAGATTACGAGCAGGCCCAAATTTCGGTTGGCCCGGTAAAGATACTGAGTTTTTGTTTTTTGAGGAAGTTGGACACATTGCATGATAAAAAAAAATGAAGCTAAATATGTTATCAGTCCTGACTAACAGTGAATGCTTGATTAGGACTATTTCCTGCACTTCCACTATTTCTTCTTGCACTTCCTATTTCATCCTGGAAAGAGCTTCCCAGAATGTAATGGAAAATGCATAAAATAACAGTAGAATGTAGGAAACAACATGCCTGATTTTAGTCTCTAGAAAATATATTGCCTTCTTCTAGAAATAAAAATGAAAATGTGGCGTGCGTTTCTTGTTTGCATAAACAAAAGATAAAAAAAAAAATTGTTAATAAATAAAAGACTGACTAAATATTTTTTATGGGAACAAAAATGAATATTATCTTATTTACGCAGACTAAATATATTTAAGCAAAACAGGAGGAAAAAAAGGACAACTTGTAAATGTAGATGATTCATTCATTTGTTGTTTGATGATTTTCGTGCATCTGGATGGTCTTTTGTTTTGGGTTGGTCCCCAGTGTGAATTTTTTCTTTTGAACAAAAAGTTATGTGAAAATTATATCACCAAAGGCAAATTCTAGATGCCCTTGGTCTATCTTTTGACTTGTGTATGTATTGACTATGTAGTATGTACAACCTACAAAATGTTACACTATACGGGATTATTGGAAGATGCTTGCGCATTTGCATTCCAGTACCCGGTTCCTAAGTTCTTTGGACTAAGTATAATATTGATGAATTTAGTTGTTGTCAAATCTCAATCTCTTTAATTGGTCCCGATTCCAAGGCTTTGGTTGGTGCACTATGAGGCTCCACAGAACCATCTGAAAGATGATAACGGTGCTCATGACTAGCTTTTATAGTCCATAGCACAACCAACAACACCATGATCACTGCAAGAAACAGCAATCCTAGCCATACCATCTTAGCATATTTCTTCAAAGGCTTGCAGTGGTTAACAAGGACTTGAGAGAATGCATCTTTCACCACTTGGCATTTCAACAAGGCTTCCATACTCGGATACACGTTCAGTAGGTCTTGAATTGAACTTGTGTAAGCCTCAACTCTCATGTATTCACTGCCGGGTATTAAATCTCCATTGTCACAGGTTCCATCAGTCACATTTAGACAAGAAAAAGGCTTCAAAACCTTGAATGCATCAGGGTAATGATGGTGTTAGTACTTATAGTACATCTTGGTCTTGTAGTAATAAAGGGCAAAAATATAATTCATCAAGACAATATTACCTTTGGGATATCTCCTATTCGTATAGTGTTAGCAGGGCAGTTTTCTGGCTGGTATGAATACTTGGGTGGGGCTGAGAAGGGGTTGCAAACTTGAACAAGATTCACAGCTGATGTTGCCTGCATGGCTGATATGTTTGCATTCACCTGGACAATGACCAAAACCAAAACATTATTCCTTCATCAGAACGCCAATATTGTATAAACAATAATATAGTACAACAGTAGAATTGCAACACTAAAACATTAGTCCTTGATATTGTGAAAAAATAAGTTTAGTCCCTCACTTTGGCAACTTTTGAGACATTTTGGCTCTTAGCATTGGTGCTGGTTAGTCAATTTGGTACTTTGAAGTTAGTGTGTGGTAGGACCAAATTGACTAACTATTGTAAGAAATAGGACTAAATTTGTTTTCCATGATGTTAGACACCAAATTAACTAGTGACAAATTGATAGACAGTTGTAAAAGTCAGGAACTAAGTTTGTTTTTACCAAATTGGTTGGTGGTGTCATTTGAAGGAACAAATTGATGTTATACTCTTATTTATAAGACTAGAAGGCTCAGTTTATGCTTTTAGCTCTGTTGATTGATGTGCAGTCATAATGTACAAGAACTGATGTTTTGAATTGTGATTATGCAAAAGTTACCTTATTAACAAGGACGTAGATTCCAGCACTGACATCAGATAGAACTGACTTTGCCGAGAGCAATTCATCACAAGGGAGGATTGAGCTTAGGCTGTTGTTATAGGGATTTTCTTGAAAGCTGTCAAGAGCTGTGCATACATCACCAGAAAATCTACAATAAAAAAGAACTCTTCATAATTAAACTCAAACTTCCACCTTATAAACATATTCATTGTTGGAAAAAAAATGTAAGTGTTGAAAAAATATAATTCAGAAAGGGCATGAATTTACTTTTCCAAGAAGAAATAGGCTCCAAAGAATAGCCAGCATATCACTGTCATCAGCCAGCATAATACAACAAGCCTGTGGAAAAGAAGAGGAAAACAACAAAACAAGATTTTAGATTTCTGACGCATATCATACATGTAGTCAATACACTTGATTCTATGGCTTCAAGCTGATAAAATTTAGCTTGCTTACAGGTATAGTGCCCGCCTTAACCTCAGTACTCCAGAAACTGTTCACAGAAAATTCCAACATTTTATGAGAACCATGTATCATGTGTAGAAATAAAAAGAAAAAAAGATGTACAAATTTGAAATTCTCATGAATCTGAAGATACATGTCATTCATGTTAAGCATATAGAACAACTTAGAATACCTGACAAAGCTATTACAGCAGCCAAGTTCAAGCTTATAATCACCGTGGTAATTATAAACCTGCGATAAAAAGATTTCCTTATTGCCACGAAATGCATTATTCGTTTTACATTTCATCAGGAGTAAGAGAAACAAAGGGAGTCTTACACTAGTTTCAAGCTCTTGTAAATAAGACGCCTATTCTTCCTAGCTTGTTTTTCAATGTTTGCAGATGCATCATCAAGTCTCTCAGTTGTAGAGTCAAGATTTACAGAAGCATCAGCTTTGACATTGGCTTCCATGAAGTTACTTTCCATGTCTTTTAACACTCCTGTTGTGTTGTGTATCGTTTCTGATGCCTCATTCGCTGTCTTGATTATAATATTAACTGAATTTTTTGCTTCAGAATGGAACCTTGCACTCCCAGCAAGAACTAGCCCAGTTGCAGCTCTACAAAAACAAGAGCCATGCATACATACATCAAGTAAATGTACTGGTCACTTTCACTGTTACTTTCAAAACTAAACTTGTCTATGGTACTAATATTACACAGCTCATGCCTTTCTTTGTATCTATGTCCACCGTGTCCAAGTTGTGATAAATCTATGACCATTCCGTTTTCAATTTGGAAGACTATTTTAACTCTTGCCTAAAGTTTTAAAAAGGGTCAATGTCAAGGTTTTTGGAGCCTTCACGGCTGCAATTTGTCCACAATTTAATGCATTATCAACTACTTAAAACCTTTAAAATAAGCCTATCAGGAATGTTATATATGTGGACTGGTTTATACCCTTTCAGGTTTGGAAGGGTAAAAAAAAGATGCCCCAATTCAGAAATGTCATTGTTACTAGGCTAGAGACAAGGATGAGCCGCTTACATAGTAAAAATGGTGAGCAATATAGCCAAAAGAATTAGTGAAAGATCACAACTCTTATAATTACAAGGAAAGACCTTCTTCATCCTTCTTCCTCCGTCATTTTTGTGACAAGCCGTGGATATTGCCAAAAAAGTTCCACACACGATTCCACACAAAATGCAGAGCACCCCAATTGCATATCCATATACTCCAGTGAAGATCGCAGACTACAAAAATATTAAGGACATGTTAATAACATCTTTGATGTTAGAAATTAGAAATTACATTTAGAAACGAAAAGGGACAATAGAGATTTACACTCCAATAATGCTTGTTTGTGATGTTAAATCCTCCTCTGTATTTTTGGAAATGATCTAAAGGGTCCACTCTAATAGTATTATCCGGTTGTATAATGGCTTCTGACACATTATCTGCATCAACCATAGACATAATACTTCTCATTGTCAATGCCACAGCCAAAAGCAAAAAAATGAAACTTGGGTTCATACAAACTTCAAAATCATGTATAGTGCAAGAAAAACCATTATTGTTCACTTTGGACCATCAAATACAAAAATTGTACTCTAGCACTTATTACGATTTGACAAGGAAATCCTAAAACTGATGATACTCCAATGCGTTCTTTACGTTTATATACTATAATAACAATAGATTATTTAAAATTACTAACTTTGATAATCAGTATCAGATCTGCTCTTCATTGCTTTTTAAAGCGTGAAGGATAACATAATTAGTAATTGGTATAAAACGTTAATGAATATATTCATATTACATACTATATAGACTAATTTCAATTTGGGTTTTCCTATATATATATATATATATATACTCACTCATTTGCGAAGAGAGCAAACAAAAAATATCCTCAATTTATTACTATCCACCTTGCGTCTAGTCTAGTAGACGTGTATGTTATTTAATTCTTACCCATTTGGGCATTTCCTGACATTAGACAAGGAACTGATTTTAAAATCATATGACTAACAATAACAATTTCATATATCCCACGTTAACTATGCAAACTTTTCGAGATCAGTATATACTTGAATACCCATAAGTGCATGGCAATTTTAGAAAATCTGAAGAAGGAATATATTGAGTCTACGAGGAAACCAAATCTTACCTGCAACAGAATCACTGGGTGAGAGTGCTTGTGATGCAACTTCTGGGAAAATCAAGACTATAATCACTACTGTAGATACTAGGCCGTTGGTGACATTGACTATGACCATCTTTAACCTGCCAAATTATAAGAACCAAGATATTCATATATTCTCCCTACCAATTCAACTCTAAGCATTTTTTTTCTAGCTATAACCGTGTTGTTTCAAGAACTAGAAATATATATGTGCAATCAACCAAGGGAGAGGAAGGGAGTTTCCATGGTTCATGATCTAATATGTATATGCATGTTAATTGGATACATATAGAAGAAGCAATCTTCCTCATGTGCAGTGCACTTGTAGCAGCTTTCCGTGGTGAAATTGCTTAGAACTTTTTAAAGTTTGTCGTACACATAGAAGGAGTTGGCTACAAGGAAAGAACATTTTTGACTGTGGAAGTGCATGTAGTTGTTGTCATTTCTAAATAACTTACTCGATAATCTGAGAGATGAAACGTGCTGGAAATATTCTTCTCAAGACCTGCAACAAGTTTCACTGGCTCTTCCTTGCTTTGCTTCCGTAATAAACTTTTAATGTAGCTAGCTTGCATATGAAAAGTGGCATATAATCTTCCTTCTCAATTTTCTTCAAACCAAAACAGCTGAAGCTAAATCCCCACATTCTCATTCCTCAGAAGGGTGCAGAAAAGTGTATATATACGTGAATGAAAACAACTTGAATATTCAAACTAGTCAAATGTCATTCCTAAGGAGCAAGAAGCCAAATCTAACCTCAACCGAAACACCATGAGATTGTTGTCATCCCCTCTCTTTCTTTAACTAATTCTCAAGACACAAAAAAACAAAATAAAAGCATGGATGGGTTGGTTGCTTAAGCCATATATAGATCGATTTATTGGATCATTAACCCCTTTAAAGTTTGGAGAGTTTAACTTTTTCGCGTGCTAACATATGCTGAAATATCTACCTCCACTCCTTGTCATCAATTCTAAGAAATGAACCATCGTCGCACTTTCATTGGCATAAAAGTAATTTCCTTAATTAAAAATGGAGAAAATCTACTAGACGTTCATTAACTATATAAAGGAGTAATTAGTTTTTTTTTTATTTGCTGAAAGTAAGCTTTCATTTATAATCAAAGTTAATTAATAATATTAAAAAAATTACACGGATGGTTATTAATTAAAGAATAAAGTAAAATAACACTAAGGCTGATTTTTTTATTTATTAATTAATAGGTTAACAAAAGCGTGTCAAAGAACCACTCCAAACACTCCCCTAATCCACGTTTGACCTGACAGAAAACCACTCCAAACCATTGAAAATATGTAACATGTATATTTCAAAAGTACTGTAGATTGTCTAAACTCGAAGCTGAAATGCGTCTGGTCTGGTAAGTTTTGACCCAAACCTTGTTTTCTCTCTCTTTTTTCTCTTTTGCTACGTAATAAAGTCAAAAGATAAAAAAGGCATGACTTTCTTGTCAAGGCAACGCCCGGTGTGCAAGCATGGGCAAATCTCGTCGTTGCACACACGCTTTCTTTATGTTATTTTATGATTTATACTATTTTTTATTCTAATTATCCGAGCTAGTAAATTAAATACGCAATTCAATTTTTTAATGATTACTTTAAGTTATTAGTTATTAAAAAATTAACAAATAGTTTTTTTTAATTAAAAAATACCACACGATGTATTGTAAATCTTATATATTGAGTTTAATTTTGAACACATAAAAACTTTGATGCTAACAATTAATTAGAATTCATTTTAGATATGGCTTTTAAAATAATTTTTACAAAATTCAACAACTTAACTTACATAACATAGCTTTCAAAAACCATACAAGTGGTTACCATGTAAAATATCTTAGACGATAAAAATATTTAAACTAAATTCTTAAATATTATATATTAAATCACTCTTTATTTATTAACCAAAACCGTCTGTAATATACCAAACTTTCTGCTTGGGAATCTGGGAAGAAAAGGCAGAAGACAGAATTAAGGATATTTTTATTCTTTGAAAAATTTTCAAATTTGATTCTTAACATTGATTCAAACTTTAGTTATTAAAAATATTCTTATTATAAAGTTTAAATTGAAAATGTTTCTTGATTTTTATTATAAATTTTAATCTAAAATACTTCTATAAAAATATTCTTAATTAATGTCGATTATATAACAACGTGACATGACAAGTGAGAGAAACATAATATACTAATATTTGTTAGTTTGTTCAAAGGGTAGTTTTAGAAAAATAAATACTATTAATTTATAATAAATTTATTACTTTCAAGTCTTAACTAAATTTACTGATTTTTTAATCTTGATGAATTAATTTATTAAAGTTTTAATAAAGACATGATGCAATAATATTTTTTTTTCTCTAGATAAGAAAAGAAAACCTTATAAAAAGTGATCAATAAGGTTATCTGATAAATATTAATAATCAATAAAATTAATAAATATTTTATATCAATAATAGAATGACAAAAGAAATTAAAATTTATTGGAAGAAAGAAAGAAATGGAGAATTAAAACCAAATTACTTTTTGAAACAAAATTAAAAC
The DNA here is from genome assembly GCF_000004515.6 of Glycine max. Taxonomy (NCBI): domain Eukaryota; kingdom Viridiplantae; phylum Streptophyta; class Magnoliopsida; order Fabales; family Fabaceae; genus Glycine; species Glycine max. The sequence continues at coordinate 43,017,721 of NC_038249.2, forward strand.
CAAAGTTTAGAAAGGAATTCAAACAGAATTAAAAAAAAAAAAGTAAAAACATTTATTTGTGTTGAAGAAACAAGAAAGAAGAAGCCTCCCTAATAAATGGCAGGGCATTTGGGCGTGGCTGCAGGGTCAATGGTTCTTTGAATAATTAGTCATGTTTGGCCTATCAGAAAATAAAAATTAAAAATGAGTTATGGGACAGACGCCGATGCTGACGTGGCCCGTACTCTTGATTGGTAACTGGACCGGTATCAAGGAGAAAACATCCAAGATAGACAACCTCAATACTTTAGCCCATGTCATGGACTATTATTTTTATTATTTGTAGCATTAGCATACAAAATTGGGATTATTGAGCTCTAAAAAAGTAAACTATTGTTTATGCCACTATTAAAGATAATTTTAAACAAAGAATTAATCAAAGTGATTTCCACGGCGTGTGCTTAAATACTAAGAAACCTCCTAGTAGAATAACTTTTCTCCCATAATCCCGCACTTACAAATTGTGTGATTTTGTTATGCCATTACTTTTTTTAAAAAATGATTAAGAGTCTCTTTGGGGTGTTGCTAAGTTTTTTATTTTTATTTTTGAATTTTAAATGTATTTGGCAAAATTGAAAGAGTCTTGTTTTTTTCTCATATATATCACTTTGCAGTTGTGTTTTGATTCACACCACTTTACGTGTCCAAAGAGATCGGACAGCTGCAAACTCAAATAAACGTGAATACACTTTCTCCTTTTTTTTAATTTAAAATGTTATAAAATATAAATATTATATTATATAATTTTTTTAATTGGTTTTAACATTATTTATTCGTTAAATTAAATTTTATAATTTTATTTTTTATTTTTTTAAAAGAAAATGATATTATTAAATATAATTATTTTTGTTTTATTATTTAATTTACTTAACATATTTTTTAGGTGAATATTTTTATTTAAAATCTGAATTTTTTAATATAATTATTTTTAATAAAATTATATTACTAAATATAATTAGTTTGTTGATGTCATTAGATTTAATTTAAAATGATAAGATTTTTTGTTTAACAATTTATTTATAGAAAAATATTATATTGCATTATCAATGAAATACTTAAACAATTACACTTGGTTAAGGAAAAACTTAAGATGAAGATATGTTAAGACAATTGTTTCTGTTATGATCATGTTGTCGGCAAATTTCACATTTTTTTCTACTTTATCGTTCATTTCCTTCTTCGTCCATCTTACTAGGAATGCGAGTTGAAACGGGATGACCCTTTGCAGTCCTTTTTTTCTCCTTGGATCAGGACCCCACTGATGTTGTTCATATTATTGTCACATTGATTCGTGTGGCAGTAAACCAAAAGAGTTCTCGTAAACGTGCAAAATGTGTTGTAAAGTAAATAACATCAACACATAGTTCATGGGATCAAGATTGATAGATTTAAAGGCAGCTGTGACGTGAGAACAAAGTAAGTGTTTAGCCTGATATTTATCACAATCACACCTTTGGGATTATAACATTACTCTAAACCTTCCAGGTGGTCTGGGTGTTTGAAGTGGGGATTGAGTCTCTATTATAATAAAAGTGTGATTATGTCTGTCGAATTCATTTACAATGTGTGTATTAGATTATTGTTGATCGTTATTCATTGCATTAGAGACGACTTCAGAATACTATGAGCCGGAGTTGATCATTGTCTGAAAGTTATGCGGTCTCGAAATACGTCTCCTCAACCAACCAACGATGACACCGACAAATGTCTTGTGTTTTTTAACATGGAATTAACATACTCAAACAAATTGGTAGTCATATGTCCTCAAGGTTTTCCCTCATCGAAGCATTGTACCCAATTTTGTTTGGGTAATTGATTAAGCCATTCAGCTGCACTTGACTTATTCGCACTGATATTCCCAAGATGTAACTAAAAAGATATCAACAACACATAAATTTAACTACAAAATTACATACAATGTAACTAAAAAGTTGTACTCTAATTTTATCCAATTTTTGTATTTTTCTTTATCTGTATATTTTTCTTTAAAAAAATTATAAAATTTAATTTAATAAATAAGTAATTTTAAAACCAATTAAAAAAATTATATAATATAATATTTATATTTTATAATATTTTAAATTAAAAAAAGCAAAAGAGAGAGAGAGAGAGAGAATGTATTCACGTTCATTTCAGTTTGCAGTTCACTTGCAAAGTGATGTGAATCAAAACACAAAGTCCAAAGTAGTGTAGATTGGGAATTAAATTACAAAGTGGTGTATATTGGAAAAAAACAGGAGAGAGATAGTGTATTCAAGGAAAAAAACCTGATTCTCGTTGTTACCACTATCATCATTACTATCATCAACACCACAGCCACTAGCACCACTACCATTATCGTCATTGGCATCATCATCACTAGTAGCTTTGCTACCACCACCACTATCCATATCACCACCACCTTCATCACTATCACCACAACCATCATCAATATCATTGCAACCACACCACCACCACTTGGTGCCATCATTGTTGCCACTGACATCACCATCCCCATCAGTATTATTACCACCACTACCAACTATATTACCTTCATCACCGCCACCACAACCATCACCACCACACTGTCCCTACTTGTTGTCACCACCAACATCGCTACCACCATCATTATCACCAATACCATTGACATCACTACCATCGTCGTCGCCACCACCAACATCACTAACTTTGCCACCATTGACTGCCTCCACCAACACCACTACCACCACTACATTGTTATTGTAACCACCATTCGCATTGCCACTTCAGTCGTCATTGTCATTGCAATCACTATTAATATTTATATTGTTGTCGTTGCTGTCGACATCATCACTATCACCATTGTCATCACCACCAGACAAAAATACTCTTAAGTTAATTATAATATGATATGAAACTTTCAAAATTAATTTATTTAAAAGTAATTATATTTTTATATTGGCTTAAGATTTTTTTGAAACTAAAATTAAGTACGGATTGTTATTTTTAAGAATTTTGAAACTCAAAATTAAAAATCACCCCAACACAGGCCCTAAGTTTATGCGAGAGGATCTGAAAACTCATTAAAGTAAGATAAGTCTAAGATTCAATGAATATTTATAAAGATACTTATATATTATCTACCAATAAGATTTTCACATCAACAATAGAATTAAACTCACATTCTTATAAGATATAAATACATTCCTTACCATCTTAATTGGTTATCATGTTATTACTATAATTGCTTGGGTTGTCAACACAAAAATTAAATAAAATAATAGTATCTAATATATTGAATTATATATCTATACTATATATAAAGGGAATAGAGAATTTTGGTGTACACATTTTTGTGACTATTTTACCCTTATAAATATATCGGTATACTATCATTTTTATTTCAATATTTTATCTCTACAACTATCTTCACAAACCACTAAGTATAATATATTTTTTCTGAATGATCACCCACTATAATACAAGTATATAACCTCCAATATCTCTCTATTTATCGTATTTTTATTTTTAAAAATATGGAGAAACAATGAGACAAGAAGTTCCTCATTTACCCAAGCCATCATAAAATTGTGTTGAACTAAATTTCATCTAAAAATCAAACGAAGTTTTTCAGTTATTAGTATTACTAAATAACATTGTTAAATCAGACATCACATGGCAAATTTGTTGGAATTTTTCTTTTATATACAATACTACTATAAATTTTCTACTTAAAACTGCTAACTTCATTGCATTTACAATCACATTCTCATGAAACCCCTTCACACGGTACGCAACATTTAATTGCTCAACGAAAATAATGTCCAAACTTGAACGAGAAACCTTCAATTTTTTGGCTCTATACCACTTATTTTAAGCCAGTTAAATTAGTCTAGGCCTGTTGTCAACTAAGACAAATTTCGGAAGTTTTATCTTACAAAAATGAAATGAATGTCTTTAAATTAAAAAGGTACACTTCGTCTAGTCGGAATACAATAATAAGACCAAAAACAAATAAAAATCAATTGTAAGATTATAAATATCTCAACGACATTGACAAATTGTCAACATCAAGCACTCAACCAGTGGGAGTGGGACTACCATTCCAACAAGCAAATATACAAAATATTTAGAAGAGACTCAACCGCATGCTAAAACTAAAAAAACATAATTAGACAGTAAAAAATAAGAAGAAAATATCCACCACAAGAATGAATATCTTGCTAACATGATGGAGGGTAAAAAAAAAGGTCATGTTTCAACCACGACCACCACCATCCTAAGGTTAGCGGAAAAAACCTGACAACACGCATTTGACTGTGAAATTTGACTTCCCGCCATGTGCATGTATTAGAAAACGACATTACACTCGTATGCAAGCAAGTAGTATCCGATAGGTGAAAAGAAACCACAGTAGAAATATTTACCATTCAATAATACAATGCCAAAAGAAGTATAAAAAATTAATACCACAACTTATAATGAACTCCCAAGTTACAACATAATTTAATACAATCCTATTTATTAATTTCATAGACAATACTCATAAAGACCATTATTAACAAGAATCTAATAAAATATGCATAATGAAATGTAGCAACGAAAATAACAGACAATAAATAAAATTATACCACAACTTATTGACCTAATTGCCTAAATTTAACTCAATTAATACCAAGAATACTAAATAATTCCTATAGTACAGCTAAGTTAGGCCAACAAGAGAAACAAAAGCAGGAAAACCAACATTAGAAAAATAAAATAAAATAAAATTATTGAAACTAATTCAACTTGATGATTATCAACAATTATTCATTCTTTCTTTTTTTCCAAAAGTAAATCTTGGGGTCAACTTGATTGGCATTTGGCAGTTATTCTCCTGATCAGAGGTGCAGGCAGAAATATTCAAGAGGCAAGCCTGGTTAAGTATGAATGTTTATCATGAATTCATGATTGTGGTGGAAGATTTGTTCTTGGGAGTATGGAATTGGCTAGCTCTTCATTCACCTTCACAGGAAGAGGTGGCATTTGCTTCATCACCTCTGGCGAGTCATTCAACCTGCCAAGAAAAATAAAAATGAAAAAAAAAATAGTAAGCCTTTTTACATCAAATCAAATTGGATTAAAATACAAATATAATTCAGAGATTTATATATAATTCTTTATTTCCTTTTGTTAGAACGCCAACTTAGGATTCCAACTCCTTTATACTCGAATAGGAAAGGACAAGCTAGCATTCATACACCGCAATATATAAAGAGAAAGAAATAAATCACATTAATATATCATGTCCTTACAATTAGAGATAGAAAAGAACAAAAAAAAGTACAACTCACTCGTTCATAATTTTAAGGATGTTATCTCTAGTTTGGCAGAAAAGATTGATGTTCTCCTGTACCTGGAAACAAAAATAAAGAGAAGAAAAACAAATAACAGGTCAGCACAAAAAACGGCCTAAGAATGGAAATGATACCGATAAACTAGAACACCGCTTATGGACCCAAAAAAGAAACAAAAAAACTAGAGCACCGCTTTCAGAACATCAAGCAGAGACATTATGAAGTATGAACTATCTCCCAAGATTTGCAATGCCAGGTAGGTAATTAAATTAGCACAAGCTATGAAACATCAAAAGCATAAAGGGAAGTTTTCAGTAAGTATATACAAACATAAACATACTCAGGGTACAATTACCTGCTTTTATGTAAGCGGTCCTAAAATGAGATAGAAATGTTATTCTCATTCTGCCAATATAAGGTAATGACACTTCATTCTCCGTATTGGTATTTTTACTAAATTCTGTGCTCTTGATTTCAGAATTAAGGCATGTTTATAAACATTGCTTCGGTTATCGATTTGTGTGGACATGAACACTTTTTTTTCGGTTATTGATTTGAACAAAATATACATTAATAATGATTATTATAAATTAGAAAAATAACTCAAGCATATACTTGGTCACATCTACTTTCCCTTTGTTTTGTTGCTTTCAGGTAAGTTATAATTGAAGAAACCCCATTCTCAAATATGGCCTCCAAAGCATCTAACAACATCCTACATCTGAGAATTATCAGCAAAGACAAGAAAACATAAAAACAAAATTGAAAGACAATGAGATAATTTCTCAACTCAAATATTACCTAACTTAGTCATGTCAATAATAAGCATGTATATTGTTAACCAAACTGAAACAAAATGAATATAAAAGAAGAACGTGGAGAGAAAATAGGACAAAAGAGAACAAGGAAAAAATAAATTGCCTAACACTGAGCCACATAGTTGATACAAATACTTATATAAGAAGTCTAATTCATAAGTTCAATCTATGGTCAAGCGGTCTTGTCTCCACACAATAGGTAAAAATTAAAATTAGTTAAAATTGTTGTCAATTCACCTGGAAAGCAGAAAGATTTGTGGAGATTTGATTCAAGGCCTGTGCATTTTGCTCTAATAGGTCACCGGTGGGACCTCCAATTGCTGCAAGAAAAAAAAAATCAAACACAGAAGCTTGAACATTTAAAAAAGAAATGCATGTACACAAGATGTTTCAAAGGTGAAAGAAGTGCCTAAGAGACATTGAGACATAGAAGCCTGCATTGTCATGTTTGCAAACAACAGCATCCAAAGCTATGAAAAAATGCAAAAGGTATGGAACTAAGTTACTGAACCTGTATAAGAGATGCCATCATCATTGTCCATTGCAATCATTGGTGGAGCATATGGGGAGACATTGGACCGAGCAACAAAGTTAGATGACTTTACTGCGGGATCAGAAACCCTTTCCTGGAAACAAAAAAAAAAAAGAGACTTGCTAAGCATCCAAAGTCTCACTGAACATGATTAGAAACATAAAGAAAGAACCTAGAGTTTGCAGTACTTCACAAATGCACTAATACTCCATTAGCTTTCTTCCTTTTTGTTACTTTTCTTTTGTTTCACTTTCCTATATTTCTCACAGCCAAGATGCTAAACCATCCCCTATTTAACAAGTCAAAAGAAACAAGGAAACAAAACGCCATGCTAGCTTCTTCCTGGTTAGAAAATTTAACAATTACAATACTGTCTATTCCAAAACTAAAACAGCAAAAAGACCATCATGCAATTTTCTGAGAAATCCTTACATGTGTAAAAGGAACACACTGTAAGCAAAACTCAAATTCCATATGAAACATTCAAGCAACATTTGCTCCTTGGAAATGAAACTTTTAGAAGTCCAGCAACAGAAGAAGGTGCCAGGATAACCTAATGCTTAAATACTTTTGGACATTTAGAGTTGGAAAATAGGGGATAATATTTTCATAGAAGCTAACCATGTTTTGTGAAATATTGTGGAATATTGACATACAGCAAATCTTATTTTGTTCTATTTAGTATTTTGGCAAAAATGAGTTCTAGATAAGTTTATAAGCTTTACAAATTTCAAAAGCCTGATAATAGTCTTGCCACACAAATAAGAAAAGGTGACCATTGAATAACAAAAAGGATATCAAATCATAACATTCTGTCAGTAATATTTTGCAGTAAGTGGTGTAAAAATAATATAGCCAGGAGCTAACCCAGTAATAACTAATAATATGTAATGATGTGTATACATTTGCATATGAATTCTAAAAGCAGACGTCATCATTTGCTTATAGAAAAATAATACAAGTAGAAAGTGAGACGAAAAAAAAAAGACCAGACGGTCTCAGGAGAAGAGATGATTTGTTTGATGTATTATGAACTAAGGAAAGAGATTCTCCACAGTCATATAAGCAATCTAAAGAAGCACATGTCCAGAGGTCAGCTCACGATCCACAAAACAAAGGAACACCAATCTGTAGATTATCAAGTAGGATTTATGTATAGAAGTAGGTTATTAAAGATAATTTTCTCTCGCTTGAATATGTATGTGTTGAAACTTAAAATTAGGAGTCCCTGGGTCCCAGCATGAGCAAGCAAGAGAAATGGAGTTTTCAACATATACACCCACATAGTTAGGTTTTTAGACACAACTAACATTCATAGATTAGAGAAAGACATTTGAAAAAGCATAATTGAAGGCATGCATATTAGAGTGGAACACAAAACAATCACAAAATTAATATGATGTTTATAAAAATATCCAATTAATGGAAGCAGTACCTTTTTATCTTTACTTTTCCGAGTTAAATTATGATCATCCTTCCTTCTCTTGCTATTTTCTTTCTTCTGCAAGAAAATGGAAAAAAAAAAATGCCATTAAAATAACATATCTCAGAATATAAGTATAAAAGCAATCCCAAAAATAACAGTAAGCTTCTTTATTTCTCTTTGCATAATTAAGGGTGGTGGGGAGTGATTAGTCTCTTTAAGAACTTATAAAAAAATGTCATTATAATAAGAGATCTCAGAAACTAAGTATAAAGCAATCCCAAAAATAACAGTAAGCTTCTTTTTTTGTTTTTGTATTATTAAGGGTGGTGGGGAGTGATTAGTCTCTTTAAGAACTTATCAAAAAAAGTGTGTTACACCATTCTAATGGAGGAACCAATCACCATTTACCCTTTTCATTCACAAAGGCAAAAAGATGATTAACCTTGAAGAATTTTATCAAGTATCTTATGTAATTCAATAAACCTTATTAAGAATCTTTTATCTAAGCTGAAGAACAGGTCATGAAAAATCCACAAGGGGGGGGGGGGGACAAGAGGCCAAAACCTGATGAAATTTATAAATACATAGTTCCAATATTTGGAAGATATCTACCATGCAACAACATATCTAAGATAAGATTCTCACGTGTCCAGCAAACAAGAAATTTGCATGACCATGATGTACCCACATTAACCCTTGAACACTTTTATGACAATCTTCTAAAAAAAGAATCATGATAAGTTAGAACCTGCAACCTTGTAGATACTAGATACATGATCTGATCCAAATTGTTCAATAGTCAACGGGTCATACACTTAAACCTCATGTAACAGTAACCTTATCAACTTGCGGGAAATAGGTTTTCAGAATGACATAAGCAACTTAAGACAGCAACCAACAAGTACATAACTTACATTCATCCACCTGACTCGCAGTGCTACATCACGAACCGTTTTTTGCTGTAGCTGTAGGGCTATCTTTGCATAGCGTACTATGTTGGATTCTGAGGCATACCTAAAAGGGAAATTTTGGAATTCATTAATTTAATTACTACCCATATAGGAATTCATAAATACAGATTGCTAATCAAAGACAAGCATCAAACAGTAAGACAACAAAAACGAATTTACCGTGCAATCTAAATACAGAAAGCAAATCAAGCTTGATATTTAAGAAATTAATTAAATATGACTACTGAAAGATTTTGATAATGATATTAATCTAAAAAGTTTGGTTGCTGATGTTGTATTGATTTCAAACTGCCATTGCAACCAGAACAAGATGAGGTTCAACCAATAAAAGATATCTGAACTCATACATATAATTCAGTTTTCGATTGTCCTAGTTGCTAGTAAGTCTTTGTGCAAACAGAAGTAAGCAGGCATTTACAAGATGATGACCAAAAAAGACAATAACAACACGTTTTGAATAAAGCTCCGAACACCGAAATCCCAAACAGATATTGGAATTTTGGATACTCTACGACTCATACTGAAAGCTTAGCTTGAAAGGGTCATCTATATGTCAAATTGGAATTGATTTTACTGAATTCATGAGACCACTAGTATTTTGACTCATTGCAAACAACAAGCTTGAGCTTTTCACTTCACATTCCACTCATTAGCTAGCCGGCTCAATTTACATTTTTTTTATTATAATTATTGATAACAATAGTAGTAATAATTATAATAACAATAATCGTTTTAATTTAGTATGTAACTTTTTTATTTCACTTAATATTAAAAAAGTAAAGGCTTATTAATTGAAGTTACGAAGTGGAGCATAATCGAGGTTAAAATATTAAATCCAATTAACACCAAGGGTAGTAATAACTAATTAGCTCGGAAAACTCACTTCAAAAAAGAAAAATGAATTCGATTTGTTGTTGAACTTAAGCTAGCCTAGCAAGCATAACTCAGCTTAGAAATTCATCAAAAGCTCACTTCCAAACACATGACACCACATAAAACACAAAGATAAGATTTGGCAATTACATATGGACAACACCCAAAAAAAAAAAACACCAAATCTCCAGAGGAAGAAAAAAACACTCAAATCAAACACAAACAAAATTAAAAGCAAAAGTAAGAAACAAACTTGGAGAGTCCATCTTCGAGAATGGCTTGTTCTTCTGCGGTCCAATCGAGGGATATGCCAGGATTGTGCTTCATCGCGAGAGCCGCACCTGAAGTCTCTGGAGCAGAAGACGACACCACGTGCGTGTGCTCTTGATGGTTGCCAGATGGGTTCGCCATCATCCACGACGAAACGATAAACCCCCTTTTCTTCAAACTCCTCAAGTTTCAAGCTTTTCACCAAAGGGTTATCGGAATTGACGGTTACTTCCCGCCAATTACCGTGACACGCTCAACACCATGAACAAAATTGAAAAGGGGGAAAAAATAAACCCAAAATCAAAATCGAAGAGAGAGAGAGAGAGAGAGAGAGAGAGAGAGAGAGAGGTGAAAGCGATAGACGTAAGAGTGAAGGAAGGTAATGGAAGAGAGAGATAAGAGAGAGAGGGGTTTTGATTGAAGGTGGAATTGAAACTGCAGAGAAAGAAAAGGGTATTAATTTGTTTTTCTAAAAAAAAAAAAGTTGCCTTTTTAGGAATTAAGATTTTCTGCAACTCCTTACCCACTGGGCCACTATACATAGAATTTGTACGGGACGAACTTCTTATGCTAAGAAAGTGACCCTTTTGCCCTCCGATTTCCCTTTTTTTCCCTCTTTTGCGTGCTCTATCTTGTCAGCAATATCTTTCACTCTGTAAGATTTTTAAATTTATTTTGTATTAATAATAATATTTCAACAGCATAACGCTTTTGTTTGTCGAATAAATCTTCCCTTTAGTTCATCACATTGTAAGTGTTTATTTATTTTTAGTTTTAAATTTTACAAAATCCTTCCCTTAATTTTGTTTACTTAATAAAATTTTTAAAAAAATCATCAAAATGACATTTATTTCAGTTTTTAATTTATATCGATAAAAAATAAAATATTTGTTTAGCATTCTACAAAAACAGAAATTAAAATAAAATAAAAACTTATAAAAATGATAAATGTTGGGTAAATTTCCTATTTAGAGCCTAAATTCGAAAAAAATAGTAATAATTACTTCTACTTACTAACCTCAGATTAAATAAACACAAAATGCATTCAAATATGAACACAAACTTCGGGGGGGAGAAAAGATGAAACCAAAAGATAAAGGACCATTACTTCTCAATTCTCATTTAACAATTCAAATCCCTCAAATATTCTCGAGAATGAGTTTCTTCCATACTTATTGGCTTATTGGCAAATCAAAGGATACTACATTCACTCACTTCTATTATTCATTTATTCACTTCGGTAAACCATGATTCACCTTAGTTAGGGCATGGTGAATGAGGAGGATACGGAGTGGTGCTAGGATGAGTTTTTGGTGAAAATTAATTATGATGAAGGTAAAATAATAAAAAAATATTTATATTTTTTTTATAGTATCATTATAATTTTGTAGAGCATAATTGGGCGAAATTGGGCGAAACTTCTTCTAAATCTATCTTTCACTTTTAAAATTGGTTCCTCTTATTTTGAGATAGTATTGTTATTTTGCTGGGATGCTTTATTAAATATATCACGCACAATTTAATGTTTGGATTAATATGACGAGTGAAATATAGAGTAAAAGATTGTTTTTAAATTCTGATAAGACATACATTAATAATCCACTCTTTAACATACATTTTTATTCTTTAAAAAATACATATTTTTTATTATTGATTAAAATTTATTAAATAAACACAAATTAGTCATCTCATTTTTTATTTAGTGACATTAACACACGGAACTTTATTACTCAATTTGCAATTTTTATTACTTAGTTTAAAATATTGAAAAGATACTGCGGTGTTATTTTCTAACGAAATGAACTATTAAAATTAATCACTATCAACTAAAATGAAAGGTTCGTACAAATAAGCTTACGTAAATTGTGTTTCTTTTATTGGGACATAGTACGTTACACAGCAAAACTTTTTATTTGAATGTGATAATTAATAAATTTTTCAAAAATAAAGGCACTTTTGAGTTTATTTGGATTTTTTTTTTAAAAAAAGATGCAAAGTCGTTTTCTCCACAATTATTGAAAAAAATATATAATAAAGTTCTTTTTTCTATTGGTTTGGTACAAAGTGTTTTTCATAATTTAGAAAAAAAAACATATTTACAAAGTTAAGAAAAAGTATTTGTAGTGTCGACATAATAACATGTTTAATTAATAAAATTAAATGTCATATAGGACAAAAAATTAATATTTTTAAATGACAAAAAATAATAAATTAACAACTTGAATAATATTATGATAAAATAATAAATAGACGCACGTTGTCACCCGCACCGTCATTAGAAGTTTTTCTTTCTGGTAGGTTTTCTAATAATAGGGAATTCTAAAACACCACCAGATCGTTTTGTATTTTTTTTATTTGTCCATTTTAAAATATGTACATATATCAAGAATAGAATTGATTCCCTTAAAAAATACAATTGATATTTTTTAATCATATTACAATATATAAATATTTAATATGATATATATATATATATATATATATATATATATATATATATATATATATATATACACATTATTCATTCGTATAAGTGTGTAAACTATTTAATAAGTTGATGAAATAAGAACATAACTAGAAATATTATAGATGGAATTAATTTTACTTTTGGTTTTCTAGTCCGAATCAAGTGTAGCTTCGTCTCTAAAAAATTTAAATTAATTAAGTTATTATATTTTAAAATCATGTAAAAGTAAATTCTCTATTGAATTTCATTTTTTAAACTCTCAGATTCTTAATTCTTTAATATGCTACCAGTGTAAAGATTTTTTTACTATTAAAGTAACAATATATTAGAGAGTAATGTAGTATTATTTTTAAATTAGTTATTACAAAAGTGAATAAACTTTGCATACACAATAATATCTGATGGGATGACAATCTAAATTTTTGTAAATTAAATTTGAAAACCAAAACTATATACGACAATGTGTTCTCAATTCTTGTCAAAAAACCATTGTGTTCTCAATTAATGCACGCACATAATGTTAATGCTGGACTTGCAGGCGACAATCACTATTAGCAGTGGTGCTTACAGCTAGATACACCTATTCATCTGACAAAAAATCTCAACCATTTCCAAACAAAAAAGTACTGGTTGGCCCATAAAAAAAACGTGTAACCCAAAAAAATTCCAATTGGATGTACTTATAAACTTCATGGGGCCCAACTCGAGCTTTCTTTTTTCAATTTATTTTATTTTTCATAAATATATATTTTTTAAAAATATACATGATCTGAATTTTTCTCTTATTTTTCAATTTTAATAATTTTATTTGATTTTTATAAACAAAAAATAGTTCTTAAAAAAACATAATGCAATGGCAAGGGTTTTGCCCCCCCAATGAGATTTTCTGGTGCCCATTAATACATTTGATTACATGAAAAAATATTCTCACCTCTGAAAAGTTTAGATCAACTATTACCATGCCTGTTTTTATATATTATTTCATCCTCAAAATCTTATTTTGAATTTGGTAAACAAGGGATGAAAACATAAAAAACAATGAATAAATGAAAGGAAGAAGAGAGATGTGAAGATGAATGATTAATATATAATTATGACTAAATTGTCATTTTCATCCCTAAATGTATAGAGTGTTGATAAATTCATTCATGCAAGATGAAAATTTAAATTTTAGTTCCCAAAAGTGAAAAAGTGCGACATATTCATTCATCTGTTAGTCGTTTGTTATCGTTAATGAAAGAACCTACGTAACACATTTAGAGACAAATTTGACAGCACTTTACACATTCAGGGACGAAAATGACTATCTAGCCAAAATATAATTTAATCTTCATTTTTTTTCTTCTTTTAATCGTTGCAAACATAATATTATAATAAATACTTTAAAAAAAACAAGCATAAGTTAAAACAAACATAATAATAAGTATAATATTGATTAATAAGCATGATGTGTTTGCTGCTTTGAAATTTCTATCGTGACAACATTAGACGGTGACAAAATCAAGTTGAGTCTCATTTTTTGTAAGGATTAATTTAATGACTATGCATTTTTGTAAGGATTAACATATTTTGGATAAGGTATTGTCACATTAAAAATTTCATAACAATAGATAGATTATGTTTACTAATCAATATTATGCTTATTAATATGTTTGTTCTAACTTATGCTTGTTTTTTTTAAGTGTTCATTGTAATATGCTTGCAACAATTCAAAAAGGAGGAAAGATGAAGATTAAATTATATTTTGGATAAATAGTCATTTTTATTTCCGAATATATCACGTAAACTCTTTCATTAATGATAAAAATCAAGGAATGAATAAATTTGTCGCAATTTTATTTTTATTTTTATTTTCAGAGACTAAAATTTGAATTTCTATCTTTTAGGAACGAATTTATTAACGCTCTACCTATTCAGGACGAAAATGACTATTTATCCTATAATTAGTTAGTTACAACTTGACAACGAAAAAATAAACTTTTATTACGAACTAATTAACTTCATATTCACTTAATTAAGCGGACTTCTTTCTTCAACTCAAAGACAACATGTTAGTTTTGAGCAGTTTTTCTTTGGACTCTTGCATTGCCAACTTCAAGTTGTGACCACGCTTTAATATTACTCATTACTCATCATCGTCATACCACGGTGTTTAGAGCACATTCACAAGAAAAGGGAAACCATATATCCCATGCTCAAGCCAAACGATTAATTATGCGATGGAAATACTATTTACTGGACATATATAAAATTTAAAAGCCTCTTTAACTAAGCTTTGCTTTCGCTTGTTAAAATACAATTTAAGCTTGTTTTATAATTTCTAGATCCGCTAATAACGTGAAAAATCTCAACAATTTTGCCGACAGAAATCAGCTCCAACTATGCTTATTTTTGCTTATACGGGGTCTAATTCGCAAGTTAACGTGTTTTTTTTTTCCAGTGTCATGTTGCACACTCTTGAAGCCACTTAAGAGTGCTACTACTACTGCCTGTGATCCAAGTTTTTTCGTAATAAACAGTCAAAAGCTTTAACATTAAGTTGCGTTAAGGTAAGCATCGCAAAGTGTGTTTAAAGAATAAAAGATGGCACATGCCGTACCATATAGATTAATCAATAATCAGAGAATGACAGATAGGTTAGAAGCGGTTATGGAGTACATGCGCCTAGTGTCCATAATACTCACTATTAATTACATAGAAAAACTCATAATAGTTATATCGATTTGTTGGAAATATTGGATCAACAAAAGAAGCTTTTTCGTGGTTAGAGTAATAGATTATATTTAGACCCCAAATCGAAGTCGTGGTCACATGCAAAGCACGTTCCTTGCTACCCACGTCACAGCAGCAGCATTAAATGGCTTTAGAAGGATGTTGAAACTCCTTGGTGCATGTGAACGTACAGCTCCATGCCTTACTCTTCCGTCACACGGTGCCGTAATGCTTGGATTAGATTTCATTGTTCTATGATATTTTATATTCCACTATGATGTTGATGCTATCTATGGTCGGTTGTGCCAGGATCGAGGACACTGTGTGCTATAAAAGGGGCGAGAGGGAATACCTTCCAGGCAGTGAAACAAACAAAAACACCTAAATGGGGAGAGTTATGTGTGTGGGTTTTCCACTGGTAGCTCTCGTAGTGGTGAGCATGTGTTATGGATTGGCAGATGCAGAGGTGAAAACACCAAATTTGCGGTGGCATTATTATAAGGTGACGAATAGATGTCACGACGCAGAGGAGTATGTCCGGCACCAAGTGAACCTGTTTTGGAAGAATGACAGAAGCATTACAGCAAAGCTTCTCCGCTTGGTTTATGCTGACTGTTTTGTCACTGTATGTACTATACTTTCTAGTTAGGTGTTTTGTGACTTAGCTTTCAGCAAAATATATATAATTAATGTTTTGTGGGCTAGGGATGTGATGCATCAATTCTGCTTGACGAAGGAGCAAATCCAGAGAAAAAAGCAGCACAAAACCGGGGGCTTGGAGGATTTGCGGTCATTGACAAGATAAAAGCTGTTCTGGAATCACGATGCCCTGGAACTGTGTCTTGTGCTGATATACTCCACCTCGCCACCAGGGATGCTGTTAAACTGGTACACTTCTATTCTATCAACTCCTTATTCCACCAGCCCCTCCATATATACCAAACTCATTTCAGGATTCATATATGTGAACAGGCAGGTGGAGCAGGTTACCCAGTTTTAACAGGTAGAAAGGATGGCATGAAATCAGATGCTGCATCAGTAGACCTGCCATCACCATCCGTCTCGCTGCAGAAAGTCCTGGAATATTTCAAATCCAGGAACTTGAATGAACTAGACATGACCACACTTTTAGGTAAGCCAAACTTGCAATCCACTACAAATTATACTAACTAGTTGTAATACTGCTACGTTTACGAGTTTTTTTAAATATATAAAAATATGTTAAGATTTTTTTTTTATCAATTTATAGTTTATTATAAATAATTCACTGTAAATTGTGTTCTTGAGATATTCTATATATTTTTTATTAAAACTAAGCATGTTAAAAATATTCGTTCAAATCTCTTTTACTAGTATAGATAAATAAATAGTGTTTCTAGTTGCCTTTAAGGCACCCATGTAAGCAAAATAATAATAATAATAATAATAATAATAACAATAACGTTTCTAAATTTTTTGGTTGAAATGAACGTGTGTTTGCTTCATATCAACACAGGAGCACACACAATGGGCAGAACACATTGTAGCTTTATTGTTGATCGGCTCTACAACTACAATGGTTCCGGAAAACCCGACCCAAGCATGAGTGTTACTTCACTAGAGTCGTTGAGAAAACTTTGCCCGCCAAGAAAGAAGGGACAAGCAGACCCTCTGGTACACCTAAACCCAGAATCAGGGTCAAGTTACAACTTCACAGAATCATACTACAGAAGGGTCCTATCCCACGAAGCTGTCCTTGGAGTTGATCAACAATTACTATATAGTGATGACACTAAACAGATCTCCGAGGAGTTCGCTGTTGGATTTGAAGATTTTCGGAAATCTTTTGCTACATCAATGTACAAGATGGGGAATTACAGGGTTTTAACAGGCAACCAAGGAGAGATACGCCGATATTGCCGATACACAAATAAGGGCAACCCAAATAAGTAGGAGGCGAAATCAGATGTTTTGAGTGGACTCCGATATCCCCAGTTTAAACAGATTTGTTTTGTGTTTTTAAGGTAAAGAATAATTACATGAATAATACCTTCTTTGTCCTTTGTAATTTCTGAGTTTCAGCAATTCAAGTCACTAAAAAATCTTCTTGTTGTAGTATGTATGTATAAAACATAAATCCTATCCTCTGTCAATTAAAACCACCACAAAAATTGACTACATGTTTCCATATCTTACAACAATCCCCTGTGACATATTCACCCTCTATTTCTACTTGTATGCGTGTGCTTATACCGAACTCCAAATCCTCTGGTTAGTAATAAATTTTTGTACGATTTTCTCCAGAAATGAGCTGAACCAAAAGTTCAAAGAATTGTTTGCATAACCTGCGCCAGGTATCCAAGACTGCAAATTGATCAAACCTGGGAGCAACCAGAGTGATGAAAAATCCCCTTGTCAATCTTTTCACTGGCTTCAAGAGACGCAAAGGAGAGAGAATATATCAATACAATATGAGAAATGGAAAAAAAAAAATCAAATACTAAAAGAGAAGCAATCTTTAAAATGATCTTCAGGAAATCAAATACATTCCTGACAGAACATACTACTAACTTAAAACAAGAAAAGCTAAACAAGAAAATTAAAAAAGAAGATATGTTACATGGAATCCCATTTGATCAATTCTATAATCAATTAGAATAATCTAAAATCAAATTTCTAGAGGAGATTCCAGTAATCAATTATATGAAATCATTCCTGATATATCATAACCATTGCTAATGAACTGAAGCCTGTGAATGGTCAAACAATATATCGTATGATGTTAATCAATTACAGAGTGAAATTTTACTTACAAACTAAAGCACACAAGTGTGTGAAAAAATAGATCAATTCCTTAAAAGGTATGGAATAAATAAATTAGGTCCTAGAATCCCTGAAAAAGGGATGTAGTTTTACACAAGCACAATTTTCTTCATCTGGTAGAAACTACATAAGCAACAACAGCACCCTCAGCATTTTTTAGAAACGACATACCAACATAGTCATACACTCATAACAAATATAGAATAGGGCATTGCTCCTATATTTGATTCTGCACATATTTCTTGCCTTCTAACAAATGCGCCAATCAACTTCTTTGTTTTTTCCTTATAGTTATACCAAAAGCTTTCATTGCTACCCAACAAAACATACTCTCTTTTTGGTCATTAATAATCCTTGCATCAAATATCCAAGAACTGGAAGGGAACTGAATTTTTTAAGTTCAACACACTACAGAAATGCCTGGTAAAGACCATCTAGGAATCTATATAGACACCACCAAAAGTCAAGCAAACTAATAAAATGCAAAGCAGAACAAACTGATATTACCTCATAAAAAAGAGTAATGAAGACAATGGACATAAAGCAGTTGGATGAACCTCTGAAGGCAAAACCACTTTAAGCTGCAAAGTCTCCCATCCTAAGTGGATAAGTAATGAGTAAGGTTTTAACACCAAACTTCAATTTGGAAATGCAAAGCCATATAAGTGATACTCAGTGCCATTCAGTGCTTGTCTCAAGTATAATGGTAATGAAGTTACCTTAGTCCCCTTTCTCTGCCACATAGTTCATTTTCTTGATTACCTATCAAGAGATGAGATTTCAATTTTAAAAACAAAATGTTAGAAATACAAAAGGAAAAAATACATTTTTAAGTATTCCTTGCATGAATATAGAAACATCAGAATAAAAACATTCTTTTAAATATTCTTGAAATTAAGTGAGAGTTGCCTACCACTTATATATATATATTATTTTGGTCATATCATTAATCAATGTAGAATCTCCAACACACACACTTCACATCAAGGATTGGACATTTCGAGTGTGAAGTTTGCAAAATTGAACATTTACATGTGGTCCAATAATAGGTGGCCCAGCCTGAATCCTGATAGACCCAACAACTGCTAAGATAGACTCTGATACCATCTTAGAATTTGAGCTTTAACCTAACTCAACCCCAAACTCATGAGGTGAGGGTTGCCCATTACTTAAATAACTATTTTGGTCATATCCTTAGTAAATGTGGGATCTCCAACAAATTAAAACAAGGATTAAGCCTTCACCAAACTAAAAAATGGCATAAAATTTGCAAAAGCAGTTAATGACTTCTTTTATAAGTAGCACACGCAAAGGAAAATAACTGGTTTAGGATTTACCTTGTTAAAATATTTCTTTCGGAGTTTGATTGCTGTTGTTATGCAGCTTTTCACATTCATCTTTAACATCTTGTCATTGAACATCTATGAAATGTAAATTTGATATATACAGTTAAAAAATGCACAATAATATCTCAATTTGGTATATATGAACTGAATGAACTATCTATCTGAGGAAGGGAAAACAAAGTTGAAACAGATCTCATTAAGAATGTAAAGAAATTGATTTTGGGGAAGGAAAAACTAAGTTCAAAACAGATCTCATGAAGAATGTAAAGGAATTGGTTTCAAGTAATGATTAGGTATAAGTTGGTGCAAGAAAAGAAAGTTAACAAATAGGCACAGGCTCCTTTCACCTTTCAATACAAAGTACATCAGACCTCATTAAATAATAACACCGATATGCAATTATAGCACAAGTTAGTTTGAAAACATTATGCAAGTTTCTTGAAAAAGAAGTTTATGTAATATCAACTTCACATTTTCAAATCAAAACATAATTCAAACAAAGAACCCAACATCAAACATTATAAAAAATATAAAACAATGTAGTATACTAATTATGACTTTCATAGCAGCAATTAAATGCTGGGTAAAAAAAAAGATCAATGCACCTGCCTTTATCATATCATCAAAAGAATGAGTTTCCCGAATGATCTTCTGGCGGTTTAAAACAAGAATTGCTGCAACACAAAATATGGCCAACTCATTATTTCCTTTCCTTTTTAAGGAAATACTGCTCGTTTGAACTTGATGACTTCTAGGCCAGATATTCCTTGCCAAGCCACAAAAGGTATGGGATGAGAGCGACTTCAATTTGCTGGCATATACAGAGTGATCAGCTCTTTCATGATTTGACTGTGGGCTGGCTTTTGTGTTGTCATTTTCATTATGATTTGACTGTGAACCATTCTTCACACTACCACCATCACTATCTGCAATTTCTTCTCTCATACCATTGCTTGAGTCTCTAGGAAGATGTAACTCCAATGCTTCCAGACAGTTCTCTTCTAAATCATAAGCCATGAATTCATCAAAGTCAGCTGCCCACATCATCTGCACTAGACAAGAATATTGTGATCATGAATTGAAGAACTAAAACAATGATGTATCAAAAGGGTGCACAAAAAAAAGGCACCATTTTAATTTTGACCATTCAAATATGATCTAATGATCCAAATTTATAGTTTGCATTTTTCACAATAATAAGAATTCTTAATCAATACTCTCCCTATATATTGGGGAGAGGGGGTAAAACTACACTGTTTTAAAAGCACAAATTATTACACTATCAATAATTATATAAAAATGTGTTTTTTATCAATCCAATAGTAGAATTTTGATTATAATCTTAATTGTTTTTGTCGAATTTTCTCAACAATTGAATAGCTATGTAATTAAAGAGTTCTTATTTTTGTATATTTTAAAAGTATATATAACATCAATTTTGATGTACATGAATAGAATATTAAATAATGTTAGCATAACATAAGAATTTATAAATATGAACTATATGACAAGAACTTTCAATCTGACAGTAGATTGAGAAAAAATTACTCAATATATATATATGAAAAATTAACTCATTATTGAATTCATATAAATGTTTTCCAAGACCCCCAATCAAACTAACAGTCACAAGGTATGTAAGCTGATTCTTCACCTTTCAATTAACTTATTCAACTCTGCCTCAAAAATCAACAGCAAAACTAGATTTGCTTGCTTTTGATGCAGTAGCAACCAAGCAGAAGCAGATACAAAAGAAAGTAGTTCTGAACAGGATTAACTATTGAAAAGATTAATGGGTTTCTGGGAGAGGAGGGAGGGAGGAATGAAGCACAAACCTCCCACATTGAAAGAGCCTCATTGAAAGACAACTCTCTTCGAAAGAGAACTAGCAACATACGAAATGCAAAATGAAGGCTTTCAGCTCCAATTTTTGACAGGTGGGCAAACATTTCTTTGTCTAACAGTTCAAGAATATGCCATAAGGCTCGCAACTGCTTCATCACTCTAGTTGGGCCTTCCATTTGAAAATTTTCTCTCTGGAAATATGTCAAAGAAAACAAGTCAGTCACCACAAACTAAGTTACATCATTGAAATTTAGCCAAATTTGAAAATACCATTCTCCTTAAAAGCATCTCAAAACACCAAAATGCATCTGCATTATCCTCAAAGATTACAACAAAGGGAGACAGCAAATCACTCATACCTAAAAACAAGTATTTCAGTGAAAAGACAAGTTTTGGCATCCAGAGTCAGTGTAATAGGACTATAAATAGAACACAATCATCAGCAAGAAGTCAAGAAATTCCCAGGAAAAAAATAACCTTGGCAATACCCTGTTGAAGGATCAACCCATGCATAGACAGCAAGAATATCTGACATCCTAGCTAAATTTCTCGTGTCCTCGTAGAATTCAAGATGACTATCAGTCCTCACAACATCAACAACTGAAAATTAATAATTCCATAAGCTAGAAAGAATATCAGGATAAAATATATGCTGTTATCAAAAAGAATAAATAAACTCTGTTAACTAGAAGGGAAGAGGGAGACACACTATACAACTTAGGTACCTATCCTATGCAAGGTCCAAAGCCATTCTGATACTCTCTCTTCACTGATAGGCCATCCTTGAGAAATTGGGGATCTTATCATTGCTGGCTGTGGTACATCTGATATTTTCAGTTGAGTTACCATCTGTGCTTCATAAACTTGATTCTCAGACAGAAGTTCTGGTTCTTCCTCATCAGGTGAAGCAATTCCAATTTCAGAGTCCATGGGATGTAAGGTAGCAAGAGGTTGTTGGCAATTCGATTCAATAACTAAATCTACATTGTTATTAATTCGAAAGCTACGCATACTGTCAACTTCAAATCTTGATTGGCCTGGAGCAGGAAGTTTATCCCCATGCTCTGTGCCTGAATTTTTATCTTTACCACTCTTCTCAAACAGATTAGTGACCGATAAAGGAGGAAAATCAAAACTACATTCAGTTACACAGTCTGATTCCTCTACTTCTCCCCCTAACTTTGGGGAACTGGAGTTTCGTTGACCAGAAGAATCGCATGCTGCATTATCAGTGCATACTCTCAAGCTAACTAGGTCAACCCCATTATTGGAGCTTTCCCAATGGCTTGAATTTTCTCCTTCTGTACAAATAATGTTCCTATCATAACATTTTCCTACTTCAACATTATTATCATTATAAGTTGATTCTTCTATTTTAGCTTGCGATTTCCGTCCATCTTTGGATGAAGTCCTCAGATCCATTAATTTGGATCCAACAACATATGCCAACGAACCAGTTCCGACACTTGAATGCATTGTTTGGCATTGTTTAATCAGGCCACTATAATGCTCTCTGCAAGGACAGTTTCTCATGGATGTCAATAAGTAATAATTACATGTTCAAGAACCTAGGAAAGGAGCTACCCTAGCTGAAACAAATCATATGGCCATTGAATGCCAAATGCATTTTACAATAACACTTCCAATCATTGACACAATTACACAGATAGTTGTCAGATGCCAAAGGAAGGCAGCCATGCATGCATTGACATGTGGTCACAATCATCCATGATAGAAATATTGAATTTAGCAAGTTCTAAGTTGTGACTTTCCTGGCTAAAGATCATAGATTCAACATTCATTATGTGCAAAGTAGATGCATATAAGACCCATAAAACAGGAGAGAAAAAATCAAAGAAAGTGGATGGACATGCACCTTCTAGCTGCTCTCAACCTTCTTCGATACTCAGCAGTGCTGCTCAACGAATAACAACCTAGTAAAAACTCCCAAACTTCAGGTCTTATTGATGGATCTACACCCTAACAAAAAACAGGTAAAAAAGTGTAACAAATCGGAAAGACCAACAGTTCATTTAATAGCTTAAATTTGAGAAAGAAAAATTGAAGCTCAGGTGTTTGATGCTTCTAGAGTATGGATTTATACATTCATATTGATGGAAAAGGAAATTAAACTTAAAAATTTAAGTTAAACATCTAGCAATCTACAATAAACATATTCAGAATGCAGCATGAAAGTAACCAGATTGCCATGCCCAAAATTTGTCCCTACTCTCTATTACTTTTGCACCATGGGAAATTAAGCTCTTATGCCAAACTGGTTATTTGCAAATCAATTTGCACCTTTGGAATGAAAATTCAAGAAAAACAAGTCAATGACAACAGCTGACAAAGAACACCTCAATCTAAAGCCTCAACAACCTTAGAGGCAGTAAAACTAACTTTATATTACACAAAGTTAGGCATGTTTGTTCAAATCCATTACTACCATGCCACAATCATTTTTGTCCAATAAAACAAGACAAGGTGCATCAAATTCATGAGCATGAAGCATACAAAGCTTGAAGAAGATGATTATGGTGATGAACAGATGATGACAAAGATAATGGTGCAGACAGAAAAAAAATCACAACATAAATGATAACATACCCCTAATACAATCAATTTTAGTGCCTTCCGGAAACCAAACACCTTTCCTTCACTATCGGACATGGCTTGCCATTTGTCTGGCTTAAGCATTCTGTTTACCTGCTCCATGAAGAATACTAAAATCATTAAACAAGTCATCTTATAACAAGATTTTGTATCTATAATCTATAATAAACAAACAACAAGATCTCCTTAGATGCCCAACAGTATAAATGAAAAAGTGAGGAATCTCCACTAATATATATAGTTTCTGTTGCAAAGGGGAAGTGTGAGAATTCCCAAATCACAATATGTATTCCACTATAAAACATCCAGGAAAGTGCAATAATCCTGAAGTTCTGGGGCTTCGTCAATTGATGAACTAGCATCAAATTACAGAAAATGCTTTTGACAGATTATCCACAGCCCATTTTACAGAAAGGATATCCTTCAGACTAATCCTATCAAATTGTTCGAGAAACAACAAGATGGTGCCTATCATCGGTCTTAGATTAAAACAAAGCGCGGAATAAGTAGTGCATGAGTATGATGATGTAGTAATGAACGATTAAAGTTGAGCACGAGCAAAGCAGTTAGTAAAACACAGTAGAGTTGTAGTCTTACAGTTAAAACAACCTTTACAGGCGACTGCGAAAGGCAGGGATCCCCAATGTCGCGCACGATGGAACTCACTTTCCGCAAATTTACTGCCCCAGCTTTTCCACAACTCCATTGCTTCGCTTCCTCGCCACAATACATCACAGTCACACACACTCCCCTCGCTCGCTCTACCTTCAACCACCACAATCACCAATCAACAATCACAGCAGTGTCAATAAACCCCTAAATTTCATGCCGAACGAGAACCTTCAATGATTCATTATTATTATTATTATTATTATTATTATTATTATTATTATTATCGTTCTAATTTTCAAATTCGATTAACAAAGGGTGAAAGTGTGTAAGTGAGGAGAAGAGAATATTCCTTCTTCCTCTTCTTTTGCAGAGACAGAAGGAGCAACAATCGACGGTCAGAAGAGAATGCGAAAAATGAAATTGAAAGCTAAGGAATCATGAACCATGAATCATACCGAAATGCAAATGATGGAAATGGAATCGAGAGGGTAATGAGAGGATGGGGAAAATGGATTGATTGTAACGGAAAGGGTTTGTGTTGTGAAAGTGGTGTGCACTGTGCAATGAGTGGAGGTTGGAAGTTGCGACTGAGTTCTGTTCGGTTCAGGTAAGAACCTCCTCCGTGCGTGCATCGTCGTTCGCTCAAATAACAATGAAAAAGTGAAAAGACCCTTTTCTTTTTATTTTTCGGATAAATAATCAAATTAGATAATAAGTTTTTTTTTACCATTTTAAAATTAAATTACAAAATTCATAAATTAATTTATCATTAAATTATCTCTCAAATTATTTTATCACACTCTTTTATATTCACACCTCCTGCCAAATGCTAAAAATCTTCAAACCATGTAATAACTAATAATTTAGTACTACCATGTTTGTTTAACAGTTTTGAAATAAAAATAATCATCTACCCACTACTCAGTCATAAATCGCCGCTTCAAAACCACCCAAAAAAACGCGTCCATGAATTAGAAAAAGTTGTATCATTTTGTTGTTAATATATCCTACTCAACATTTTGTTTTTTCTTTTTCAAAACTTTTAATCCTATATATTTTATATTATACTAATATAATCATTTGTGTCCTGTAATAAAATATATCATATATTATAATTAATTTGATCTTTTATTATTTAAAATATTTAATTTATTTTTTAAATAAGTCAAAATGATCATTTCAATGATTATTTTTTATTTTGAAATACGATTTTGAATTATTATTTTTTTACTAATTTGAGACATAAAAATTATTTCATAGATTTACTTACATAATTACATAAGAGAATATACTTAATTAGGATTTCAGAAATTAAAAAAAAAACTTTATTTCTCCCTCATCCAATTCTGTAAGCCAAATTCATTTTTCTATGAAGAGTTACTTACAATGCTTACGAGTGTAAGATCACGTGAGAGAATTTTTTTTGGAAAACAGTAACAGTAGTTTTTACCTATAAACAACAACAAATCTAAAAGTGCTATTTATCTGTATCACAAGTGTTATTACCAAAGTTCACTATCCGAGTAATATGATTCTCTCCTTCGTTAGTATTTGGATGATCTCAGATTTTGTTAGATTTCTTATAAGCCGTGAGAATATTTTTAGATTTGAATTTGACCTTTATAAAAGTTTATAAAAGTCTATCAGAAATATAAAAAATATGATTTTTTAAATAAAATCAAAGATTTTTAATAAAAATAATAAGACAATTTTAAACAAAAAGATATGGATAAAATTTACATACATACATTACATATGATATTAGAATCATTTAAGTTTCATTAAAAGAAAAAAAGTCTATATTAACTAAATATGTTTTTAAAAAACTTGAACCTGATATTTTTGTAAAAATGAGTTGGGTTAAGTCATACATTAAACGGGACGAGTTATATGCAACGGGCCTACTTCCACCCCTATTGAGGTGTTTATGCATGAGTTTGAGTGGAAAAAAAAAAGTATTTCTAGTGTTGTCAAATATATGTTCACGTATCAAATGAGGGAGGAATTAGCTTCCTATTAACTGCTTTTCAGTGATCCATTATGTGCTTTTATCGTGGGTCATGTACAACTTGTGTTTAACGAAAATATTCTCTGAGACGTTTATGTTGTCCTCAACAACCTTCTAGTTTGGTCCTAGTGATTTAAGATAGAAGTAAATATTAAAAAAGAAGATAACACTTTCTTTATTTGGTTAATGCATGAAACGTGGGGAAAAAAAAGTTAACCATGAACTAAAATAATGCTAGTTAGTTTTTTTTTAAAGGAATTGGTTGCAGAAAAATTATTCCACTGAAATATAATTATCTCTAATGGATAATAGCTGTGGTATAAAAAAAAGTTGCAGGAAAACAAATAGAGGAAATAATTCTGCCCCCTCACCTTACACCACATTCGTGATTTGTCTCTTTTTAATCTCATGCCTTTAAAATGGCATCATGCTATCATATTGCTCACCCTCGTCTATAAATTCGTAGGCAATGCCGGAGTTCGGAACTTAGTGTTCCATGGAAACTTCAATACCTATTTCTTGTTAGTTTTGGCGAACAAAGAGAATTCAACGAAGAAATGTCATTTTTGAGTTCAAGGGTGTTTTGCAAATTCCTATTAAGTAATCATTTTAAATAGAAAATAGAATATACATTAATAATGTAAAAAAAAATTTACTCAATCTCAAATTGTCATATGTGTATCTACCTTAATTTTTTATTAATTAACAATATAATTTTTTTGGTTAATAATCATTGCCATGTAGATCACCTTGCAAAATTTGGAGTTAAATAACTATTTGGTAGATAGGTTGTCACTTTTCAACGTATTGGAATTAGCCTCACAACAAATGCTATTTTTTTTAGGCAAATATTAATTATTAATTTTGCTTAATAATTGTTAATTTTTATTAATAAAAAAAATCAAATTCATGATTTTTTTAATTATCCAATCAATCTTATATTTTTAATAAATATTATAGATATTTATTTTTCTTAAAAATTATTAAGAATCAGATTCAACTTTTGGTTTAATTATTCATTTGTTATTTATATTTATAATTTTTTTTATGTTTTAGTCTCTAAATATAGAAATCACTCATTTTAATTTTGACGATATACTTTTTAATTAGTTTTAGTCCCTACACATACATTATTTAATTTATTTTAGTTTGTGTATTTTTAAATGCAGAAAATAAAATTAATTAAAAATATATGTATAGAGACTAAAATTAGTGATTTTTAAGTATAAATATTAAAATGTAAAGATTATGTAATGTATAAGAAGTAAATGAATAATTAAATCTTATTTTTATTTATATCTTTTACAAATAAATAATTGTCCAAATGGAAAACGTGTAAAAGATTATTTCTTTATCGTCTATTTATCTTTTATATAAAGAAGTGGTTACTCTAAATCTTAAATCTTAAATCCTGTTTATCCAAATAAAGTTTATTCCATCACAATTATTATCAGGAAAAAAATGTTATGTGAAGTGAAAATGCTCTGACACGGGACAATGAATATGCCAAGTGAAATTTGTGCTTTCTTCTAATTATTTCAGATAATAATTGTGATGCAGCAAGCTTTCTTATAGCAATGATGGCTTAATAATAAAAGAACATTGTGTTAACTATTAAGCTCTTTTTCTAGAGAAAGCAATAGTTTAAAAAAAATCATTAGGCAAACTCAAACCCATTATCAGAGAAAAAAACAAAGAAAGATAAGAGAGAAGAGATAATTTTCAGTATAAAAACTAAGTCAGAGAGACTCGTGTTTAAAGGAATGGAGGAAACCATAGCACTGTTGTTTGAGTAATTAATAATAATAAAAACGGTAAATAAAATAATAATGATAATTGATACTAATTATTCAAACAGTGAAATGATTGAAAATAAAAAATGAAAATCCCATAATTTTCTTAATTAGATAAAATAAAAATAATTGTCTCATTAAAATAGGGACCTTCGGATGAGCATTTTTGAAATCAAAATAATTTTAATTAAATAATAGCATACATGAAGGAAAAAATTGGTGAATTTTTCATATTTTGCTTGTCACTTTAAAAGTTTATATCATAAAATTATATATAAAATACTAGTCAAAACTCTCCCAATATATCCCGACTTGAATTTTGTGGTATCTTTCAAATTATAACAAAAAATTGTGCAAAGAAAAATATACAACTTACAACTCACACCAAACATAATTATACAAAATCCTGGAGAAAGACATAATCATTTTTCAATCTTGTTTGTAATTTTAAAAGTTTATACCAGAAAATTGTATATAAAACACTGGTCAAAATTCTCCCGAACATTATGTTTCAACTTGACCTTATGTGATATCTTTCAAACTACATACAAATACAAAGAACAAGATACAATTTACAACTCACACCAACCATAATTATACAAAATCCTGAAAAAAGACACAACCGTTGTTACTTTGCATTGAGCCAGAGCTTTGTTTTTTCTGCAATAAAATTTCATTGGGTGGAAAAAAGTCTGAACCTTTAGTCAAAAGAGTAAGGATGAAAGTGAGAAATTATGTACGGTGGTGTGATTATCTCCCCCACACCGTGTCACTCCTTACCGTAAGACAATATTAAATGAAAATGTATAAAAGGAATATATCCCAAATGCACAAATGAATTTTTATTTTTATTAATGTATCAAAAATGAATAGGAGGTATCTGTAATTTCAAAAATTCTCAATAAATGTTTGTACAATTGACTCAACAAAAATATACTCAGAAAATTAAGGTCAAATTCGCTTGAAGAAAAATACGATGAAAATAGAAAAAAATGAGCAGTAAATTAATATGGAACTTATGTTTTTATACTCTACCTTAATTCAATTTTTTTTACTCAATTTAATTTTTATTTATTTATTTCTGTTCCACCGAAAGAACCTAAAACAAATATTTTTCTATTATCTCATTTTGCTAAAATAAAATATTTTTAATTAATTACTTATTTAGTTCTTATAATTTTTAAATTTATTTCTTTTAATTCGTAAATTTTTTAATTTATAAAATTCAATAAGTGAGTTTTTTAATCTTTTAATTCGTAAATTTCTTTTAATTCGTAAATTTTTTAATTTATAAAAAAAAGTTCTCACAGAAGATGCACTTCTATAAGAAATAGAAAAAAAGTCATTTGACTTGCGTAACTCTGGACGAAAAATACATGTTCAATTTCAGAAAAAGAAAAAATTTATTTTAAAGGAAAATAAATTTATTATTTTCAAGGTAACGTTTTTCGAAATTTTATCATATTCTCATGAATATAAAGATGTGAATATAACATGCTGTTGCAAGCTTTGAAAAAATATTATGGGTATTATTGATTCGTGTGATTGTTATAACTTTCTTTTTTACGATACTTTTTAACATTTCTATATACGACGAGGGTGAGAAAATGATACTCATATGGGGAATATGAAAATTTATTTTCTAATACACACGTAACTTCCTTTTTTATTTAAATATTTTAAAAATTTTTATCAAAAATATAAAGACGTAACTAAACATACATTTTAAAAAATATCTGGGAAATGATTTCCATGTTATATTCTTAGGAGTTGAGAATAACAATCATGGAAATGTAAAAAAAAAAAAAAAAAAAAAAAAAAACGTAAAACAAGCGTTCCCTTATTATTTTACCTTTGTACGAGTGAGTTTCTAATTTTTTGCTTTTCTACATAGCCATAATAATAGTTTTACACATATAATCTATTTCTTTATACTCACTATTTAAATGCATGTAAATAAATTAAAAACAAATATTTCTTTTCCTTCTCCTCAATATCTTGTGTTGTGAGTTTAGGAATTTTAACCCAAGGTTTTATGTCCAAACTTTGATGTCATTATTATGCACTAATAAAAAAAACATCAATTTAAGTATGGGTTATTTTATCTACAAATTTGACTGTGTCAAACACATAAATTAGTGGAAGTGTTAAAATAGACCAACGCCAATCGGTGGAGCCAATTAGTTTGATACATAGATTAAGTTGTCAGGGAGTTGGATTTTATTACCAGCACATCATCATCAAGTAGCAATCAAGTCAGGAAGGAACTAAAATTATATTATTTTAATAAAAACGAGGAATTAAAATGAGATTTTTTTCCTTATAATTCTAACTCACTGGTGTAACATTAATTTTACTTATCATTTATAGATTTAAGATGATTTTAAATATTGTAAAAATTAAAGATGAGTTGTTTCATTAAATAGATCACAATCATATGTGACCAAAATTATAAATTTTAAAATAAAAAACTAAAATTACGGATTAAGAATTATAGAAAAATTAAAATTAAAATTTAACAAAAAAATTTATCTGTAATGAATTAAAATATAAATAAATTTTAACTAATTTTCTCTCATTTACAATTATATAATCTTTAAAATATCGATCATTTAATTAGAGGTTTATTTTTAATAATCTCTAATTTTCTTGTCTTATGTAATATAATATAAAAAGTACTTTAAAAATAAATGATTTTATTTATTAAGAATATTAAAATTAAATGATATTAATTAATTTTTGCTACGTACATTATTATTATTTTTCTTATATTTCAGTTTGAACTTTGAAGGAAGTATAATTCCTTAAAAATAAAATGGGTGGCAAAAAATATTATAAGCAGTACTCCAACTCTACCGTCTTAATAAGAATATTTATACTTTTTAATTGATGTAATATAAAAAAAACGAACTAACCAATCACATCCAAATCACAAAACATTGAATGAGTTGGAATTGTAATATTTTAGCTCGAAACTGTAGCAAGGAAAAGCAGAGCAGCGAGATTCCTGAAGCAAAGTCAATTGGAATCAAGATATTTAAATTGTTTATTATTTATAGGAATACAAAATTCCGATCCAAACGAAAGTGATGAGTTTAGCATAGTTAAGAACGCTGTACAAGGCTGAAAACGGCTATGAAAGCCATCTTTCCATTCTTTTAGCAACCTCTTCTTCTCTCTGTTACTTCCGTCCAACCAATTCAGTTTGCAACGAATACTGTCTCTCTTTTTTTTTTTTTGTAACCATTACCAACACAACAGTTCTGTGTTTTTTTTTTTTTTTAAATAATTAATTATTTCGATTTTTAAACTCTCACTGCGTTGTTCACTTCATAGCTGAGCTGCCCCTGTTTTGTTGAATTCTATGGACTCAGATTTCGTCATGCTCGATGATTTTAAGGTCGGTGGTTGTCCCAGCAAATCTATTTCTAGGGTTCATGTTCATGTATTACCAATCCCCAATTTCTTTCCCATTGTCTATCTTTTATTTTATTTTTAACATTTCCCCATTTCTCACTATTGCCAATCGTTGACGAGCTTCACAAATTCTCTGTCCCTTGTTTCCCTGTGCTTCCTTTCAAGCTCTGGTTCCCAACATTCAGGTTTTGGGAACCCTAATTTCCTTTTTAGTTTTTTTTTTAATGGTTTGTTGTTTTTAAGGTACATCTTTGAAATGTCTTTTCTCCTCCATATCTAGTTCAGTTGTTCCTTTTTTTGAGGATTTGGATGCATAGCTTTGAGTTATGGGAACGGCAACCCATAGGTTGTTATTCATGGATTTGGATCCTCTCTAGTTTCAAAGACAAGATTTGAAGTGTGGTGGTGGAATTTTTCTAGTGGTGAAGACGGTTGAAAATGATTTAGAAAGATGCATAAGATGCGTGTTAGATTAATATTTAATATGTAACTAGATTGTAAAGGACTTTAAATCAACAAAACGGCAGTGCTCGGTGTAATTAGTAAATACTAAATATGCATAATGATATTAGATTTCTATTTTGTTTTTCTGGAAAACTTCCCCGTGTAGGCAAGAGCAAGTTTAAAGTGAGCAATGCTTTACTAATGCAGCATTTTTTTTTTTTTTTGCCTGAGGAGTTGAAATTATTATTTTTCTTCTTTTAAAAAATATATTTTTTAGCTGAGTTGTGATTGAATATCTGGCTTGAGCATGTGCTTGTGCAGTGCTCAAATATCAACAATTTTCAAGAATTTGCTATTGTGATACTTTAGGTTTGCTAATTATTGATTTTGGAAAATTCTTGTTGGGCTTTTTTGCTGATGTTAATTTGCTTGATGATAAAGGTGGCGAATTTGAGCACCCAAACTTCTAGACTTCAACAATGGCAGTGAATATGGAAGCAATGTCTGTGCAAATCTTTACACAGAGGAACTCTAACATTGGCTGAATTTCAATCAATTTCAACCTCCAACTTAAGTATGGAATACCCTTTTTCCCCAAAGGATAGAGTAATTGGGGATTGGCAATCTTCTGGAGCTCAGTTGGAGGGATCAGCATCATTAGATGGCAGAATGATCAATTCAATATCAGAGGATATGCCCAATAGCTTTTCTGAGCTCATGAACTTTGATACTTATGCTGGGTTGTGCTACAGCCCATCCATAACGGATCAGATTTTGGCTAATGAGCTTCCATCATTTGCCCCATTATCATATCCATTGCCTGATGGGTTCAATCCAGTCCAACTGAACAGTGGGCAATGCTGTATGTCAGGAGTTGGCAGAAATAACAATGATACCGAAAACTCTTCCCTTTATGGTGAGAAAGTTGTTTGTCAGCAAATGGACACCCTACTTGGTTTCTTAAACGACACAAACGAAGCAAACAACTTGAATTCTAAGCTAAAAATTAATGTTTCTTCTCAACATCTTAATAACTCTGATACAGGCAATTATATGATGTCTAGGCCACCTGGCCTGTCACTTGATGAGAGAATGCTGAGGGCTTTGTCCTTCTTTAAGGAATCAGCTGGTGGAGGAATATTGGCACAAGTTTGGGTACCCATAAAGGATGGTGACCAATTCATCTTAAGCACGAGTGAGCAACCTTATTTGCTAGATCAAATGCTTGCAGGGTATCGTGAAGTGTCCAGGACATTTACATTTTCTGCAGAAGGAAAATCTGGTTGTTCCCTAGGACTTCCTGGTCGTGTGTTTACCTCCAAAGTCCCTGAGTGGACTTCAAATGTTGGTTATTACAGTATGAGCGAGTACTTAAGGTTCGAGCATGCAATTAATCACAAGGTTTGTGGATCAATTGCATTTCCCATATTTGATCTGCATTCTGAACTGCCATGCTGTGCTGTACTGGAACTTGTCACCACAAATGAAAAGCCAGATTTTGACAGAGAATTGGAAATTGTTTGTCGTGCACTACAGGCATGTTTTTATTTTTCCAGTGTTACTTCCCTTTCTGCACTTTTTGCCTGTCTTACTACATCTCATGTTGAGTCTGATGGTATTTGACCTGGTGGCCTTCACTATAAAGTTCAGAAGTTGCCTTGCGCTCAATTTATTGCTCTTTTTTTAGAAATATATATGGAAGTAGGTTGCCTTGTTTTAAGAAGGGTTGAAGGAATTTAGGCTAAGATTTATTCGATAACATGGCACAAAAAAATTAATATATTTGGAAATTTGTTTGATAAATATGTCTTACATTATCTGTGACTTATTATTCTCACATCAACATTCCAGACTTGGATGTCTTAATAAAAAATTATCATGAAGAATTTTCTACTTTGGCCGATAAAGTATCTTATGTGTTCATTGGTCAATACTTGGTGGTATATTTGACATTCTCACTCCATGGTCAAGGAGCACTTAGGCAGGCAGAGGAATTTCTTTGGATGTTTATTGTATAATCATATTTCCTATGTTCACATTAGGGATTATTGCCAAAAACAAAAGAAGCCTTATCCTACCAGCTTGAGATGCCATTGAGCTCAGTTAAAGACCAAATTCTCAAGGATATTATTCACCATGAGATCCATCTTAACAATTTATTCCAATGTGCTTCTGATGGTTTTCTTTGCATAAGCCCAAACCACTTTAACGGATAAAATAAAATTGAGAAGAAAACAAAATAAAAATCATTGATATTATATTATTCTAGACTTCTAATCTATAGTTGTCCCGTAAAGTGAAAATGCATCCTATATTCATTAGACCACATACTTGAGTATTTGAGTTATTTCAAAGTGTGTCTTGTATTCTTTTGACTGAGAAACCTCTTCAACTTTTGCAAAGATCTTTCGAAGACCATCATGCATCTCAGTCAATTCAGTTATGAATGCACTCTTCAATTACTTATTTTTACTTAGAAAAGTAACCTTTTTCCTATGCATGAACTCTTCAATTTCTTACAAAATGTAACCTTTCTTTTTATGTTGCATGAGTTTGCACATTATATTGCAGTTGAAGGTAGTAATGATAAATGTATTTATCATGGTTTTCTGCAGCTTGTAAATTTAAGGACTGCCAAGCCTCTCCGATGTCTTCCCCAGGTATTTGCGTAAATTTTATTTATTTTGCCTATTGATATTTCCCCACCTGGCCCACCTCAATAGATAGGCAACAAAAAAGCAAACAGAGGTAAACTATCTTCAAATATTAATTTGGTGGCCTGGTTGAGATGTGGTTTTATCTGGATTTTGCATTTCTTACAATATTATTTTTTCTTCTGCAGTGTCTTTCAAACAACAAAAAGGCTACTTTGACTGAGATAGTTGATGTGTTACGATCTGTCTGTCATGCACATAGGTTACCGCTGGGACTGACATGGATTCCCTGTTGTTTCACTGAGTGCTCAAGAGGTGAAGCTTCAAGCATACGAATTGAAGGTGGTCATTCAACTTCTAGAGGTAAAAACATACTGTGCCTTGAAGAATCTGCTTGCTATATTACTGATAGAGCAATGGGAGGATTTGTCCGTGCATGCATGGAACATCGTCTTGAGGAAGGGAAAGGTATAGCTGGGAAAGCTCTTCAATCAAATCATCCTTTCTTCTATCCTGATGTGAAGACATATGATATTAGTGAATACCCACTTGTCCATCATGCACGCAAGTATAATTTGAATGCTGCAGTTGCAATTAGGCTAAGGAGTACTTATACTAATGATGATGATTACATATTGGAATTCTTTCTGCCTGTCAATATGAAAGGTAGTTCAGAGCAGCAACTTTTATTAGACAACCTCTCAGGTACCATGCAGAGAATTTGTAGTAGTTTGAGGACAGTTTCAGAAACCGAATTATCAGGAATGGAAAGCTTAGCAGTGGGGCTTGGAAAGAAAAATGCCCCCAGTTTTTTTCCTTTATCAAGTAGAAACTCTGAAATACCATTAATAAATGGTGACTGCGATTCTGTCCAGAAGGCAACTAACCTAAGGGACAATGAAATTGAGTCTTCTCCTAACCAGGTACACATGCTATTCTTTGACCCTAATAAATGAATTTCATTATCTTGCAAACTTTGTAATAGCATGTTCTTGTTAATGTCTAAGTTTGTGAATAATTTTCCTCCTGAAATGAATGGCTAGCTAATGTATATAATAAGAATTTTAAAGTTCTTAATATTCATATATTTCTGGTAATTCTTAACCAAGAGGACATTCCTAATCTGCAACCACACAATAAGAATTGATATTCTTAAAAGGAACTGCATTGTTGAGCATTGGATTATGATTTGTGAGAGTTCCTTATCTTCTTTTTTTGTCATCGCCAATGAATGTAGTGCTGCAATGGTTATTTCTTCTTTTTGTTTGAAAGAAAATGCCAAGGGATGTTACTCCAATATTTTTCTGCTGGAATTGATGATTATGTATGTCTACGAAGATTGACTGTTAATAATTTATTATTATAGTGATAATGGTGGAATCAAATGTCAAATTGCTGCTCTATCTGAGGAAACTATTGATACAAGTGATTGTGAGTCATGGAGTAGAACAGGCGGAGAAAAATACTGAATGTCCATTACACTTTATTCATTTATGTTATATAGGTGTCTGCTAATTGAGCAAAAAGTTGGCATAGTTTATGCATAAACTTTGTAAGTTATCGGTGGTGTAACAGTTTTTAATATTTCCAAAGACACATCTTCTTGTTGTGTAGGAAAGAAATGGATCAAAAAGACAGGTCCAGAAAAATAGAAGTACATCAGAGAAGAATGTTAGCTTGAGTGTCCTCCAACAATACTTTTCTGGTAGTCTGAAGGATGCCGCAAAAAACATTGGTGGTTAGACTCCAACATTATTTATGCTAATTTCTGTGTATTCATTGACCTGGCCTATTTACTTTGGAGTTTGGATTAAGATGTCTGTTGTTAGATTTTATCAGATTTGTACTTGTTTTGGTTATATTGGTTAATCTTAACCATCATTTGAGCTGTATACCTTCTGAAAGCTATTATGAATTTCATTTTTCTTCTCTACTTACTACTTAGTATGGAAAACAATGAATGCATTTCACCAAGTATTTTATGATGGAATTGTTTAAATGGTGCTGATTGCATGTTGCGCCTTTGAATTTTAAGCAGCACTCAATTGTTAGTGTTATATTGAATGAAACGAGAGGTGTTTACAAAGTGGTAGTTGCAGTATCCTAGCTTCAAAGCAAAGTGCAATTCAATAACATCCTTGTTCGCAACAATTTTACTTGATAATATTTACTCCAACTGTTCTATCTTAAATAAAGAATTCAATTTCATTGTCCAAAAAAGATGTTCAATATTTCTGAAAGGAAATTCTTGTTAATTGGAAAAAGTTTATTCTTAACAAATGTTTCTTCTTTGATCAGTTTGCCCAACGACTCTGAAAAGGATATGCAGACAACATGGAATTCCAAGGTGGCCATCCCGCAAGATTAATAAAGTGAATCGATCATTGAAGAAGATACAGACGGTGCTTGACTCTGTCCAGGGCGTAGAAGGAGGGTTGAAGGTGCTTGACTCTGTCCAGGGCGTAGAAGGAGTGTTGAAGTTTGATCCATCTATGGGGGCATTTGTGGCAGGAGGGTCAATCATCCAGGAAATTGATGCACATAAAAGTACTATAAAAGACCCTGTGCCTGTTGCACAAGATGCATTCTCAGTACGACCAGCACCTTGTAGTGAAGGTGAGAATTTTTCAATTAAGTTGGAGGGAAAATTGAAGAAAACCAATGTTTCTTCAGTTAATTACAGTGAAGATTCAAAATCAATGGCAATCAATGATGGGTCGTGCCAGACGGCAAGCCTTTGCACCAAGGTGCAGGATTGTCCTGAACAAGCTTGTTTGGGTTCTGTTCTTGCAAAAGAACATGATAAACGAATTCTGAACAAGGGCGGTTTGAGTGTAGAAAAATTTAAACGCAATATTGTTGGCCAGAGTTCAAAAACTTTGATTGGTGATGAGATGGACATTGGTGTAGATGGGGATGATGGAGTTGTTGAACGTAACCACCCTACTTCCTCAAGCTTGATAGACTCATCTAATGGCTCTGGTTCAATGATGCATAGCAGTTCATCAGGTTCTCAGAGCTTTAAGAACCAGGATCAGTCCAAAGTCAAATCAACCATTGTTGATAGTAGGTCGAAACTAATTGTCAAAGCTACCTATAGAGAAGACACCATTCGTTTCAAGTTTGATCCATGTGCAGGTTGTTTCAGTCTATATGAAGAAGTTGCGGCAAGATTCAAACTACAAAATGGGTTATTCCAGCTCAAATATCTAGATGATGAAGAGGAATGGGTGATGTTGGTGAATAATGCTGATTTGCAAGAGTGTATAGAAATATTGGATGATATTGGCACACGTAGCGTCAGGTTTCTTGTTCGTGATATGCCTTCCGTTTTAGGCAGTTCTGGCAGTAGCAATAGCTACTTGGGAGGCAGCTCATAGCATATGGGATGTGGTGGACAACATCATTGTGAAAATTCAAGTCATGCTTTGACAAGATGATGCTAATTTTTCACAATCTTCCAAAGGCTCTGCAACTGGAGGAGTTTGAATCATAGGCATAGCCTATGCCAATTGCAAAGCTTCTTCGTTTCTATCTAAACTTTGTGCATTGCCAAATTTTCATTTCTGAGTAGCTTTTTGGAAGATAGATATGGGAGTACTTGCATGTTAAATACATAGTTTTGTATATATTGAATGCATAGCAGCAGCATAGAAATTTGTAGTCAGGACTGAGGTAAACAGTTCTGTGATGCTGTTTGTAATTGTATGGATAGATAGATAGATTTCCCACGAGATAATACATGTAAGATATGATTATAAAGTTCTCTCCGACGCCATGCGTGGATTGAGGGAAGGTCAACCTTTTATTGTAGTTACAACTTACAAGGTACAACTTAAAAGCATCATAATATGATTATACAAAAACAATACCGTAAATTTGAGTGATTGTTTATTTTTTCGATTTCAAATAAAAAGAAGAATGTGGGTAAAGAAATTTCGTGGCAAAGGTGTGTAGTGCTGCAGACACGCAGTCAAAACATATCATTGGTCTTACAATACAACACGCTCGTCAACAGTAACCCGATTACCAATATTCGAGTTTGGAAATAGATTTTAAATTGTTTTAATTTTAATTTTGTAACATGAATTTTAATTCATAGAAAAGTGATTTATACTTGAAATTTCTATTTCAAAGCTATATTTGTCGAAAATTTAATGTGTTTAATAAGTATGGACAAACTTTATCCTAAATAACTCTGATTTTATAAAATTAGTTAAATTGTAATCAAACAAAATACGAAGCAATTTGTGACACAAAATTTTGATATCACATTTTGATTTAAAAATAAATTATAATAAAATTTAATGTAAATTTCAAAACTTAATGCAAAATTATATTTCTTGTTTCATTTGTGAAAATCCAAAATTCTTGTTAACGATTCAAAACTATTTGTCGATATTTAAAAAAGTCACAGGAAGAGGAAAAAAAACTAACCTTAAATACCTTTTTTTTTTGTCGAGAAAACCTGAAATAACTTATTTATATTAAAATGGAATAAAGCATAACATATATTAATTTCTTAACAAAAGAATAGTAAAACTTTTAAAATAGGATAGAAAGTAATGTAATTTTGAGCTAAGTCGTTCTCTAAGTATCGTATTGGTGCAATTTTGATCTTTTAGATATTTGTTTGAGGTGACATAAACTAATGAAACAATAGATGATATAACTTACATATGTCATTGACATGATAAGATTCTTGGAAAACCAAAAGCGCAACAACATAATTTAAAATTTCCTTCCTCTTTCATCTTCCTACAACTAGACATATTAAAAAAAATAAAAAAATCAACCAGAATCAATTCTAACCCCTAAAATTGATGTAGAAAAGTGAAAACAACTATGTGCTACCAGCTTTCAAGGTGAAATTTGAATTGATTATAGAAAAATTGTTATTAGAAGATATATAATGTACAATTATTTATTGATGAATTTAGGAACAAAATAAATAAATAAATAAATGTTTGATTGGAATTTGGATGAGATTGCGAGGTGGTTTACATTATACACACCTCAAGGCATTGGGCCCACTTTAGAATATAGAAATTATAAGACGAAGGTGCTGCCAAAGCCACCACAATCGCATAAGCCTAAGCCTGAGACATACCATAGACTATATGGTGTTTCTCCACAATTCCCATGGAGCCTAAGACACAACCCCAAGGTTTCTTCACATTATTTTCATTTTCCTCATTCAATTCGCTATGCCACAGAATAGATTATAACACATATTTTTCACCGCTATTTTTTTTTTCCTTTAGGGATTGCGTTTCGTTGCTCTTTAACACATCAAAACCCTAAAATCCTAGGCATTCCATATAATTAACAATCGATTTCTCCTGCTCGTTCCGTTGATCTATATCTGTTTGTCATCAACATCGTTCATGTATTATATATCTGTTTCTTTTTTCTGTCTACCCTCCTTTTTTATATATGAATTGATGCATGTATAATCTGAATATTCTGAAAACGAGTTTGGTTTCTGGTGGAATCTTGCTTGAATTATATTCTAATTTATTTTCTGAACTTGTTAGTTTTGATTTTTTTTTTTTTTTTTTGTATTTTTAATTGTCTGAAACAGCCTAACTTCACCTGTGCACATACTTTCAACGAAGTTCTTCTATTCGGTGTGAAATTGTGAACTTTAGTCTCTTATTTATTTATTTTACTTGATACTGATAAATCATGGCCTTCCAAGCCATAGCTTGAAGTATATGACACAAGAATCTGCATAAGTTAATCTTTAATATCTGAAAATTTACTAATGTTTTAGCTGTGCGCATAAATTTGTGTTACAGCGAATAGTCCTCCACCAAAACCTTGGGAACAAGCAGGTTCCTCTTCGGGTCCAGCGCCTTTCAAACCCCCGTCAGCTGGCAACACAAGTGATGTAGTTGAGGCTTCAGGGACTGCAAAACCTGGGGAAATTGTTTCTAGTTCTGATAGGAGTGCAGCTGTCAACAGGAATACTCTTGGGAGGCCTGTTCCCACAAGGCCATGGGAGCAGAATTATGGAAACAGCACCTATGGAGGTGATTTCTTCATCTTTTTTGAAAAATGCGATATGTTGTAAACTTTCCTTTCTGTTTGGTTATTCCCTTGTTTGCATAATTTAATGAATCTTGTATTTTTATTATCATATGCAGGATATGGGTCTACAATGAATTATAATTCTGGGTATGGATCTGGAATGTATGGATCTTCTTATGGTGGACTAGGAGGAGGAATGTATGGATCATCTTATGGTGGGGGGATGTATGGTAACAGTATGTACAGGGGAGGATATGGTGGCATGTATGGGTCATCCGGGATGTACGGGGGTGGAATGTATAACAGTGGCTTAGGGGGTCCAATGGGTGGTTATGGCATGGGTGGTGGTCCTTATGGAGAACAAGACCCCAACAATCCGTATGGTGCCCCTCCATCCCCACCTGGATTTTGGATTTCTGCCCTACGTGTGGTGAGTCATGATACTGTGGTGAATTTAGTTTTTCTTCCATAGGAGGATGGTTGATGAACATGAACAATGGACTTGTTTCTCCTGTTTTGGTTTACTAGATTAGATTGTTTGTTAAGTCATATATAATTCTTTACCACTGGCAACTTCATATTTGTGATGGTTTGTTGGTTCTAGATCAAAGCAGTTCATTTTTTCATTGCATGTTATTATGCAAGAAGAATCTGAATCTCGTTTCAATCATGGTATTAGTTAGGAGTGCTTATGAGCCATGTGAGACAATACACTATGATATCAGGTATAATTCTAGAGTGTTTAATTTAGTTTATTTTGAAGAAATGTTTGCTTATTTTTAACAACTTTCTGAGAGCTTCTAAAAAATAAGCTATTCCAAATATTTTGCCAATCTTTGTGGTTGGGAATTATTGGTCTATAATGGAACTTCTAGTATTTAAAGTTCCGGTTTATTAAAGCAGCATAGGAATGTTATATTTAGGTACAATTTTGTGTACTCTGTTTACTCTTATCTTTTATTTTGGGTTCTTTTGATATGAT
The DNA here is from genome assembly GCF_000004515.6 of Glycine max. Lineage (NCBI taxonomy): Eukaryota > Viridiplantae > Streptophyta > Magnoliopsida > Fabales > Fabaceae > Glycine > Glycine max. Next base: position 43,059,675 of record NC_038249.2, read on the forward strand.
TTCATGTTATAGGTTATTCAAAACTTTTCTTTGCATTTGTTGAACTTATTTCCCGCTATTGACAGATGCAAGGTGTGGTTAACTTTTTTGGTCGAATATCAATACTCATAGACCAGAACACACAGGCTTTCCATTTGTTCATGACTGCACTTCTCCAGGTTTTGTATTCATCATTCTCTTTCCATTTTTTGTAATTTTTTCTATTTGCTAATTGTATACCCAGCTTCTATAGCTGTTGGAAGATTGAAATTCTAGTGAAAAATGAAACCATATATGTTCTGTTTACATGTTTTGGATTTCTACCAGCTTTTCTAAAGACTCATAATTTATAGAAGTAACCAAACAATCTAGTCTAAGCACACACTGATTCATGGATGTGTTGTTCCTCCAGAATGCACTCTACCTTGTGTGATATTTATTTTAATATAGCAGTTAGCCAGTTAGGTATTCTATTTTCTTTGTTTTCTCTGCACAATGCACAGTGCCAAATCTGGGAACCCATTCTGTAATATAATAATCACTTGCATTTTATCATCTTATGATCGCAGTTTAATTTAGATGAGTACTTGATCTCTATTGCAGCTGTTTGACCGCTCTGGAATGTTGTATGGAGAGCTAGCTAGATTTGTGTTGCGGTTGCTTGGGATTAAAACAAAGTCCAAGAAGGTTCACCCGCCAGGTCCAAATGGACAACCGTTGCCTGGACCTGGACCTGGACCTGGACCACACAATCCTTCCGGAAATGTAAACTACATCGAGGCACCAAAGGCTGCTCCTAGTGGTTCTTGGGACAACGTTTGGGGAAATGACGCAAATCAATGATACAGTATGTTGTTCTGCTAAAAGAGTTTGTCCAAATACATTGAAAAGAAGAAAAAAACAGCTGCATTCATCATGAAGATACTGAAACTGCAGAAGTCATGTGTATCCTGGGTTTAAAATTCAGTTTGCTATTTTCTCTTTGCTTGCGTTGGCTCTTGATTTTACTAGAAAGGGGATCTTAAATAAGATACCATCCCTGCATTATACCTTGTAAACATTTTCTTTGAATCTGCAGGAAGCTGCTATTTTCTCCTTACATGTATTATTTTGTCCATAGGGCATACCTGCATTAAGATTTTCGGGGGCCATTTAATTGCGTTTTTTTTCGTGTAATCGTAGGGTGAATATTCCTCGAGTTTGCTTTACGCATGGTTCTGCCAAACATCGGTATGATTATAGTATGAATTCTGCGTTAAGTTTTAGGTTTAATTGCAGTTTAATTCCAATATCATAGATAATGCATAATTTTGATTTTTTAAATAATTTTTTGTTGAATTTAATCCATTATTTTATTATTGTTGAAATTGAATTCTTTCATAGCGCTAGCCCATACTGATACCCATAGGCTCTATCCTCCAAAAGCGAAAAGCCACTTTGGGCACTTTATAGGTCGGGAAATGCTTACGACATTACTAGGTCCCAATTTATAAGATTCAATTAATTAAATTATCATGTTTAAAGAAAGTGATTAATTTATCTTAAATTTATATATATATATATATATATTAAAAATTATCATTGTCATTAATATTTTTTTATCCTCTTCTAAATGTTTGTTAGTATGATTTATCTTTTTTTAATTAGAGATATTTTAATCTAAAAATAACTAATACAAGAGATATTATGAATTGTGTCTTATAATAAGAAATGAACACCATTTATAATTTGGGTCTTGGAAAAAAAATAAAGTTAATATATTTAACCTACTTTCTAATGCATATTTTTTTTATTTAATTAAAATTTATTAGAAATTATATAAAAATAATAATACATACTTTTTTTATTTGCAGAAATTTATTAAAGTTAAAAAAATGTGTAGACTTTATTTTATATTAATGAGTATTAATGAATCTTATTCATTTTTTTTTATTTTTAATACATTTTAATTAATAAAAAAATGTGTTAGAAAAAGTGCCAGAGAGTATATTTATGTTTAATAGAAAAATGTACTTACGTGTACTTTAATTTTCAACAAGATTTGATTAATAAGTATCTTGTCTGCAGTATTATGCAGTATTATGTATAAGTAATTTTTATTTTAGATAAAAACATTTAAAATGTGAAAGAAAGATATTTAATAGAAATGTTAAAAAAGCAAGTGAAACAAGTGCCACTAATTTAAATAAATAAATTTAAAATATAAATTGCTCGTATTTAAGAGGAGAGTGACTTGAAAATATTTGTAAGACATTTGAGGCAACAAGAAATTTTATTGTTAAAAATTTAAAGAGTGGGATAAGTTCTTGCTATCATGCTTTATTATATTTCAACAAAATCTATTTGGTGGAGTGAAACAAGATACAATTTTATATATAATAAATTATAAATTTGAGTCTTAATCTATTTCTTTAAGATGAGATAAATATAATATGTAAGTATTTTTTTGAACACAAGTGTTAGATTAAAAACACAGTTTAAAAAAATGATAGACTCTTTGATAATTACTTGAGAGTAGAAACTAAAACATAAAAAATAATTAAAGAACTAAAATAAAAATAAAAATATTTAAAGAACCACATTAAAAATTTCCCTATTTTATTGGGACCAAAGGTCATCTAAGCCATGTTATATTATACTAATTCAATGTTAAATTCTTTTATGAAATAAATAAAACCTACAAAAATTCATATAATTTATAACATACAACAGAAATATTAATAGCATATTATCTATTGATTAAAATTTATTAAGAATATATATTTTTTTGGGTCTATTTTGTATTTGATGATTTTTTTATTTCAATTTTTTATAAAGTTTAGTTAATAATATAATATGTGTTAGAAAGAGTGTAATAAAATTATACTGCTACTACTACTCATTTTAATTCGATCATTCAAAGAATCAAATTAACAAAATTGTTGGATTCAAGTTTTGTGCATCTCTATCTGTGACGCACCCACGTGTATAAAAATTGTTACTGATTAACAAAAAAACAATAATGTATGTATGAAAAAACAAAGCAGCAGTAGGATGAAAAAACGAGTAATAAAGCATGCTTATGGATTAGTACAAAAAGAAAAGAAAAAGAGAATTTTGGGGAGCATTCATCAACCATGGTGATGTTGGTTGCACCCACAGATTCAGTAGTCACTCACTAGCTCTCGAAGAAAACCAAGTGTCAGTAATAACTAACAAGTCAAACAACACGGATTCGGTTCGAAGAGATCAGCCATGAAGAACGACCACAACAACAACGCCGAACACAACAAAGACACTACCGTTGGAATCCTAGATTCCCGATTCAACCAGACCCTCAGAAATGTTCAAGGGTATTTCTTTCTATCCTCCTCTCTTCTCTCCACTTAGTTACTTTTTATTTTCTGAAAAACTCATGATCTCGAGAATTTCAATGCCTGATTCGCTGATCTTCACTTCCTAATGTTTTCATCCATCGGATTTAGAAAACCCATTAATTTTTTTTTGCATTTTTTGGCATTAATATCACGAATTTTTTATGGGTGAAATTCCAAGACATGGTTGGAAATGGTTTGCGTGTGTCTAGAATCCAATGTTGATGTGACTGTGTTCTTTTCAGTCAAATTGGGAACATTCTTTTCGTAGTGTTACGGATTATTATGGCTTTGGCATGCTTTTCATGGAAGCATATATGCCTTGTACAATTTATGAGAATTTATAGTTTTATATTTTTCCTTTGTGAAGGTTACTCAAGGGTCGTAACATTCCTGGTAAAATATTATTAAGCCAGAGGGTTGAATCTCCAGATTACACAAGCTTATCCTCACCAACTTATATAAGGAGCTCCTCATACAGTGAAACTGGCACAAGTGACCAGACATCTGAGACAGTAGAGGTGATTTTAGTATTCGTGTTTCATAGTTGTATACTATAATCGCACATATATCTATAAGATTGATGATGGGTAGCACTTCATCAAGTGAAACCTCTATTCTTAACACAGGAGGAAGTTCACAGTACAAGTAAACCATTTGGTATTCCCAATGAGAATAAGTTGAAAATATCAGCATCCAATGTAGAGAGCTCATCTGAAGAACTCCGGAAATCTTCCATGGGTGCAAGAGCTACAGATTCTGCAAGAGTTATGAAGTTCACTAAGGTGCTTTCAGAGACAATGGTTAAATTAGGTATTTTAACTTCTGTATTTCAATTTTGGTTTCTATATCACTTATTGACTTATTCCTCGTTGCTCCTTTATGGCCACTTCAGTTATTGAAGTGCCATATTTGCCCTTGTATGGGCAGTGCAAAAACAAATGGGAAGCATTTTCTGAACTCAATCTACACACAACACAAAAATATGGAGATAAAGCAGTTAGTGGTCTTCTAATTTGGAGCTTGTCATTGGTATTAGTCCAGTTAAGAACAGAAAATAAAAGATTTACCTTAGAGGGACCAATTGATTTCCAAATTGGCTTATCCAACAGAAAAGATTATCTAATAGGGGGATGAAGTGAGAAATTGGAAATAAGATTTGGAAGAAAAGAATCCTCAATAATCAAGATATCAACTCCTCCAGTCTTGATTAGGAGTGATATTGACAAAGTTCAATAAAACCCAAAGGTTTTTTGTAGTTCAGAGATTTCCCTGTCATTCATATTTCTAAAAAAATCGTAAATTCCAGGACACAATTAGTTTCAGATGAAGAAAAAAAACTGGGATATAGGAGCATTCTGCAAATTTCAAACTCGAAAGAAGAGATCTAAAAGAGATATAACCTTGAGAGATGAATTCCCAAGGTCTAGCATGAGAAGCTTTAACAGCAGAATTGGCATCCCACCTATTTGAGTGCAAACCATACTTGCTTTTATTAACTTTATGCCACAGAGTAGAAGCCTCAAGGGGAAACTGCTACAGCCATTTAACCACCAAAGCAGCATTGTGCATCAACAGTATCCAATTAGTTTTCCATTTTCAGCAGTGAATTGATGATGCACACCTTATATTTCTTCCTTATCTATCCTGTAGAGAAATTGCGTGAATTTTCTTGGAGGGGTGTTCCAGATTATATGCGTCCTACAGTGTGGAGACTTCTCTTGGTAAGCTCTTTGATCTTCAGTAATTTCTCTTACTCTAGCACGTCCTTTCATGACAGTTATCAATCATAAGAAGCATTACAACAATCAACTTTTGAGTTTAGCTTACAATTTATTAGGATGTGTATTCTTTCATATTTCATGACAGTTATCAATCATAAGAAGCATTACAACAATCAACTCTTTGATCTTCAGTAATTTATTTTAGTCGTATCTGAATTATTTTAGAAAATATTGTTGAGGATGGGCTGCAGAAATATTCTTTCATAGGGATCTTGATGCTGCTTATGTAAATTTTAAACAAGACTACACAGGAGATATTTTATAAGAAAAATGAGTATTTACCCTATAGATAATCTTTTTTTTAAAGTAATAAATAGGTTAATCACATGTTTTCTATGGATACTTTCTTTTCTTATTAAAAATTTAATGAACTGGCAACAGGGATATGCACCACCTAATTCAGATAGAAGGGAGGGAGTTTTGAAAAGGAAGCGCCTTGAGTATCTTGACTGTGTTTCTCAGTATTATGATATTCCTGATACAGAACGCTCAGATGATGAGATCAATATGCTTCGCCAGGTATTCTCAAACTATAACATATTTCTAACTGGATAGGTTTGGAAAATAAGGCTCTTCATTTTTACTACTTGCAATTTTATGATTGTTAGATTGCTGTTGATTGTCCAAGAACTGTGCCTGAAGTTTCATTCTTTCAACAACAGCAAGTTCAGAAATCATTGGAGCGTATTCTGTACACATGGTTAGATATTACTGACATCTCGTTTTTTTGGGACTGGTTTTATTTTGAGCTAGTGTTCTTTGTTGTGAATATTTTCCTGAGGTGAAATAAGGCTCTTAGCTTGGCTAAGAAAGTTACACTATATTTAGGTAGCATTTGATTTGGCTTTTTTCAAGCTTAAAAGCTACTTTAAATTAGCTGATGAAATTATTGCATAGGTTAGCATATGCCATGTATCATTTTTTGTTATCCTTCATAGTTAAGCAGCTCCAATAAACTGGTGGTAGTGGTATACATCATGGATTAATTTCATTTATTTTTAGACTGATCGTAGATTTGTTTCCATTTATCTTACTAAATGATAATCTTGATGGAGACTGGGAGGAGATTCTCTTCTAGAAATGGTTTCAGCATTGGTAACCAGAAAGATGGTTATGATGCATAATTATTTCACTTTCAGAAGATGCTGAGAATAGTTGCTATGATATTGTATACTTCTGTTTCTTCTTAACTGTAGTTTAGAGCAATAGCTCGAGAAAAGAAATAGGAAAAAAAATTATGGAACCAGAGTGAACCTTTGTGATCTAGCTTTCCCATTTTAAGTGCATCAATCTGCTATCAATTGGATTGGTTGTAGTCTTTACCTGCGATAAATACTCTGGAACTCTATTCTTCTGCATTATCCTTCTTGTTTAACTAATTTTTGCTCACTAATTGCATGTTATTGTTAATAGATATTTTACTTATATAGTTTCCTGATTTTTGCTAGGGCAATTCGACATCCTGCAAGTGGATATGTTCAGGGGATAAATGATCTTGTTACGCCATTTTTAGTTGTTTTCCTATCAGAATACTTGGAAGGGGGCATAGATAATTGGTCAATGTCTGATTTATCTTCAGATGAAATCTCTAATGTAGAGGCTGACTGCTATTGGTGCTTGTCAAAGTTGCTTGACAGTATGCAAGACCATTATACATTTGCTCAACCAGGAATTCAAAGGCTTGTTTTTAAGTTGAAGGAATTGGTCAGGAGGATTGACGGTAACTTTTTTCTCAGGCCTGTTGTTTTTCTTCAAGTATATCTATAATTGCATGAATTTAAAGACCCCACTTTTGAATATGGATTTGGATATGCATTAATTTTACCGAACCTCAGTTTTAGGAAAATATAAAAACATTTGGCTAAATTATTCTCTCACTCTCTATTAATGCTCTCTGTTATTTCACTTTGTGGAGAATGGGGCTAGTGAGAGATTAGGATAAAATTGAAAATATTAATGACTTCTTGGTTTTCTGAAGTGACAAATGAAATGAAACAAAATATCTTATAAAAAACAACTGATATTTTGAAATGTAGGGATATAATATTATTTGTATGTCTCCTAATTGAATCTGATACTGAAATTTTGAGTTCCCCCAGATCCTGTTTCAAACCATATGGAGGAGCAAGGATTGGAATTTCTTCAATTTGCTTTCCGCTGGTTCAACTGTCTTCTAATCCGCGAGGTTTGCTCATAATTTTTTTGTCTCAAAAGTGCAATAGTCTTCCCCAGAGCTGCATGTATAACTCGTAAATTGACTGCATATCAAGCCCGAAGGAGTTGTTAATTTGGTTTGAGGGAATTATGGAGTACAAAAAATTTGGCCCAATTTTATGCTTTTGTTAACTCTGATTTCTGCTTTATGTAATCAGATACCCTTCCATCTTGTCACTCGTCTTTGGGACACATATCTAGCTGAAGGAGATGCCTTACCAGACTTCCTTGTGTATATATCTGCCAGTTTTCTTCTAACGGTGAGCCAGCTTACGTTGGTCTTTTCACCAATATAAGTTATTTGAATCGAATTTCATCCTGTAGCTAATATACAGAGGGGTAGTATTTGTTGGTCCATTTGTCAATGTTTCTATTTCCTCTCTATGGTACATTACAGTAGATAATGGTCTTTATGGTTTGCAATTTTTTTGCCAGTAAACACTTCTGCACCACTTTGTGAATGCTTCTATTTCCACCTAGGATGAATATTCTCTAATCTTTATAATTGTTTTTATCAGTGGTCTGACAATCTCCAGAAGCTTGATTTCCAAGAGTTGGTAATGTTCCTTCAACACCTTCCAACTAAGAACTGGACTGACCAGGAGCTCGAGATGGTACTTTCTCGTGCATTTATGTGGCACAGCATGTTCAACAACTCTCCGAGTCATTTAGCTAACTGAGAAAGCAAGCAAGCAATTGCGATTTTCTGGGGGTTTTCCTCACTTCCCATCCGACTTTTTTCCCCTCTAGTGTGACATGAACCAATTTTTTTAACCAATTTTTACATGAATTTTGCCTTGTAATATCTTGTAAAGGAGAGACAAAAATAAACAGGAGAGAAAGAGAGAGAGAGAGAGAGTTTTGTATTATTTTTTTATATACATATTATTCTAGTAATGTCAGCAAGCGATGATAGTTACTTTCCATTTCTTGGTTGAATTCATAGGTTTCAAATTCAATAATATTAATGATTTGGAGCATTGGAATGGTTTTATATCAAGTTAGAAAAGGGAACCCACCCAGAAATCTGATTCGATTCTAAAAAGGGGAAGTGTTTTTTGTAAGCTTTGACAGGGAAAAAAAGAAAAAAAAAAAGAGTAATTGTCGGGAATTAAAACTATTTTCGTTGGACATTTTCGCTAACTTGTAAGTGTCAACGGGAGTAAATTCTACTGTTAATTCTCCCTGAAGATGGGGCTGCAAGTCGGTTTGTGGCGATGTAATATGAGATGTGCAATGTCTAGGAGGAACTCAGCGCAGTCAGTATTGTCATTTCAACAGCGTAAGCATTGTTCAAATTTGTCTAATATTAATGTTAAGAATAAAAATGTTTAGTACATGACAAGAAGCCAACACAAGAGGCAGCACTACTATATTGAAATCAAAATCAGATATATTGTGACACTAGCACAAGCACCACCAACAAAAAAAGACTGTTTTGCTGCTGCTGCAACAGCCACCACAAACAAGACCGTGAACCGCTGCCGGAAAATTTTATACGAAATCCACATGTCTCTTTTTGGGCTGAAGAGTAAAGACACATGGATTATTATTATTTATACAAGAAAGGAAACATATTGAGTCGAATGAAGCAGAACAAGGTAGGTAGCAGCAAGCTTACTTGTTTTTGTTGGAGTGGACATAGTGAAGACAGTCTTGTTTGATGTTGTCCGTTTTTTTCAAGATTTGGGATCAATATGGTGAAAGTGAACTTATCGGGGGAACAAGAAGAAGGCCATGAAAGCGTACATCTGCATAGCCTTCTCCGTCATCCAAACATCTCACTGCACATCCTCGTATTCAGAAAACAGCTCCTCCTCCATGTCGGTTTTCTTGTTTCTTCTGTTCTTAATGTTGAAATTTGAGTTTGAGGTTAAAGTACCATTCCCCCCCATAGCGCTACGGACTCGCTCACTCTTAATATCATATTCGATTACTCTACACACAACGGAGGAGAGATTAGTTTACTGGCTTCGTATTCAAGACGCCAATTTGGAAATCAATTGGTCCCTCTAAGGTAAATCAATTTGGACTAATACCAATGACAAACTCCAAATTAGAAAACCACTAACTGTTTTATCTCCGTATTTTTGTGTTGTGTGTAGATTGAGTTCAGAAAATGCTTCCCATTTGTTTTTGCACTGCCCATACAAGGGCAACTATGTTATCAGTATGTTTATCTTGGACCTAATCTCTCTGTTGTTCCTTTGTTCATTCCTTGAAAATCATAGTTTTAAAATTAAATTATAAAATTAAATATTAACACAACATGGTCAATTGAAAAAAGGATAATAGAGAAGCCAATTTGATTTATCACAAGAACTCAAGTGATCATGAAGGAACAAAGAGGACTAAGTCAATGAGATGGGTCAGTCCCAACATTAAATGGGTCGAGTCATAAGAACAAGACTTGGCTGTTGCTATGTGTATCCAGCACAATTGTTAATACACAAAACAAAATAGTAAAATTTTATTTTTTCACTTCCATAAACGAATTGATCAATTTATTTGAGATTTATAGATTGACAATCCGTATTGAGCTTATAGATTAATGGTCCAATCAGGAATCGAACTTATGACTTTTACATTATAATTACGACGCTATAAAATTTCTAATACATATTTATATGTAATACACATGTAAATTTAAATAATAAATTTTATGATAATTAATTTTAATTTAATAATTAATTTGCTTATATATAAATTGTAAAAATTTCGTCAATCCTATCAACTTTACGAAATGACAAAATAGAATTTCACGATTTGGCTTAGTGTACCACCAGTTATGCTGATGCGCGTAGCAAACCTAATTGTGATTTTTCAATAATAGTTTTTAAGATAAAAAGAGGGGTGTTGAAGCCCAAATAAAATACTAGAAAACCCACTTCTATAAGGTGAAGGAGACGGAGAGTAAGATGGGGTTATCGGCGTCAAAGAGAGTGGAGAAGAGTCTGTCGAACTCGGGCGATTTTGACTCAGCATGCGACTCAGCCTTCTCCCACTGCCTCGCTCTCACACAGCACGCCTTCGAAGGAGTGTTCCCTTACCAACTCAAAACCGCCTCCGATTACATCCACGCCAACACCACACACCCTCTCATTCGAAATTGGCTCCCCACACCTCCCGATCGGACCCAAATCGACGCAGCCCTCCGCCGCCTCCCTCCCAATTCCGATGACACACTTCCACTTCCCCTCTTCAAAAACTGGGCCCACCACCTCTACACCGACGCCGTCGTGTCCGCCGCCGCCAAATCGCTTAAGGTGCGCGTTCCCGTCGGCATCGCCGGGATCGTCGGAGTCAGCGCCCTCACTCGGCCTCCTCTCCGAATGGTTGGCACCTTCATTGGAGCCTACTCCCTCGCTGTTGCGCTCTCCATTTTAGATGGCTTATCCACATAAATTGTATTTCTAATTTTCCGCTTTTTTATGCTTCGGCAATGATACTGTTATTTGATTACATAGAGTAATTACAATCCTTTGTAAGTAAGTATATTAATTTTTGTAATTATTATCTTAAAAATTATATTTATTATATATTTTTTATTAATCACTAATCGACAAAAAATTATACTGCCAGTATTTAATTTTTTTTTTATAAAATTTTTATTATGTAATTTGATATTTGTTAGTGCAATACTGGTATTCACTAATCTGGTGTAGGTCTTTTCTAGAAGCATTCAATTCAAGTGTGTTCTGCCTTCTCCTTTACGTCAAGCTTAGACTTTATACTAATCTTCTAAGTTTGATATACAATCTAATCGTATTTCCTTATCGGCAAGATATTAATATTTTTTTCTTATTGGGTAGTTTGTTAGTTTTATTATAAATGTTGGTGGTAGATATTCCAATCCACACCCTCTTTTTTCCTTAAATCTTATTGGCAACCATCAAGTTAATCTTTTATTTATCTCCAAATAAGATGTGATTTAATCGTTTCATGTTATCTTCGGAAGATCATTGATGATGTAATTAGAATACCTAAATATGTTTTCCACTAGGGGCTTATCGGACTATTCAGTTGGATTTCGATAACATGGGCCAAGACGGTTGCTCAGTCCAATAACGATCGGAAGATACATTTACTAAATGTATATCAAATTACAATATATAAATTAATCTCTTATATCTAAAAGGTTTATTTAAACCTAAGGGCTTAAAAGGAGTCCAAGCTCATTATAGTTAAAACACACAAAAACATGAAACAGGGTATTACAATGTGCGTAACTTGTGTGACCAAAATCACTGTTAGGACATGAAATTCTTAACTCATCTTCACGAAAGTTGTGGACAATTTATTCTTGAAATTAGACATTTGTCTCGTGTCGTTTCGATTTCTACAATTTAAGATATCCTAAAAACATTATACATACGCATGTTGTCGTCTAATGCGTTTCCCGGTGGTGGAAATTCACACACCTTAGCCATGGTGCATTTTGTTTGTCAATTTAGGTTTTTTGGTGCTTGTTACACCCATGTGAATTGTCACACCTCAGGGTGTGACACATCTGGTTGTCATTTTCTCTAACTTTCTTCAAGTTTTCAAGCTTGTATCCTTTCCTTGATGCAATCCAAGCTTCTAATTGTCCTTCACCTGTTTCCAACTTCCAAATCACCCCGAGTCTTCAGTCTGTAACTTCCAAGGCCGAATCATCTCATGACAAACCTTGCTAAAATCCAGAAACACACAAAGAACGCCAAAAAGTCTCTTAAGGAACAAAATTGTGAAAACTAAGAGTAGAACTAATCCTAATTAACATAAAATGCATGCAAAACTGCATGAAACAATGCGCAAGACATGGTATGAAAGGCTACGCATCAGTGGTCTAGGACGAGATAAATGGGAAGACACATGTTTTAGAAAATAATTATGAGAGAAATTTGATTTTTTTTTTAACCCAATTTCTTACCCTAGCCCCAATAATCCTACAACACTTATGTAATAAAATGATAAGAAAATGTTTTTATAATAGAATTATCAAGACGAAATAGATATGTTATGACTTCCAAAGTACGGGTGTGAGATTCAAATTCAAATGTTAAGTAATTTTAAATTTGAAAAAATAATAAGCGATACATAATTAAAATGAACTCATAATATCTTACAAATTTGACTCGAAAATATTTTTAATTTTGATAATTAACACTTTTTGATTTTAGTACATTACTAATATTTTTCCATATTTATTAAGAAGTTGGACTTTGGCGGCCATATTTTGATTTGAACGAAAGAGATTTAAATATATTAAACACGTAATCTTATTATATTTGAGTTTCAAATTCATGGACATAAAGAAATCTAGAAGAATTAATCTCTCTCATACAAGTGTGAATGAAGATATATACGTTTAAAACTCCTCCTAAAAGTGAATTGAGCGAGGGAACAAGCCTTCAATTCTTTATTGAAAAGAAAAAATGAGTGGTATAAGAAGATACATAATTTATTCTATATAATATGTGTATAGGTAGCGTGGCTTGCTACCTTAGCAAGTAAGATTATCACCGGTGGCAACACCGAATTGTCTACAGTAGTCAGTGTAGTAATTAACGCGAGCCTGAACTGTGGAAGGGTTGGCACCATCACATTCAAGTTGACCGTTAATGGCTCTGATGGTTGCACCAAAGCCTTGGTTGATGACAGGGCGCACGTGTTGCATCCAGTACCACAGTGCTGTCTTGAAAGAAATCACAGGATCATTGCCCACTGTTTCAGGAGCGTTCAATCCATCAAAATCGTTGCTCTGTCCAGCAGGTCCATAGTTGAAGTTCCATGTTAGTTGAATCGGACCACGCCCATAGTAGCCTCTGTTAGAAAGGCACGGATACTGTGAAATCGTATTCTCGTCGCAGTAGTCCTGCGATGCACCATTAATCTCTTCAATGTGGCAAAAATCTGCACCCCATGTCACCAATCATTTCAATTAGCAGTTAAGTAAAGTTTATATAAGAATTAAGAAAGGTGGTAATTCTTACGTCCAGTTTCATGTGTGAAATGGGCAAAAGCAGCTGCAATCTCGCGCTTGGAGTCATCCTGGGAACCAAGTCTACCAAAGTCATTATAGGAATTGAGAGCATTAAGAAAAGCATCTCGTGAGTAAAAGTTCTTGCCAGCACAGCCAGAGTCAGCCTGATCAATTATGCCACTGAAGAATTGTGGTGTGACAATGTCAGCCACATTAACATTGTTAGTACTTGGTGTGCTCGAATAACAAGGACCCTGCTTGCACCCTGTGCCGCAGTACTCCTCACCGTTACCACAATACCCATGTTGGCTGCAACATAACCCTTCAGCACAACCACAGTTTTGAGCACTCACATTTTGGGGCACCTTTGTTATCATAACAAAGGCCACCGCTACAACAACGCATAAGAATTTCTTTCCTATCATTTTGCGGGAGAAACTATTAGTATTTGATTGATGAGGAATTCGGAGTTAGGGGATGTGTATTTATACTGATGTTGCTACCTTACGTAGATGTTTCGCCGCCTATGCTAAGTATGCGAAGAAATTTTATGTGGTTAAAATCTGAGTTTGAATGTTTCAATACCAAATTTCTAATCAATTCCTTGAAAGTTAGTGCGTTGATTTGTGGGTGGACTTTGATATGTCAAATGTAGTACAACCTGTACGTATCCATACGTATGGTTTATGGATTAAGTCTTGGTCGTTGCCCTGTTAAATACGGTGGTTGTGTCCATAATGTATATGCTGAATGATTTTGTCCTCTATGCCAAATAAGTCAGCCTTCCTCCACGTTAGGGGCTATTGCAAGAAAGATCAATTGAGATGGATCAATTCATTTTGTTATAATGATATTATAAAATTAAGGTACATATTTCATAATAAAAATGTTAGTATAAATATAATATTATTATGCTCTATAAAATGTTATTCATTAAAAAAAGTCTATCTATTAATACATAATTATAATTATTAAAGGAGTGTAACTTAAAAAACATTAAATACCATATCAAAACTCAAAATATATATAATCCAATTTAAAATTTCTAATCTAATTTTTATAATATAATAATAAATTGGTTTGTAAATTATGAGAGTGCATATATGAAAGTAGGGGCGGATTCAAGACCCTAAGTCGATAGGGACAAATTATAAAAAATAAAATTAGTGGGTTCAATTATATAAATATAGATAAAATAAAATATAAAAATTTAAAATTTTATTTACAAATTTAGTGAATTTTAAAAAATGAGTGGTGCAAGTGCATCCCTGAAGCCAACATAGATCCGCCACTAATGAAAGCATTGAACAATCTTAATAGCATATTATACAATCATGATTGATATAAGTGATAAAGACTTATATCTTTTAATTTTAATCAAATAGTCCAAAATTCAAATTCTGGTTAACCTTAAGGTATGAAATAAATCGTATTTAAAAAAAAAATACTTATTTTATGCATACTTAAGGTTTTCAACAACAAAAATATCATTAATTTGACTATAATAATTTTGTAATAATACCATGATTAAAAAAATATGAATACATTTTTCCTAATCTTTAAGTGAAATTATTTATATTATTTATTTATTTATTATCCTGAAATTTCGAAAAGGTATAAGGATTTTAATGTTATAAAACTTTCTGTTTCGCTCTGACATCATTCTGATCATAAAATAAAACAAAAAATAAAAATCTGATCATGATAAACGAAAGTAACAAATGTGGATGAAATGATAGTTTCAAAGCAATCCGACAAAGTAACAATGATGACATAGAGAAACTGAGAAAGAATTACTGGGATGCTCATCAGTTAGTTCGGTTAAGGTTTAGGGTAAAATAAAATTTGAAAATTGATTGTATTTAGAGTATGTTTGGTTTCTATTTTTTTATTAGTTGGAAAGTAGTTAACATAAATGGAGCAAACTAGGAAAAACAAAGAAACCAACAGTGTCAGAAGCATCTGCAACTAACAATAATATCCAAAGATGAGATGAGCAAATTGTCCAAACAAAATAAGGTGAGGAAGACTCTCTACACCAAATCTTGCTAACCAGTGTAAGCATGGATGGATGAAAGATACGTTCCAAGCTCTTGCCACAAGTTAGCGAATTTAAGCAATAATAGGTGCATAAGGATGAGAAGATCGAAACTGTTCCACCATTAATAAGATGAATAGCGAATTTTGAGTCCAATTCAAATAAGAGAGTGAAAACCATTGGACCAAGCCAACTCGAAAACATGGAGGATTGCAAATAATTTTGCAGACGTCAAGCTGATTGGTTGCTGGTTATCTAGAGCCTGATATTATTTTGCAAGGCTGTTAGCCTGCAAAACATTTGTTTATTAACATTCAGCACAAGACTGGGGTTTACACGAGTCATGTAATATGGTGCGTTTTCTAAGTTATTTTTGCTTATGGTTTCATGCAGAATTTCTTTGGCAGACCATGTAAAAACTATTACTTTAGAAGCCATTCTAAAAGTGTAAGTACCTATGGAGTCCTAGAGTCATTAAGCGGAATGAATGGATCCATAGCGAAGCCAATAAAATATGTCCTTTGCACTGCACTTAGTTCTTGTGCAAAATCTCTGAATTGGCATTTGGGTATACAGATCCATGCTTACATGATTCGATCTGGACATGAAGATAATTTGTTCCTTAGCAGTGCACTTGTTGATTTCTATGCGAAATGTTTTGCTATTGTCGATGCAAGGAAGGTATTTTAGTAGCATGAAAATACATGATCAGTTTTCATGGACTTCACTTATTACTGGATTCTCAATCAATGGACAAGGAAGAGATGCCTTCTTGTTGTTCAAAGAGATGTTATGCACCCAAGTTAATCCCAATTGTTTTACTTTTGCTAGTGTAGTGTCTGTGTGGGGCAAAATGGTGCCCTTGAACATTGTTCAACTCTTCATGCTTCTGTCATCAAACGGGGATATGATACTAACAATTTTGTAGTCAGCTCATTAATTGATTGTTATGCAAATTCGGGACAAATTGATGACGCTGCATTATTATTTGATGAAACTAATGAGAAGGATATTGTTGTATACAATTCTATGATCTCTGGATATTCTAAAAATCTGTACAGTGAAGATACATTGAAACTATTTGTAGAAATGAGGGGAAAAAATTTGAATCCTACCGATCATACTTTATGTACCATTTTAAATGCTTGCAACAGCCTTGCAGTGCTCTTTCAAGGAAGACAAGTGCACTCTCTTGTTATTAAAATGGGTTCAGAAGGGAATGTGTTTGTGGCCAGTGCTTTGAATGATATGTATTCCAAGGGTGGCAATAGTGACGAGGCTCAATGTGTGTTAGATCAGACTTCTAAGAAGAATAATGTGTTGTATCATGGGTTATGCTCAATGTGGGTGAGGTTCAGAGGCTGTGAAATTTTTTGATTGTCTATTGACCAGGCTAGAGTTAATTCCTGATCATATCTGCTTTACTGCTGTCTTAACAGCTTGTAATCATGCAGGATTTCTTGACAAAGGGGTGGAGTACATCAACAAAATGACAACAAATTATGGCTTGTCTCCTGATATAGATCAATATGCTTGCTTGCTTGATCTTTATGCTGGAAACGGAAATTTAAGTAAGGCTAGGGATTTGATGGAAGAAATGCCTTATGATCCAAATTATGTAATCTGGAGTTCTTTCTTTAGTTCTTGTAAGATTTATGGAGATGTAGAACTTGGGAGGGAGGCTGCTGATCAACTTATTAAGATGAAACCAGGTAACGCAGCACCACATTTGACACTAGCACATATCTATGCAAGAAAAGGTTTATGGAATGAAGTTGCTGAAGTCAGAAGGCTTATGCAACAAAGGAGAATAAGAAAACCTGCAGGTTGGAGTTGGGTAGAGGTGGATAAGCAGATTCATGTATTTGCAGTTGATGATGTAACTCATCAACAATCAAATGAAATCTACAGAGAGTTAGAATATATTTACTTGGGAATCATAGAAGCGTCATCTTATGTAGTAGAGGATAGCAATATTCTAGCATAGATCTATTTGTTTCTCTTGGAGTGCATAATCCATTTTATATAAGGAACCCAAATATTGTGGAAACGTGCTACTGGATTTCATTTTCGACTCCATCATATCAACGTATAATGAATTAATGATAATCAAAATAGGAATTATTTAAAAACGGTAAAAACTTTGAGATAGATTGTGATCCTTATTTTAATACACAAGGATGTTCACCAGTTACATTATTCACCTGTTACTTATTCAGCCCTCATAGATCGTCTACCAACAAAGTCATCAAATCGACAACAAGATTCAACTCAATTATTGTGAAAATTAACATATCATCCTTTACCTTCATCAATTAGAATCTCTATGTTGATTTTGACAACTGGATTTCTTACTTCATTCTAATGTCAACACTTATTAATATTATAATTCTTATACAGCTACTCAATAGTATTCTTGTAACCATGCTAGATATTTGTAATTAGATTGGACTTCAACGACGTAATGGAAGATTATGACTATTCAATAACTGGGCCTCTCTGAAGTGCATTTCCTTTTCTCGAGTCACCAAAATATATGGTGCCGAAAAATGGGTCTGGCATATTTTGTTGACAAACTCTGCCTTCTAACTAACTAATTAGGTGACCCTATGTTGCACATATAATTTAATTAATAGTTTCAATTGATGTATCTGACCAAAATTTTTATAAAAATTTGGTCAAATCATTTTAATATGAAAATATCAATTCAAATATATTTAATTATTTATATATGAATAAAATAAAATAAAAACTCATTTTAAATTTAATAATCACATGATTTAGTTTTTTTATGATTACGTTTACAGTGTTATTATTCATTAAAAATGGCATCAACAAATGACCGCATTTAAAACTATTTTTTTTTATTTCAAATTGTAAATAAGCGTAATCTTTCAAATAAAAAAAAATTTAAGGATGTTGTATAAACATAGACACAATTTTCGTGATATTTGTTTAACATGAGCAAATCTTTTTTATTATTATTAATAAATGAGAAAATCTTGTTGTTCATAGTCTAACAATAACGTTAAGATTATAAGCTAGTAGTTAAGTGTTTGAGTATATTCTAAGTCGTATCTCTTTTATTATTCTGAATGAAATAAAATAAGTTGATTTACGTAATAAAAAAAAGTTGAAACCACTTATGCACTCGGTTGATAATTATATGCATGACATTAATAATTAATATTGAAGGATTTTATGTAAAGATAATAAAGAGGAGAACGGTCATTAAAAAGTAAAATATTAAATTTCTTAACCTTTATATATTAATGTCAAAGAGAAACACTGGACTGGAGACAAGAAGTTAATTAACATAAAAAAAAAACTAACATGAGGCGTGAAAGAAGTGAAATAACCACCGAAACCAATAATAAAACTCAAAGTAAATTTCACCAATACAATTGTGAAGTTTCCTTGGATATATTTCTTTTTTACTTTTAGACTAGCCGTTAATACTTAATTGTTTCAAATATCTTATCTTGACAACCCCTATTATTTGAGAGTGATTTTAGCCTTTTATTTTTAACTCTCCTGTTTATTAGAAAAAAGAGTTTTCACTGATCCAAAATTCGGTTGAGAAATAAATAATTCTCAATTTATTGATCATGTAGAAATTTTATACACCATTATTTAATAACAAATCATTATATAATAAATTATTAATTTTTATAATAATTATATTAAAATTCATACTAAATTTTTTCTAACTAATTAATAAACTAAAATTTTTTACACTGCAAAAGAAACATGCACTATTTTTACTAATGGAAATGGAACATAGTTGAAGAAACTAGTTTTTTATAACACGGTAAATTAAGATTCAATTTTTTTATTATAATTCACTAATTATTTTTAGTGTTGTATTGTATTTCGGGTTAAATTATATCTAATTTTGTGATTAATTTTCGTTGAAAAAACCTGATGTTTATATTTTAGTGTTAAATAATGTTTTAGCATTCATTTTTTACATTGATTAATGCTTTCAATTTTAATAAAGTATTAAAAATTTTATTTCAAAATTATCCCATATAAGTTATGCATTTTTCAATCAATCAATCACCTTCACCAATCATTAATAAAATGAAAATAATGCATTTATATTAAAAAAAACATTTGAGTAAATTTATTTTTAATCTTTATAGAAAAACTTAAAACATTAGTGCTCGTTATTTTTGTCCTGGTTAGCGACTACATATATCGTTCAATTTATTAGGTCTGAGACTAATTTTGCTTGTGATTGTCGATGATCCCAAAGGAATTTTTTCTACAATGGAAACCATCGAATACACCCGTTAAATAATTATCACTAAACGCAACATGACCTTATATTGTTACACTGACCTTGAGTTATGTTAGTACTAGTAGGGATGTTCAAAACCTAATCAAATAAGCGTGAAATCAGAAATCAATCCAAAAAACCGAAAAACTATAGAAAAATTAATGGTTATTGATTTTGTTTTTGTATTTTCCAAAAAGTACAGTTCAATTTGGTTCACAATTTGACATGCGAAAATCAAACCAAATTAAATCGCATTGCGAACACATCTACAAATTATTGCTGCAATTAGTATTTTGTTGTTAGATATTTATTTTTTAAATTTTTTATGGTTACAAACAAGTATTATCAATAATATTTTATTATTGTTTTTTTTAAGTTCACTAGTGGGAACTTTGAAACAAGTATTAAGTATTATGTTTTGTTTTTTATTTTTAAGTTGAATGATTTATTATTTAAGTCGAATGATCATTATTTAAATATAATTCAACTTTAAAACAATTATTATTTTATTTCACATTGTTTAATTGTTGCCTATTTATATCCTTTGATTGTTGAACTGATTATTATTTAAATTATTCAATTAATAATTTTTTTTAATACTTATTAACAAAATTTTCAAACCACAAAAATCAAAACAAATCAAATTATAAAAATTTAATTTAATTTAATTTAAATTTTATTGACAATTTAAACCAAATCAAATCACAGGATACTTGATTTTCTTTGTGGCGAAAACCGTAAGTACCAGTTTAGGAGGAAGCATGTATTTGTAAAAGAAAAAAACGCAGGATAGTCCCAACCACACTAGATAATTTCTTAGTTGGTTTTATTTTGGGTGTTTCTGCTTCGTTGCGGTCTCGCTCTCTCTCTCTCTCCGGCCACTTCATCCTCCCACCGAAGCAGCCCCTCAACCAATCCCTAACAGACGCAACCTTCTCTCTTCAGCTCCTCTTTTCAACCTCTGCCGGAATCCACCAATTAGGTTCCGATCAACCTCTCACAGGTACGCTACTTCTCTTTCAATCCCTCTCTCGCGCTCCTCCTCCTTCGCTTTCTCTTTCCAATTCCTCTCCGTCAGCTATTTATTTCTATGCATGCTTTGATCCTGTTCAAACTCCTCGCAAATTAGGGTTTTCGCCTTAGGAGAGAAGCCGTAGTTTCCCGAGGTGAAAGATTTCTTTCTGTTTGGGGAACTGTTGTAAATAGGATTTGCGATAGTTTACGCCACACGAATCTCGAGTTCCAACTCTCTATAATTGTAGTCACAGATTCTTTGTGGCCAAGCATGAAAACAAGGGACTTCAGTTTCTAAATTTTCTGTTTCTTCTAGGGTTTTAAATTATGGAAATTCCGATAAATGTTGTATTACTGAAATCAACAAGAGCTTCAAATAGGTTGGCAATGTAGAGGGTTGATGCCCAACATGTATGCCTTGGGGACTCCGAACAGATGAGGGAAAGTCCCCAATATGTGACTGCAAGTCCTCCTAGAATCTCTGCCAATGTGAGAATTTTCCTTACACGGTGCTTTGTGTGTTTCTCATTTATTGTTGTAACTCATCTGCTCAACTTTGGTTTTTAAAAAGCCTTGGGTTTTATATTAAAAGAACAATTTTATTACTCTAAGTTAGAGATATAGGATTTTGCTTAGAGGTGACATGCGATTCTGTTTTAGAATGGGTGTTGTTAACCGAGTAATTTATTTGATTTATAATATGTATAACGCAAGCCTCTTCTAATACCACTTGGAAATGGCAGTTACAGTAATCTGTGTGGGATGACATTATTTTCTCCCTCAACCTCGAGTTTCTCATTGAGCCTGACTTGTTTGTTGTTTACTTTTAACTTTTTTAATATCGTTTTGCTATGGTAATTACAGTCACGTGTATGGGAAGGCATACTTCCCCCATAGTCCTCTAGTTTTGCACCGACTCAGATTGTTTGCCATTTATTTTTTAACATTTGTCATGTAAGCCTCACTAAAGACCATTTAGAAATGTCAATTATAATTACAGGTAAATTTTTAAATTGTATAATTATATAAATATAAATTTTGATAGATGTGCATCTTATTCAATGGTTTTGTGTTTTTCACCTCTCAATTCCATTCTTTGATTTCTTGTATGATCTGTTTTATATCTTATTTAGGAAGGATTTTATCATTCAAATTGATGATTTATTGTAATTGAAAGTTAAGTGAATTCCCGCATTTAACTGAAATACTTCTAAATCTACTATAAAATATCCAAGAATGTAGTGGTGAAGGGTGATTATAGCAATAGCATGAATGCCAATTCCCATATATCATTACTATTGCACAAATGGCTACTGGGTTCTATCAACAACCTTGCATCCTAGATACTGAATTCACCATCTTGTGTATCAGTACCACTTACTAGGTTCACTTTAAAGAAAGGCAAACCACAGTAGATTTTTAGTAGAAGGTGACAAACCACACACTGTAATGAACTTCACACTGTTGTACCCATACCATGTTCCTAATCACTATATGAACATTTTTTAGTTATTCAGCAAAAAAATAGGCTTGACGTTTCAAAATTTGTTTACAAAAATATTTTTAAAGGGTAGATTTTTGTTTAATCAAACTAGCAATATGCATTGTTTGAGTTGTGTTCAAATTCAATGAAGCATAAGTTGACTATAATAGCCAAAAAATTATTGTCCTGATTGCATTATAATTTAGAAATAGACTTGTGCATTGATTATTACATCCAATCACTTGGAAATTTGCATTTACATAATTTTTGGCATAAATTTCATTTATTCTTAGACTTGGCTCTCAAAAACAGAGAACTAGAGAACTCTAAAATTAATAAGAAAAAGAAAGCACATGGTCCTCTGCACAATTGTAAAGGATAGGATGGCAGCACTATCCCTTGATTCCAAAAAAACCCTGAACAATAATGTTAGGGCTTGTTTGTTGGGACTATTTTTTGGGATTTCAATTTCCAAAACAATATTTTGCTTATAAAGTTCTTCTCCAGTGACTGGATTGTCTGCCTGCTTTCTCTGTATATTATCAGTTTCTGCCTCATTTTTTGAGTTTTTTTATTATTAATTTTAATATAAATTATATAAACCATAGTTATCAGAATCTTTTGATTCATGATTTGAATCTTACAATTCGTTACAATTTGGCTACCTACTGATGCATATCATAAGATGAAATCTTAAATTACTTTATATCTTACAATAGAATGAATTTGTGTAATTTCATATCGTCGATACAACTCACGCTTCAATGATTTGCTAACTTTTTAAACTTTTCTTTCATTAATTTTCGTGAAAAAATTGAAAATTCATGTATGCGTAAATAGTTAAATGAAAAGGAATCGGAGAAAAGCTGAACTTATCCTATTAGATTATTCCACTACTTAAATAGTTAAATGTTTCGTTTCCATTCTTCTACAATAAAGGCCTCACAAACTCAAATATAACTAATAATTTTGTTATATAACACTTCTGTTATGTTCTTTTAAGTAATCAGCTTGATTTCATAACTTTCTGTCTTGATATCTTAAGTAAAGTCTTTGGGGATTATTGTCTTATGAATATATATTTATTCTTTCTTTTGCTATCATTCCTAGGTTAGAGGGGAAGGGGCTGTAAGTGAGGATGAACTTGCAACAAGCTGGGCAGCCTAAATCCTCCAATGGATATGGCCACCGAAAATCTGAAAGAGAAGGGGCAACTAAATCGGAGAATAAGATTCTGTCTGGGAAATTAAATGCCAACAGATTGGCAAATGCAGGTAAACTTCTGAGCTGCATAATGTATTATTATTTTATTTGTCACATCATTCAGAATGCTGATTTTTTTTTGTTAGTTTTCACAGGTGCAGTTACTGGCAGTAAAGGTGGCAGTTATGAGAGTCCTTCACATGACCGATTAGTATATGTAACAACATGTCTTATTGGGCACCAGGTGGAAGTCCAGGTGAAAAATGGATCCATATACTCTGGAATATTTCATGCAACAAACACAGACAAAGATTTTGGTATGTTCTGTTGCATTTTTTTAAATTGATTTTGGTCATATCGAAGACTATTGTTTTGAATTATTTCACAGTTAACTGAAGCAAAATAGATAAGCATGCTATTTTGGACAATTATTTCTTTTAGGAATATTTTGTTATTTCCTATTTCTGGTGATTTTTGGGATTTATCTCATTTCATTAAGACTTTATTCAGGAGTTATTGCTTAATTGGGATTTGACTAGGGTCGTTCTAGATCACTATCTTAATAGACTCCTGCTCCTGTTTTCATAATTAATTTTATAGGTCATAGAGTATTTGACTTCATTTGATTGTTATATCATCTTGTCATAGGAATCATTTTAAAAATGGCTCGTTTAACTAAGGATGGTTCTTTACGAGGACAGAAATCTGGCACAGAATTTGTCAGCAAGCCCCCTTTGAAGATTTTAATTATACCTGCCAAAGACCTTGTTCAAGTTACAGCACAGGTTTGCTACTTTGAACGATTTGCAATTCGCAGAGCACTTTTGTATTTGGTAGTTACTCATGCTAAATATTTGTAATCTTATTAGTTTTGTTTGGATGCTGTATAGTCAGCTGGGGTTTTTGACAATTTATAATTAGCAGAAGTAGCTTTTTACACATTGCCAACTTGTTTCCTGATGATATTGTTGGTGTGTCAATCATGGCAGGATGTTGCTATTACCAGGGATGGCTTAGCTAATGAATCTCATCATGATATGCATCAGGAAATCATGGTTGATTCATTGATATCTCAATCTCGTCACGTTGATCTAGGGAGAGAATTAAAACCCTGGGTACCTGATGAAGAGGATCCACAATGCCCTGAACTGGAAAACATATTTGACGGCCATTGGAATAGGTTGCTTTCCTTTATAAAATAAATTTGTGAACTGTACAAGTATCACTTTCCTTTAACATTTTCATGCTCATATGCAAAGTGAGTTGCCCTTATTCTCTTTCAGTACAAAGCTTTTAGTCTACATTAAAAAAAAAATCTTTAAAATAAGAGTCCAGGGGTAAGTGGTAGATTTCAGAAGTATATTTTTTGGGCTTTCAGTCCATAATCATTTATGAAAGCTAATAAATGTTGCCCAAGGAATTATCAAAGGATCATTGTCACACATTTTGGTGATGACACATTCTTGATGTAGCAAAAAGGAAATAGAATTTTTGTGGTACATCCTTACTTGTTAAGAGAGGTTTGAGTGAGTATATGGAATTCACTAAAATACTATGATTATTTTCTATTTTCATTTTTTTTCAGAAGTATATGTTTCATCTCTTTCTAATTTCAATTTTTACACAAAATGTCCATTTTTGTTTACATTTTTTTTTCTTTTTATATTTTTAAAGGGGATGGGATCAGTTTGAAACAAATGAGGCATTGTTTGGTGTGAAAAGCACATTCAATGAGGAACTTTATACAACAAAGCTTGAAAAAGGGCCTCAGACAAGAGAATTAGAAAAACAAGCTTTAAGAATAGCAAGAGAAATTGAGGGTGAGGAAACCCAAGATCTTCATCTTGCAGAGGTTCGTGTGGTTTCAATGCTTTTCTTGTTCTCATCTTTCTTTGCTGCTTGTGAGTTTCTTCTGTTTTTGGTATAATTGACTATTTGAATTCCTCAAACTATGTCTTTTCTCAACAGGAAAGAGGCCTTCACTTACATGAAGCCTTTGATATTGATGAAGAAACTAGATTCTCTTCAGTCTATAGGGGTAAACATGTTGATGACAGTGGATTTGATGAGGACATACTGTTTGATTCACACAATTCTGAAACTTTTGGTGATGAAACTTTTGGTGGTGTGTTTGGTTCGGTCGTTAAGAGGCCTGGTGAAATAAGTGGTGGAAAAGGAAATGATGGAGCTCGAACATTGGCAAATTCTTCCTCCATGGTATTAAATCAATTCATGCATTTCATTTTCTAATTTTTAAAAGTGTGGCATTAAGTAATTCTTAATCGTTTGTCAAATTTGGAGGGCATTGGCTTTTCCTTTTTTTCTTATTAAATACTACTGTTAAGTTCTCACATCGATTAGATATGAACAGTGTAGTCCTTAGAAGACTTGGGTAGTTCTCACCTTACAAGTGAGTTTTGTGAGTTGAATTAGGCCTTAAGCATATTGTGTGTATGTGTACCTTATTTTAAGTAAATAGTTTCTTTTAGATTTTCTTGCATTTGGAAAGTCTTTGGTTATCTTAGAGACTATTTCTGGAAAAATAATCACTTATTTTTTCAGAAGCTCTCTCAAAATGTTGGCAAAAATAAATGATTATTTTTGCAAAATAAGCTGAACCAGACATGTACTAAAGACAATGGTTTGGTGTCTCCTGCTTTGCTTCTATATAGTATATTGTGGTTCTTTATTTTAAAATTTAAATTATTAGTAGTCAGAGTGAGTGTTATGAGTCTCACTAGGGCTAAAGACTTACTAGCTTTGGTAGAGTTTAATGATATTATTGGATAACTGGTGCTATAAAGCTGTAAAACTTTATCGTGCTATGTGTAATGGTATTCTAACACTGGGGGCTTCTGTAATTAATTTAGTTGGCATGCACCATCAGTGTGAAGAAATTATACATTGACACAGACAGTAAAATTTTGATACTATATTTTTTTATTTATTTTAATTAATGAGAGAATGACATGGTAATAAATAATGCTATGTCAAAATATTAGTAAATGTCAAATGTCAATGTAAAATTACGTTGGGGACAGATTTGTTTCGAAGTTTCATAAAGGATTCCTATAAAAGTGAGCTTGGAAATATCAAATTTGCATGTTTGGTATAAGTTTTGGACAAACATTCCCAAGAATTGTTGATTTCCAGGCATGCAAAATCTTCATACTTCATATTTACTTTGCGTATGATTCTCATGGTGAAAGGTGGGTATCTTACATTCCCATGGGGATGGAAGTTACTTTTTAGAGTAACTACCCTTCCCATTTCATTGTTTCACATTTATTTCTACTCTCTTTTTTAATCAATTTTTGAATTATTTTTTTTTTCCTGAAACCACGAAATACCAACCAAATACATTCATGGGAATGGTTTTCCTAAGCATAATATTTCTGGGAATGAATTCTCAGGAATGCAATTAAACACTTCTTTGTCTTGAAAATCCAAATGTGGATGAAATAAATTAATTTGGTGAGACAAATAGTGTAAAATTTTCAGATTACCGACTGTGAAAACTACTAGATTAGTAAAATTTTCTTTAGAAAAAATTGGCAAAAAATTGGCACATGACTATTATTTTGAGTGATGTGTTCATGACTAAATTCTGTTTGAACATGTTCTGACAATCCTGATTCTTATACTTTTGAAATTGGTTCAACGTTAACCTTCAACAGTTCTGAGTCTTGTCGGGTAAATGTTGATATCAGTGTTATTTTTGTATGCTTTTGTCCCTCTTACAAAGTAATTTTTTACTTTCTAAATACACCGTATTGCTTCCTGTTAATTATGTGTGCAGGATCACACACAATCATGTCAATCAAATACCTGTGTGGATTTAAGCCGCTCTGGTTCTTATGATCATGCGAAGCAGTTAGCATCGGAACTCCCTGCCAAAAGCTACTCCACATCAGATGGGGAAAGCAGGTGTTTTTGTTGCCCTTTTCTCTTCTGTATCTACTTGCTTTCTCTGTAATGACTTGTATGTTTTCCAACATATGTCATTTCCAAAGTTCAAAAGCATAAATTTCATATTTGTTATGATTTTTCATATCCAACCTTACAGGATTCAGGAGAACTTGAATAGTAATCAACATGGAGACAATGCTATTACCAAGGAAGAAAATCCAATTGTGAGTTGAAGTTTCTGCATTACTACTTCACTTGAGATTTCTATTAATTCTAACACTCCCAAATCTTATTTTTATTTTCTTTAATTGATGCAGCAAGCTGAGGAGGATGTTCAACTGTCAAGATCTGAGGGTCTGTAAAATATTTTTCTTAGCTTCCTCAAATTGAGCATATCTAAAGTGTTGTGCCTGACATGATGCAAATGAAACTAAATCATTCTCATATAAAGGAATATTCTGTTTATTATGAAGTGCTGAAGCTTTCTGTAGTACTCTTCGGTGCTTCTGAATGGCAAATATCACGTACATTCCTCTAATCTTAGCTTAGCAATTTTGGTGCAGATTCACAAGGACCACTCTACTCGAAGAAGGATGGCTCTGATAAAGGGGTATTATCTCCTAATGCCAGTTCTTATGCCCCTTCATCTCATACTTCATCTAAAACTCATGAGAAGATGGGATCACATGGAGATTTGATCGAGGGTTCAGCATCGGGCAAGGCTAATGGGGAAACGAAATCTGTAAATTCACGTGGAATACCATCTGGGTCAGATTTGGTTGGAGGCATTGCAGCATCTTCTGTTCCTGGTTTATCTCCAAGTTCATCAGTTTGTTCACTGTCTTCTGAAAAATCAACTCTGAATCCCAATGCAAAGGTGTGAAAGTTCAAGATTGACTTTTTGAAAAAGGAATATTTTTCACTAGCTGATTCTGATATTTTATATTACCGACATATGTCGGAGTTTCCCCCCTTTCATGTTATAAGGAATTCAAGCTTAACCCTAATGCAAAGAGTTTTATTCCATCGCCTGCTCGGCCTCCCACTCCAGTGTCTGATGGTTCCTTCTATTTTCCAACTAACGTAACTACTGTACCAAGTATGCCAGGCATGCCCGTGGGTATTGGAGTAAGTCATTCAGAGCATTTATTGAATATATAGAAGTGCATAGTTATGGGGTGGGGTTATTTCCATAAGGTTTACTGCAAAATTTGACTTTCGGCTTTAGACTAAAAGCATTATCCTGTAGTGCCAATTGACCCAGTTGTTCCACAATCACAACATATCTATGTTGTGTGTTGGTGTGCAGGTTATGACTAGCAGTTTGGTTGTCCAATCTTATGGTGTTTAAAATTTGTTTTAAAATTTCTGCTAGTTACTTGTTCTATATAAACATAAATGTCCCATTTTGCTGATTGTGTAAAATAGTTAGCAAAATTGAGTTCGGGTTGGGCTTGGTAAGCTCTTTTCTGCTTTGGTTGTGAACAAATTTCATTATTTTGCACATGGCTTGCAGATTGGACCTACTTTTGCTGGGCCACAACCTATCATATATAATCCTCAGGTAGCACAAATGCCGTCTCAAGGATATTTTCATCCGAATGCACCCCAGGTATAAATAATATCACGTGTAGTTTCTCACTGGTGTCTGTTAAGTAAATATTGGTTCTTTTAAGGTAATTGCTTAATATCTCATTGCAGTATGGACAGCTTCTTGGTCATCCTAGGCAATCTTTATACATGCCGAGTTACTTGCCTGTAAGAACTCTCGTACTTTGATTTTATTTTTTTATTTTTTTTTAAATTGGTTATTAATTGAAATTGTTTATATTTTATTTTACCATTGATTTCCATAAGTTAATATATGCTTAATGCTCTACCTTGATGTATCATGCATCTTGGACATTAATTCTTGACACGTTGGTGGAACATGATGTGTCTTCACTTACGCATATCAAACTGAATTTGAACAATCTTAGCTGTAATCTTATATATACACTAGAGGAACTTTATGTGCTTACTAATGTTCTGGGAATCCTATCTTAAATCGATATTTTACAGGAAATGCAATACAAGGGACGAGATTATTGACGACTTGGCTATTCGTATTCTTGTTGGCAAGTCAAATCCTTGCTTGAAAAGAATAAACTAAGTGGTTGTCCTGAAAAGTTTTAAACGAGGATATCTGCAGCTGATGGAAAAATCTCTAAAGGCTTATATTATATATTACTGCCAGGTTCGCTAATTCTGGGATATAATTTTATGACCTTGTGTTAACCCATACATCTTTTGGGGTTTCTCAGGCTTTGGCCGTGCGATAGATTAACTCAGATTGACCTTTTCCATCCCTCTCTTTTTAACTCTTTAATGCCATGAAAAATTTACTTTTTATAACTTTGCTCATTCATCCGACACTCTCCAACCATTGGGTTGTTGCCATGTTATATTTTTTACTGGTAAAATTCTTATATCCTTTTAATGATTTTATCATTTCACAAATTATTTTAATTTTGGATGGCTTTAGATGTGTGGCATTTCAACGTTAATGTATCATCAAACAAACGTGATAATCATGGGTAAATGAATCACTGGAAGATATTGTCACTCAATTGTCAAAAGCATACTGATTACAAATTAGGATTATGGTCAAAGGGAAAAAGGGAGAAATTGAACCGTTTCAAATTATTCAGTAATTCAAAATTTAATTTTACCTTGTTTTTAACAAATCGTCGTTTGTGGATTATTATTCAAACTCAGCGTATCAGGAAAATAAAGATGCTATTTTTTGAAAGTATCATTCATAAAATTATAATAAAATATCCTAGAGCAAACACCACATTAATTGACGAATGATGAGATTTTCCTATATTTATTTTCCAACTTCCCAAATACAATATTTATTTAATGATACTTTCAATGATCCTTCTCTCAATTAAGAATTATTAATACTTTCATTTAGATATACACTAGTATTTTAATATGTGCATTATTGTACAAAAATGTTTATTTTATATAACTTAAATTTATAATAAATAATTTTGTAAATATATAATTTGTTTTTGTTTTGGATATATATTTTAGTTTTAAGAAAATAGTTAACATCTTTAAAGAATGGCAACGATAAACACTCATTTTTAAATAGAGAAGTATCCTCCAAAGTCAGGAGTCAGAGGAGGTGATCGCTGCTCTTTGAAACCAGCCTCACACCTGTGTAGGAGCAAACCTTCACACAAGTTCCATTGTTCAACTCTTAACTTGGAGCGGACAAGCCAGAATAATAACCTGCGCCATGTTCCATCATCTTAGTGCCGAGTTAGCTTTACCCAACTCGGCAAAACTAGCCGATGTGGGACTTGTCTCTGCTTTAGGTAGGAGTTGTCTAAAGAGTGCTTAGAGTGGTTGGTTTACTTGAATCTATTCGGACAATAATAAGATAGACGTGAAACTGAAATTCCAAAGTGCATTTAACTTTGTCCTAGCTCAAGATACAGATCATTGATTTGATTAGATTAGATAGAAATATACGTACAATAATCTCAAATTCTAACTCGACCTTTGATTATTTCACAAACAAAATTATATGGTGCGGACACTGCCCCCTTGTGCAACAAACAATTCTATCTTCTAACCGTTGGTTTGGAGACAAAATAATTCCAATGTTCTCCAACTAGATGCGGCCAATTTAATGTTTCCTCGTGAGTTTGGACAAAGGATAATATCTAGACCAGAAGAAGTAGTCAAGTAATGCTAATTCAGGAGGAACTCTCTTCTCCACTTCGTCCCATATATCAATCAAGAGTATATGTCAATGGCGGTATCCAAATACTGGGCTTGAAGATAAATCATAACCCCTTATATTTATTTTAGTCCCTTCTGCACTCTTATCATCTATATTTATTGGATTCTGTTTCTTAGGGCTAAACAAAAGCAGGTTAACAGTTGACTAATATATAAGGATAGGACATCAATTTGACAACATCTTTTTTTGATGTCTTTTTCAATTATTAGTTTACTGTTTATTGAATTATGATTGGTAATGTCTTAACAGGCACCTGTTCTGCTGTTCATGCTAGAATTGTTAGCATATACTCTGCATTCTTATCGTGTGTGTAATTTAAGATTGAAAAAGAATCTTTTGGAGTCACTTGTTTCTCCTTTTCCTTCTTTCAAAAGTTTTTTTTTTTTTTTGTAGAATAAAAAAAAGTGGTTGACCAAAGTTTAATTGCTTCATCGCTGTTTAATTTGAGCCTTGACTTCATCTGATATATTGCTTCTGAATGATTTATTAACTCTTAAGTATGAGATGATAAAGAGTGGTGGTTAAATAGCTATTTTTTTCAACATATTGTGCTTTTGTAACTTATTTCCTTCTAATCCTTTGGCGCAAAAAGTGGTCTTGTAAATCGCATAGAATAATATGTTGGGATGACTAAATTATTTAGAGATAAGAAAGAGGAAGGAAGCAATATAATATAGAACACACTTTGGAACATAGGACGGGGAAGAATGGAAGTAACAATCCAATAGAAGTAATTTTGCTTTTGAAAAATGTTTTGTGAACACAAAATTGGAACAATGAAAAGCTGTTTCTTTTACTTTTAATTTTGGAATGTAGTATTATTAAGATGCATGTATATGAAAAAAAGATAAAGAATAACCGAGAGATAATTCAATGTCCAGCACTAATGTACTATGTTCATTTGTTGATGTTTGAATTTTGTGTTATCCTTTCTTGAGTCAATCACCATGCTTCCTAATTCACGTAAGGTTCTTGTTGATAATAATTCATGAATTTATGCTCACTTATTGCATGAATTCTGATTTTGAAACTTTTCTGTAGCCGAATTTCTTTTGCTATAGATTTGATCTTTCTAATTGTATATCTTTTTCGATCTATCCTCTATTGTCTCCATCTTTAAATAAAGATTTAATATTTTTTTTTGAAAAATTATCTTACAATTTATATTATTAAGTGTAAATCAAAATATAATTTATATAGTCAAATTTTTATTTATTATAAATTTTAATTGTATTATAATAAATATTTATCATGATCAATGCATAAGTTAAAGTGATAATTTACTTAAAAATAAAATTCTTAATAATAAAATTTTAAAATATTATTTTTGAGATGTAATAATATATTAAATATATTTTAGTTCATGTAAATAAGGCAGTGTTCACTTTTAGTCTCTCCAAAATAATTAAATAGTAGCAATAGTATATAAATTATTATATGAATTTCTGTATAAATATCAGGTTTTTTTTATTATAAATTATACTATTTCTTTCCCTCTCTTAATTATAATATTTGTTGTACAATGTAATGTAGAAATAATAGTCCTCTTCTGAAGAGTTAATCAGAAAAGCATGTGGTAGAAGCAGGAAGCATGATGATGAAAGAGTGCGATGCGAAGCGATGCTCCATTACTATATATTTTTTTTTTTAAAAAAAAAAAAACAGCCAAGAAAGAATAACAACAGGGACAACAAAACGACAAAAGGGAATGCATAAGGATAAATTATTTTTAACTCAAAGATTTTTAAAATTAGATTCTTGATTTTAAAAATGATTTTTTTTTTTCTTTTAACATAAGTTGGGAGGGTGGCAGATGAGTGTAGTTGGTGTGCTAATGCAAAAGAGTCATTGTTTTTAAGACCAACACAAGTAGAAGTCACTTTAAGGGTCAAGACTTAGCACTAAAGCCTAGAGACCAAAAAGACTAAAACAATGATGGAGTCATTCAAGTGTGATGTTTGAGTCAGAGTCTTTTCTAAGCTTACAAAGTTTCAAGGCAGAAGACATGTACAGCTTCTGGATTCCTCTCCAATTCATTCAACTTCCCGTCTCTCTTCTTTGAACCTTTTGTTCTTCCTTGCTTTCTTTTTTCATTTATCTTTACTTTTTTTTTCCTTCCCTTGTAATTTTATGACATGCCAGTGAATATGTAAAAGGGTAGCAATTGGAGCTTAAGATGATAGAACTCATCGTTGATGCTTTATTTCTTTTTTAGCAAGGATTTTATTTTTTGACCATGTATATTGTGGAAAGTGGGAATTAAACATTTATAGAAAGCTTTTCACCATTAAACCTCAAAGAGGAACGATTTGCATGTATTCTATTGTGTTGATTCAAATTGTCTTTTCACTCTTTTGTCTCAAGAAAAATTTAGGCAGATCCAGGTTTCTCATATCTATTTATCTTTTTTCCTTTTTTGAAGGTAAGTGGATTATTGTTCTAAGAGGTAGGCCTTGAGCCAGAGTGGAAAACAATGAATTGCTTATGTGAGAAAGACTATGGTCTATTTTCTTCTCATTCAACATCCCCCTATGTTTTTGGATAACAATCATGGGCGAATTCTGAATTTGAAGACCAACGATCATCTATGTCCAGAAGTTTGAGTTTGAAAGTGGATGTTCTTCCATAACAATGCCACAAGAGCAAGACATTTAGTTTTCAATTCCAAGAACACGATGCATCTTCAACTAAATCCACTGAACAATCTTATCCTGAAGTTGGTACGACACAATCCGGTATTTGAATTGAAACCCTGTCATTTTGTATAACTCTGAATGTTTGTGCATATCAACTGTTGTTTGATCACTTCTTTCTACTATTGGTGTATATATTTCGTACTGTAAAACTGTAGCAGTACTCTCTATGGTAATCCTATGTTGCACTATCTCCTCACTTAGCATTGGCTATTGGATAAAAATTGTATCCATCCATATCATGGATGTTTTTCTTCTGAAAGTTAGAATTTGTAATTCTTGTCAAATTCCCTGGCATGTTACTTCATAAACCATATTGATGAGTATTTTCTCTGCTTTTTTTGGATACTAGGTCAAATTTCTGTCCAGCATAGTTCTACTGATTCAATACTTATTAGAACTGGGGGAAAGAGTATGGGATGTGCTATCAGGTCATTTATGGGGAGTCAGGATTTCACTTTCCCTCCTCTACTACTGGATCACAGACAAATACTTGTAAGTAGATATATCCTCAAGTTCTTGTGGATGGAATTTATACTTTAGACTAATAATTAATACTAATCCAATATATTTTCCACATTCAGAGGAATACATTTATGTTTCTTCTTTACGAATGATATTTTTTGGGCATTTCTAATAATATCAAGTTTTATTCCTATTTTGACATTTCTAATTTCTGAAATTTTAGTCCCGATTAGATATATTTTCATTACTATTATTTATGTTACCTCATCTCCATTTCATTATATTGAGATTCACCTTATAGTAAGAAGTCAAAAACATTCTTCAGTTTTGATTATTGACTGGCATTTCATGGCATCACATTATGATTTGGTCAAAATATTTTACTTATAGATATCAATGAGGCTATCCCTTCATCCATCGTTATTCTTAGTGAATTTGATAGGATGCTATTTTTTTTTTACTATGGCTTTGGTGTTATTCTTAGAAATAGGGTGAGAAGGGCCTTTCTAGTAAAACATTGAATTAACTTTGTATATAGGTTCCTCTTAATTTAGACTGAATTTTGACCAAATCCTTTGAGAAACTTTCAAATAGATGTTTGAAGACTGAAGTAAATGTCGCAGTTGGCAAATCCTGTTTATAATTTCTTGTGCTTCTTTTAAATGGATCATTAGAGTTCAATGCTGTCAGTTGTTTTTTAGTTTTTTACATCCTTCAGAATATTTTCAGCAGTAATCCATGCTTTAATTAATTTTTAAGGTTTGTTGTGTTACCAAATAATTTACCAGTGTGCAGATGCTCGTTATTCCTAAAGTTGGTCCATGGAGTCTCCGTCTATTTAAAAATGTTTCTTATTTCTCCTTTACATCTCGTTTATTCTTATTTTTTTTCATTCTTTTTTCTTATGGTGGAGAATTTCTTATCTCTGGCACAAGATTTTCTTGATTACCAATTTTTAACTGTTGGAGATGCAATCTTTACAAGAATATTCTTCTTGGCCTTTTCAATAGTTGACGGTTTAAGAAAGCGGGCTCTCTATAGGGTCGTATTGCACTAACCAAGCATCAATTCTTTGGATTTCTTATATGATGTTTTTGTTAGAGATACGATTAGTTAGCTATTAGTAGTATTATTTAGTTACTTTCCTAATCTCAGTGTAAATCATGTAAATGTGCCTACGTAATCAACTTTACTCACTAACAATAAAAAAATTTAGTCTTTTTACAATTTTCTCTTCATCCTCTCTCATGATCAGCCATGTTTCAGTTTTTTAAATTAATTAATTACCTTGCACAATAATTAATCTGATGAGATAGCTCATGCCCAACCAGTGGAAACTGCTCCAGCTCGAATTCCTCCTATGCCATTGGATGGCTCGGAAGAACCCATATATGTGAATTCAAAGCAGGACCATGCTATTCTGAGGCGAAGACAGTGTCGAGCAAAACTCGAAGCACTTAACAAACCCATCAAGGATCGGAAAGTAAGTGTGTTTATCATATTTTCTCTCTTTTCTCCAAGAACAATGTCTGTTAAACCACACAAATAACATAGTTCTGCAGCCGTATCTTCACGAGTCGCGCCATCTACACGCGTTGAAGAGAGCTAGAGGCGCTGGTGGACGCTTTCTCAATACTAAAAAACCCTTAAAATCAAATCATACACGCGGGAATATTGCAAAATTTAAAATGCATCACATGAAAACTATAGAGATGTCTCATATGCATCTAACAGTGATGCAAGAAATATTGATCCAATCCAAACTATGGACACTTGGTTCGGTTGCAAATTTAAGATCCATCATTGTTGATCTTCCAAGATCTCAAGAATAAAAAAATAAAAAATATGGATAAGATGAACAAAACGACGCTATGATCCACGGGGAATCGATAAGTCGAAAGAGGATTCACCACAAAGGAATAATTTCCTTGATAGATTTTCAGTCAAAAACTAAAAAAGAGCCTAAATTCTCTCTAAGCATGAGTTTAATTTCAATTATGTCAAAGGTTTTTTACAATTAAAAATTTCTGATTATTTATAGAACTAGGCTTAAGAAGATAACTAAGTCTCTAATAAAATATATTTATATAAAGTTCAAGCCCATTACACAAATAAATAAAAATTAAAAAATTTCATAAATTCACGTTAAAGGTGTGTGTTAAGCTTGACAGTTCGCATTAAGTCCTGATACTAAATCATACCATTCGCACTAAGCCCAATTTCTCATCGGATTGAAATTAGGCTAAACTAGACAGCTCGTACTAAGCCCAGGTGTACTTGTTTAGTAATCTTCAACTTACTCCAATTCAACTCCTTATGATTTTCTCCTTCCATACCTTTAATGAGTAATCCATCCTTAACCATCTCTTCTCTTTTCATAAAAGCTTGACTCTAGAGTTTGTCTCCTTTCAACTCATGAAGGGTTTCTAGATCCTTATGTTCTTTGAATAGTCCTGTATGGTAGTGGTACCACTCATCACCCTCTATTTGTCTACATGTGACTAAACTGGCTTGTTGTCGGGCACATCACTTTGCTTGTGTTGTGTTACATTGGAAAGACATCCTTGACTCATATTTATTATTACAGTAATAGTGTTTATTTTGATTTTCCTCCACATCGGCATTAGCCTATTGTATACCCTAAATTTGTTTGACACTGACTTGTCAAAAACAATGTTTTTCTTGTTGACATGCGACTATGTGGCTTCTAATATGACCCCCTCATATACCCATGTTTTGTTCAGACCTTTGCTAAAATCAATTCTGTTAACGGTTGACATCCTATGTCGGAGGTTCCGATATTTTCTGTGAGCCAATCATTCTCCCTTCCTTGCAACTGTTGCGTTCCACCTCCCATATTTAGTATTTGATTATATTAGACTTTTAAGATATTGTTAAAGACTCCATAGATAGATATTTGGTGGATATTATAGTTTATTGAAATTGAAATGTGTAGTCAGAATATTACAGTTGCCATGTGAAGGTGCTAAAGTAAATACCAGAACACCTTCATTTTGCTCGGAACTCGGAAGAAGTTAATAATAGCATACCAACTATTAATATGATAAAATTTAATTTTTTTTATCCTTTCTCTTGTAAAATACTACTATAAACTACATTTACTCTAATTAACGTATTTATTATTTATTAGAGACAACTTGAACAAGGAAAAATATAGAGAATAATCATTTTGATGCTTAAATTATTAAGTAAGCACTAGGACAAAGCAATTCGTCATTCATGTTAATCAAATTATTCATTTTACATTTAGAGACCAAATTAAATCTAGGAACTCAAATAAAACAACATATACTAATAATTTGAAAATTATATCTAAAGAGTATTTTGAGTTAAATGATAGGGATAACAATAGTAGGCTGGACCTGAGACGATTGCATCATTAAAAGTTGGATGAAAATGAGGTGAAGTGGGTTGGATCCTACCTAGATTTGGTTTTTTATATTAATTAAATGACTGGGTCAGACCGGACCGAGTCATAAGCCTAGTTTCATCTATAATAGAGTCGTAAATAAAAATAAAAATTGAGAATTGATATCCGTCCAATTATGCAGGTGGTAACATAGTCGATGTTGATTCATTGATGGTGCAAATGCAAATAAATTTGACTCAAACATACCCCTGCCTTAACGACACCGTTTTCACTGTCTCTGAGAATGGAGGCGCTAAGTCGCTCCGTGGAAGACGTATTCGAGGATTTCAAGGGCCGAAGAGCCGGCATCATCAAAGCTCTTACCACCGGTAACGTTTTTCAATTTCCATTTCCATGCACCATCAAATAAAATTAAATAAATACTCTTCTTCGCATCTACCTATTCCTTTTCTCTTTTCCATAATTACTAATTAATGGGTGAAACCAGAAAAACACGTTATTCTTATAAATCACTAATCTTGACACACGTTAGCGGTTTCTTTCTTTTTATCATTTCCGTTGATGAAACCTGCCACTAATTACTATTCAGTTAAGGCATTTGGGAAATATTATTGAATTTGAATCATTCCAGTCCTTTGCTTCGCCTTTCTCTACCTGGGAGCAATTGAGAAATTCTTTTATTCTTTTTCTATTTTGTTTTTAAATTTCTATATATGAACTATGAAGCTTTTTGGAATTTTTTGTGTCTCGTTTGATTAATTTGTTTGGCTTGTTCGTGCTGTTGCAGATGTTGAAGATTTCTACAGCCAATGTGATCCTGGTTAGTTACCTTGCTTTTAGGTTTGAATTATGTCTTTGAGTCCTTCAGTGGTTTGCAGCTACTGCCTCGTCTTGAGTATTTCGGATGTTCTTGCTTTTACTTTCCTTTTCTAGTACATGTACTGCAATTTGGTTAGGCTCTTGCTTCAAGGGATGCCAACTTATCTCATGTAATTATCAAATCTTGTTCCTGACTGAAGGAAATGCATTTGCTTTGCCATCCCCAGCGTCAGATATTCTTGTATTGTTACCCTAGTTACAGAACTAGTATGATATGAAATGCTTGATAGTTCTTAAAAACCTCTTGGCAGTAAAAAAATTTCGGGAGTAAAGATATTATGGAGTTATTCTAGCTGCAAATAAAAGTATACTGTGTAGAGGTAGAATTACAAGTCATTTTATCCCTATTAAATTTATTTTCTTTGTAGCTATTTTATCCTTATATGAGCTTTATATATCTGTTGTTTTATTCTTTCAGAGAAGGAGAATTTGTGCTTATATGGATCACCTAATGAGCAATGGGAAGTAAATTTACCTGTTGAAGAAGTTCCTCCAGAGCTTCCTGAGCCTGTCCTGGGCATTAACTTTGCTAGGGATGGCATGCAGGAAAAAGACTGGTTATCTTTAGTTGCTGTTCATAGTGATACATGGTTACTTGCCCTTGCCTTTTATTTTGGAGCCAGATTTGGATTTGATAAAACTCACAGGTATATACCTTTCAGAAAAGTAGGGCTTTTGATTTCATGTGAATGGAATATCCTCATTGGTCTTTGTATATTTAGCAGCCACAATCAATGTTCTTCCAGCCATCATTTAGTAGTCTGTGTATTTGTTCTTGATAATTGGTAATGTTGTATGTTTTCTCGTGCATCAATCTACTCACATTTTGGCTTTTTTAATGCAGGAATCGACTATTCAGTATGATCAATGAACTACCAACAATATTTGAAGTTGTTACAGCAAAGAAACAAGTTAAAGAGAAGTCTTCGGTTTCAAACAACAGTGGCAGCAAATCTAAGTCTAACTCTAAAGCGGTAAACAATATTTTTCTCCCGCACACACGTACATGACAAATAAATACAGTTGTTCATAAATACTTGTCTATCTGAGTTGCAGTGAAAAACATCAGGATGTTTTTCAAGTGTAGGCTGATTACAGATGGAATTAAGGAAACCCTCGCTGAATTTAATTCCCCTTGATAAAGGGTTAAAGAATGCATTACATGTGCATTAAATCTTTATAACCATCTAACATGAGATGGATCTATTAACATCTTGGAAAGTATTATCAGAAATCTTGGGAGTTAAGTATCATGATATGTCTAAATATATGACCCTTAATCTAAAATATAGGAAGCTATGGATTTTTTTTTTCTCTTTGCAGTTTTTAATTCCTTTATTCTCTCTTTGCTGTAAATAAAAATAAAATAGAGAAGTGGGTTTGCATGGCGCATTTGCTAAGATGAAAGGTGATATGAAGCCTTAGAACTAGAAACATTAGGATAAACTTCAAAAAGGCTAGAAAAAGGGTTGTGGCTGTAGCTTAACTTTCAGTTCCTAGCCTCCTTACCCATGAGTTTGACAAGGTGCAAAAATTTAGTATTTACGGTGATTATTTAAACTGGCTGACACTGAATTGGAAAAGAAAGGAAGGAAGAAGAAAAAGAAAAAGAAAAAGAAAAGGAGCAACTAGTTTAATTGGTTGCTTTGAGCAAGACCAAAGTGAAACAACTATTTAGAATATTTTAGAGCATGAAGTAAAAGAGTTCTTCCTCATTCTAGATGGTGAAATAAAAAGAGAGCAAGGATCCTAATATGTTAGTTATATCATGTTGTTTCGGTTGTTATTTTTAATTCACTGTATAGAACATTAGATTGTGGATATTCTTTGATAGCGGTATCTCATTCCTGTTTTTAAAGTTCTCGAACGAAGTCTGGCTGTTAATTGACCAGTCACTAGATTCTGTAGTGTACTTGCAAATATGCGTGAGAGGTTAAGAATAACTGACTTGTATATGGGTAGTGTTATATTGTTTGTGGTTCCCTTTTACTCAGATAATTTGTGTTCTTATCAAATTGCTGGCTGGTGGAGCAGCGGGCTTCCGAAACCCAGGGCAGACAATCAAAGCCATTACAACCAAAAGATGAGGATGAAGGACTAGAAGAGGAAGATAATGATGAACATGGAGATACCTTGTGTGGGGCATGTAGTGAGAATTATGGTACCGATGAGTTCTGGATTTGCTGCGACATCTGTGAGAAGTGGTTCCATGGAAAATGTGTGAAGATCACCCCTGCCAGAGCAGAGCATATCAAGCAATACAAGTGCCCATCATGCAGTAACAAGAGAGCTCGCTAAGCAAGTTTCCATCATGGACAACCAACTGTTTGAGTATTAACTAATCTGATTAATATGTTTTTCTTTTTAGATGTAGCTGATGGATAGTTTTTATGTTTGACACATGTAGATTTCTTGTCTTTCTGTGGGATTTTTGCTGTGTTAGTTGTCTAGGGAAAGTTGAGTCTTTTTCCAAGCCTTGTCCTAGCTATGGATCCCCGTCGGCATAAGCTTCATATGAATGGGGTTGAAACCATAATCTCATCAATGCTTAGAAGCTTAGGGTTTTTCATCACATCAAGCCAGAATTTTATTAATAACTGAGTCCAAGAGGAACTCTAACCTCCAACACATCAAACCAGATTGATGATAGATAATAAGAGCCTAGAACACAGAATACTAGTGTCTAAACAAAACATTAACCGATGGAGGCTTGCCTGAACAAGACATGATATCCGCAAAGGTAACGTGCAAGGTGTATGGCATGTTTCACATCACGTTTTTATGTATTTTTTCTCGTTTAGATGGAATCTAATAAACATTGCTTCTGCATCTTGTAAAAGCAAAAAATACAGGAAACTTGTTGGAGATAAGAAGCTTATGTCAGTCAGTCATAACCCAGTGTACTTAATCCAGTAAACAGATAATATTTCGTCAATTTGGATGCATTTGAGCACTAATTCAATATAGATTATGAGTTTTAAATTAATATTTAAATGGTAAATTTTGGAATATAGATGAGAAAAGGTTTATTTTAACGAAAAGTTCCATTCTCAATAAAATATGTTGAAGATTCTGTAGGCGTTCAAGGACATTTGCTAAGCGATAGATAACTCATGTTCTTAAATTAATGGGGACTCTACTCCCTGTCTCTCGTCCACCCACCCAACCTGTTGGTAGTAGCGCCAATGCCCCACCATTGAGTAAGATAACGTATTTTTTAAGGTAAAATATTTTATTTATAGGAAAAATATTTTTAGAAATAATATA
Organism: Glycine max; assembly: GCF_000004515.6. Lineage (NCBI taxonomy): Eukaryota > Viridiplantae > Streptophyta > Magnoliopsida > Fabales > Fabaceae > Glycine > Glycine max. The sequence continues at coordinate 43,101,393 of NC_038249.2, forward strand.
ATTAAGAACCTTATTCTTAAATGAATTAAAAAATATGCTTACGAATATTTTTTGAAATTCAAATAATTAAAAATGTTAGTGCAAAAATAAGTGTTATAATTAAGTTAAATAACTTGTTTATGTTTTCATGAAAATATATTTTTCATATCTCAGAATGAGAAAAAAAAAAGGTAATGTATCTTCTCAAAAATAAATTTTGGAAGTTCATGACAAATATGGAATATCACATTCTCGTTGTCAAAAATAAATTTATAAATTTTGAAAATATACACAGTGAGGGCTATCCACGACAAACATTTTCAATTTAATTTACTAAGTTAAAATATGAATTATCCGATTTCGATTAACTGACTTTGTGCATGCAAAAAATCTCTAGTGAATCGTTATCCCTCTCCAATAATCGAATGGGTAATCAAAGGCTGCTACTATACCCAATTCACAGCGGTGTATGGTAGACAAGATTCAATGAGAAGGAAGCAGGCTATATGCATCATTGAAAATGGTAGACAAAACTTAATTAGAAAGCTACAAGCTTTATAAAATCTAAAGGATCTTAATGTTTTATAGTGTGATAGTTAGGAATTACCCATGATGATTTTGAAACCACATCAGTTCGTGAATACTAATATAGTCAAACTTCAAGATCTAAATGAAAGCATATACACTCAAAAGAAATATAACTGTGTTAGAAGAATTTTTATTTTCTAAATATACACATAAGATGACTTAATTACAAGGTCCTACTTGCTAACGACAACACTTGATCGAGTTCTCCGATAAAATTCAAAACCAAATTCTCTTGCTACTACTAGAAAAGTCCCTTCATCAGTTAGTCCCTTTGAACTAATAAAAGATATCAATATAAGGACAGTATATATATGAAATAATCCATCTTTTTTTCTATTGTGCTTTTTGAAGGAGACTTTGTACAATTCTGCATGACCACTCCATAGACATGATCTTTGAATCTCGGAGGAGAATTTAACCAGGATCAAGAGGATAAACCTGATGTTCATACTCAAAGTTGTGTAAAGGTTGGGATTTGGATCTTCACAACGTATTGTTCCAAAGAAATCCTTAGAAGCCCGATCATTATCCGGAGACAAGGTAGCCTCCAAAGATCTCTTCACCTTCAAGTTGGTCCTACTACCCAAGTGAATTGCAAATCAATAAAACAAAAAAAAAAAAAGTTTTTCTAATGATATCATGATAAGATAACAGAATCTGTATGGAATTATATACAATTATTATATTATCTTGTATTATTAGCATGTGATCACATGAATCAATTTATTTTTAATTTAGACGTAATTTTAGGAGTTTTATTTGGAGAATCAATATGTATAACTCAATCTTAGGAGATTTTTATTGTAACTCTCTTATATATATTTATGTCTTAGCAAAACATGAAATACATAACATAATTATTATGTTATAGAATCCTTTATGGTATGAGAGCCAATAGGTTCTGTTTGAAATTTAGTGACAATGAGTCATCATGAAGAGGAGGCTCCTAAGAATGAGTCTCATAAGCAAAAAGAACATAAGATGGTGAAAAGACTTCATAACTGTATGAATTGAATTTCAATGACAACCCGAGGACTGGACGAGGAAAAGGAGGAACAATGCATACAAATGCTGTGCATAGTGGTGAAACAAGTACAGACACTAGGATCTCAGAAGGAGAAAGTTCAGGTTTGAATGGACTTACTACAGAGCAGTGACAGGCGCTGGACAGGCGCTCGTAGAATTACTAAATGCTCAGAAAACAAACTCTAATGACAAGATGACAGGTGAACATGATACCAATACATGGATAATTGACACAGGGACTTCTAACCACATGACTTGAAATCTGAATCATATGCATGAACTACAAGATATTCAAAGTTGTCCAGTTGGACTTCCTAATGGACAACATACAACAACAACTATTAAAGAAGGAAGCGTGGTGCTAGATGGAGGCTTAAAACTTACTAATGTTCTCTATGTGCCTAAATTGAATTGCAATTTGATATGTGTTTCACAGATGATGAATGAATTGAAATATGTTGTTCAATGCACTGATAAGTTATGTGTTGCGTAGGACCGTATTTTGAGGATGCTGATTGGAGCAGGTGAACGGAGGGATGAACTCTATTTCTTTAGAGGGGCTCGAAATGTGAGAGCTTACAAAACTGATGGTTTGCATTCCATGGACTTGTGCCACAAACGGTTGGGACATCCTTTCCTTGAAGATCACCTAGTTGATTCCTGAGGTTAAAAAACACAAAGATAGCAATGTAGTGAAGAAAACATGTGAAATTTGTTTTAGAGCCAAACAGACTAGAGAGAAGATTCCTTTTAGTGAACATAAAGTCAGTAGTGCATTTGAATTAGTTTATTGTGATTCATGGGACCATATAGAACTCCTTCTACTTGTGGTGCTTTTTATTTCCTGACAATGGTTGATGATTATTCACGTGTTGTATGGGTATATCTATTAGCTCATAAACGAGAAGTATCGACAATGCTTCATAATTTTTCTGCTTTGCTTGAGAGACAATTTCATAAACAAGTCAAAATATTCATAAGTGATAATGAGACAGAATTCACATGCATGAAAATATATTTTCTTGATTGTACAATAATTTTTCAGACATCTTGCATCGGGACACCCCAACAAAATGGGAGAATGGAACGAAAACATAGATATTTTGAATGTGGCTTGAACACTACGATTTCAAGGTAATCTTCTTATTAAGTTCTGGGGGAATGTATTTTAACTGCAACATATTTGATCAACCGAACTCCTTCCACTGTTTTGAATGGGAAAACTCCATATGTGATGTTGTATGGGCAACAGCCTACATATGAACATTTGAGAATATTTGGCTCCTTATGTTACGCCCATAATCAAAGACGGAATGGTGATAAATTTTCAAGTAGGAGTAAGAAGTGCGTGTTTATTGGCTACCCATATGGCAAGAAAGGGTGGAAGTTGTTTGACTTAGAAACAAAAGAGATTTTTGTCTCTCGAGATGTTGATTTCCTTGAGACCAAGCATCTTTTTTCTATTGATGTTACTACCAAGAAAGATGTTCCTCCTAAAAACTGGAGTTGTGAAGAAATTGTTGGTGATGTGACTGATGGTGTAGAAGAAATCGATCACTCATGAGGTATTGAAGAAAGTGATGATATGACAATGGATGATAAAGAGGGTGAGCCAAATGTGGGGTTTGATGAACAAGGTGTTAATCTCCAAAATATGGACACACAACATACAATGCTTCCATGTATATCACCAACCAAGCCATTATTGGGTAGAGGACATAAAACGAAATAACCTTCTACTCAATTGCAAGATTATGTGATAAATATCACCAAAAGATTGAGCCCATCCAACTGTTCATCCTCTCCAAAGGCAGACTCAGGTGCACCTTATCTCATAACTGATTATGTGAATTATGACCATTTTTCTCTTGCACATCGTGTTTTTCTTGCATCCATTTCACAGGAAAAGGAGTTTGTCACTTATATTGACGAGGTGAAAAACAGTCGATGGAAAGATGCAATAAAAAGTGAGATACATGTCCTTGAGACTAATGGAACTTGGACAATCACACAATTGTCTCTAGGAAAGAAAGCACTTAGTTGCAAGTGGGTGTACAAAATAAAGCATAAAGCTGATGGAAGTATAGAACGGTTCAAAACACGATTAGTAATTCTTGACAACCATCAAAAGAAGGGGATCAATTACACAGAGACTTTTGCACCTGTTGTAAAAATGGTAACGATACGCACAATGTTATCCGTAGTAGCCACACGAGCTTGGGAATTACATCAGATGGATGTGTACAATGCATTTTTACACGGGGACCTTGAAAAGGTTGTGTACATGAAGCCGCCTCCTGTAACACCTCATTTTTTGTAAAATAAATTAAAAAGGTTTTTTATTTATAAATAAATAAAGTTTTAGAAAAATGATGAGATTTTTATAATTAAATAAATAAAAAGAAATAATGTTATTAATTAAAATAATGGTTTGAAGGAAAAAAAGAAAGATATTTGATTTATTTATTTGATAAGAAATAAAATAGAGTTCCTTTTTATAAAATATAAAAATAAATAAATAGAGTAAATAATAGGTTATGAATATTGTTCGAATGACGTTGGCAAGTGTACCGATTCGTACAAGTAATATATAAAACGGTAAGACCGAGTATCGTATCCACAGAGAATTTGTTTCACTCAGACACTATACATTCAGTAAGTAAACATTTGTATAAACTAAAAGCAAAGTAAATATCCAATTGAATTTTGTACTACAGTCTATTTGAGTATAAACTAAATATCTAGGATTATAGAAGCGAAAACAATCAAGTAAAAAACGTTGGGTTGTTCTACTGAGTTGCTCTTGATGATATTATGTATTTTTCTCTATTTAACATTATCCTAGTATTTTTATGCTGAGAAATTACTCAAACCAAGATCCCTCTAGTGAATGAGCCTAACTCTCTTTAAACTTCGTCCTTGATCCATCAACAAACTTAGCCTAAAAGAGTTGTATTAAGTCTACAACATAATATGAACTAGATTTCTGCACTCCATTCCTAGATAAACAGATTTCTAACTTGTTCTATCAAGTTCTAAGGCTTTAAAGTATTTCCCAATGCTAAAAATCCTAACTATACATACAAATGGATGATTAAACCACAAACATGTAAAAATAAGCATAAATAGAAGCAATGAACACATAAAAATAACATTAAATAGATAATGAAAAAATATTACATCAAGGGTTTAGCAGAACTTCCCAACCAAGAGGCTTAGTCTTTCATTACAAGAAATATGTTCTCAATACAAGGAAGGAACAGAGTTTAGTGAAAGAAAATGACAAAGAATGGTTGAGGATGTCTCCTTCAACTTCTAAAATCCTAACTTCACTCCTCTAACGTAAACTCTCTTAGCAGCTCTATTTCTGTCACTTCAACTTCTCCTTGTGTTCTGTTTTTTGACTCTCTCCCAAAGTTTCCGCCAACTTCAGTGTTTTAAAGGGTTCTTGGACGTTTCTGCTTTTGAAGGCTCGCTTAACGAGACTGACTCGCTAAGCGAGAGTAAGTGAATTTTGGTTTAGCAAGTTGGACGTGCTAAGCGCGAGAAGAGACAACCTACTCGCTGGGCGAGCTAGCGGCGTGCTGAGCGAGCACATCTCTGACTCTTCTAGGATTTCTCAACCAGCTAAGCGAGTAGTATGCCTCACTTAGCGAATGCCACTCGCTAAGCGGATCTACTTCGCTTAACGAAACATCAACTACTTGAACCTTCTCTTCTTTTGACCTGAAACTGAAGTAGTTTCAACATTAATTCACAAAATGAGAATATCTAATATATAAAATCACACTAAATATAAAATATGTGCAATTCCTACAAAACGAACCATAAATTAGAGGAAAGACGCCAATTTTGTGCAAATATTCAATACAAAACTAAGTCATGAATAGAGACTAACAAATACCCTAGTTATAAATAGAGACATATTAGATTAGTTTTCATACTGACGAGCTCTACGTCTCTTTTTCCTCTCAATTTTGTTTTCTCTTTCCCCTCCAAAAACTCTCTCTTTTTCCCGCATACACTCAAACCTGTCTTAGTAAAATGATGATCTCGGACTTGTTAACCGTTGGATCGTCGTGATATTCTCACCGTTGGAAATTGTGAAAAAATGTTGAAGCTAAGAGAAATGTCCTTCGCATCGTAACTTTCTCTTTTTCCGCAAAAACTCAAAACCTGTCCAATAAAATTATGATCTTGTACTCGTTAACCGTTGGATCGTTATGAGATTTAGATGCCTAGTTTGCAATTCAATTCCGCACACCTTCACCGTTGAGATTTGTGAGATATTATTTATGGAGAGAGAAAAGTGAATTGCATGAAAAGAGTATAAAATGAATGCTTTAATTTCTCCTCTTTATCTCTTATGTGTAATTATTATATTATCCTGTATTATTAGCCTTTAATCATGTAAATCAATTTGTTTCTAGTCTAGAATAATCTTAAGAGTTTCATTTGGAGAATTAATTTGTATAACTCAATTTTAAGAGATTTTTGTTATAATTCTTTTATATATATTTATGTCTTGACAAAGTATGAAATACAGAACCTAAATATTCTGTCATATAATCCTTTATTTTTAGGTGATGAACTCAAGGCATGCACCGTAGCACGTGAATTTGCAAACATTCTCCGAGTTTGTACAAGGCGAGGTAACTGGTCGGTAGAGATCAATATAAAATGCAAACCTTATTATTATTAAAATTCTATTGTGTAAGAAGAGTTGGTGTCTTAGAGACACATATAGATGACAATAACCTATATCGGAAACATCACAGGAAACTTCACATAACGCAGCTAACTACCCAATTTAAGTTATCATCTAAACAACTAAATGAAAGTTTACAAATTGAATCACCTTGTGCACAAGGATAAGTTTTTTCTTTTTTTTTTTTTTATCATTTGCCATGAAGTAAAAGCAGATTGCCATTAACTGAACGCCAGAGGGTTTACACCGCTTGCCCATTAACTGATAAATAAATATCTTTTATTTTAAATCAAAGTAATGGAAGAAAGTTTTTTAATCCAATCTTAAGAAATTAAATGCACGAATAGGAAATCTTAAGAAATCAAATTTGAGGATAAGGTACGAAACCCACGATCTGTTAGTTATAAATAATTATAATTTTTTTTTAAAAAAAAAGATAAGGTAGTTTTTTTTAGGAAAACGACTGTTCGTTCATGAGTACGAGAAATTAGTTTCACGATGAAACAATAATAGTTTCATGTAATATCTTTTAATTTAATTTTATATGCATAACACGGTGTTATTATGATTAAAAAGTACAGTGAGTTGATCAATCCAATAACTTGTTCTTTGAACTAATTAATGTGAATCCCTTTTTTTATTTACTTTTATATGCATAACATGATGTGGTCTATAATTATTATAATGAGAAGATTTCAATTTAGTATACACTTTTTGTTAGACATTTTTATCTTTAATTTTCATTAAACAATTATCACCGTTCATTCTTGTATTTTATTTAACCTCTTTTTGTTTTTTGATTTTTTTTTTTACAAAGAAACGCTCATATAATTTCATTGCTAACAAGAGAGTGAATACATGCTGGAATGAAATAAAAAAACATGTAAGCTAACATAAAATCTCTGACTAAGACATAAATAACTTGATTGGCTTGCCTTGAACAAACTTTACTGAAAAGTGTTGTAAATGAGATAGTTCATTCTTACATGTCATTGTTTGTATAACAGCTTCGCTTCACAGCATCAACAATATAAGCTTGCAATCAGATTTGAAAATCACATGAGATAGATTGAAATCAATTGTCCATTTGATGATAGCATGCTAATGCACCAGCTTCAATAGATGAGATGCTTCCTCGACAACAGATCGTTTTTGCAGACAAACAAGTGAAAAACTACCATGATGATCGAGGTTTATCCTAACTGCCACAGGAGGTTTGCATTTTGTTTTTTAAAAGATATATAAAGAGACACTAAATATCTCTCCTTTTCCTAATTTTAACTAAAAGTGATAGTTAATCAAACTAAATTAAGTTGATATTTTTCTTTATTTTTTTTTATTTATATAAACAACATACAATGAAAAACTAAAAACTTGCATTCGAACTTATTATGTGAATCCCTTTTTATTTATTTTTTAATACATAACATGGTGTCATTTTGACTAAAAGTAATAGATCAAACTAAGTTAAGTTGACATTTTTCTTTAATTTTGTTTTATTACTATTATGCACGACTTTGGATGAAAAATTCAAACTAATTAATGTGAACCGCTTTTTAATTTATCTTTATATACAAAACATGATGTCACTTTAAAAGTGACAATTGACCAAACAAAATTAAGTTGACATCTTTCTTTAATTTTGTTTATTATTATTATATGCCATTTTGATTTAAAGAGACATTTACGTAGGCCAAGAAATACAAATTCTGTTATAAGGAGCCTTCGACTACAACGACTGATAGCAACACCTTTATCTAAGGGCCTTCTCTATTCAAGTGTGGATTTTCAATCCTTATGTTATGTAATGTTGCTTGCTTTGATGTTAAAAAAAAATTTTATGTTGCTTGCTAAAGCGTTTTTTTTTTGGGTGCAAATTAGTTCGATGCCCGAGTTATCATAAGGTAAGCCCAAATGCTATCACAGGAAATTAATTCTGCTTGATTTGTTTAAACAAAAATAATTGAAAAGCATAAAGCATTACTCCATTCCACACTGTCGATGGCTTCCTCATCTCTTTTTCAGTCTCTCCCTTTCTCTCTCAAAACCACTAAACCCTACGCGCTTCCCAAACCCGCCGCCAATTTCGTAATCCGCGCCCAATCCCCCCTCACTCAGAACACCAACGCCGCCTCCTCCGCCTCCAAGCATCGCCGCCCCGCCGACGAGAACATCCGCGACGAGGCCCGCCGCATCAATGCTCCCCACGACCACCACCTCTTCTCGGCCAAATACGTCCCTTTCAATGCCGACCCTTCCTCCTCCACGACGGAGTCCTACTCGCTCGACGAGATCGTCTACCGCTCCCAATCCGGTGGCCTCCTCGACGTCCAGCACGACATGGACGCCCTCAAGCGCTTCGACGGCGAGTACTGGCGCAACCTCTTCGACTCTCGCGTCGGCAAGACCACCTGGCCCTACGGCTCCGGCGTCTGGAGCAAAAAAGAGTGGGTCCTCCCTGAGATCCACGACGACGACATCGTCTCCGCCTTCGAAGGAAACTCCAACCTCTTCTGGGCCGAGCGTTTCGGCAAACAGTTCCTCGGCATGAACGATTTGTGGGTCAAACACTGCGGAATCAGCCACACCGGCAGCTTCAAGGATCTCGGCATGACCGTCCTCGTTAGCCAGGTCAACCGCTTGAGAAAAATGAATCGCCCCGTCGTCGGTGTCGGTTGCGCCTCCACCGGTGACACCTCCGCCGCTTTATCTGCTTATTGCGCTTCGGCGGCGATTCCTTCCATTGTGTTTCTGCCTGCTAATAAAATCTCGCTTGCTCAACTTGTTCAGCCTATTGCCAATGGTGCCTTTGTGTTGAGTATCGACACTGATTTTGATGGTTGCATGCAGTTGATCAGAGAGGTCACTGCTGAGTTGCCTATTTATTTGGCTAACTCTCTCAACAGTTTGAGATTGGAAGGGCAGAAAACTGCTGCTATTGAGATTCTGCAGCAGTTTGATTGGCAGGTTCCTGATTGGGTCATTGTGCCTGGTGGCAACCTTGGCAACATTTATGCCTTTTACAAAGGCTTCAAGATGTGTCAAGAGCTTGGTCTTGTGGATAAGATTCCAAGGCTTGTTTGTGCCCAGGCTGCCAATGCTGATCCTTTGTATTTGTACTTTAAATCCGGCTGGAAGGAGTTTAAGCCTGTGAAGTCAAGCACTACCTTTGCCTCTGCCATTCAAATTGGTGATCCTGTTTCCATCGACAGGGCGGTTCACGCCCTAAAGAGTTGCGATGGGATCGTGGAGGAGGCCACCGAGGAGGAGTTGATGGATGCTACGGCGCAGGCAGATTCCACTGGGATGTTTATCTGCCCCCACACTGGGGTTGCTTTGACTGCTTTGTTTAAGCTCAGGAACAGTGGGCTTATTAAGGCCACTGATAGGACTGTGGTGGTTAGCACTGCTCATGGCCTCAAGTTCACTCAGTCCAAGATCGATTACCATTCTAAGGACATCAAGGACATGGCTTGCCGCTATGCTAACCCTCCCATGCAAGTCAAGGCTGATTTTGGGTCGGTTATGGATGTTTTGAAGACGTATTTGCAGAGTAAGACTCATTAGGTTAGCATTGCAACTTTTTCTCCTCTCTTCCTGAGTTTGCTGCTGATTATTTACTTACTATTATTAGCCACTTCTACTCCTGTTTTGTCTTTTCTATAAGCTAGGTTTGAGTATTGTAGTAATTTGCCTGCTGCATTATGTATGCTGTGCTCCATATTGGGGCATCTTAGTATTTGTTGTAGATTTTCTTTGTTGAGCATTTAATATAATAGCTCAAGTAGAAAAAAATTAATTGGATACAATGAGGGAGGAATGCACATTGTTGGCTTGTTATTACTGGATTCCAGACCAGACCACGCCATCCCCAAAAGAAAATAATTCCAAAAAATATAATTAGAACAGATTTCTTTCACTTTCATGTTATGCTGTTGGCATTAAGCTAAGTGTGGGTATTACCAAGCAACTCTATGCAATCTGTGACAAGTAATTAAATCAAGAAATAAAAAATTACAGCGAAGGAGCGGCATTGTTGGACTGAGTCACATTGCTATGTAGTCATATTTCGTTGAATTAAGTGAAGGCAGAACTACAGCTATTAATTGATGCCACACACATTGAAGTAGTAGGCAATTTATACGCTCCATCTTGTACTTTCTAGTTCCTACACAAATGAATTTTTCTTTGCCATCAAGTAATAGTATTTTATTGTATCAAGCTTGCGTATAAAAGGCCATCAATTTTATCGTGTGATGTACGAATGGAGTTGAATGAAATATAGTGTGTTGAATACCTTCTTTTCCTCTGCTTTTGTTTGTGTGCGTTTGGTTTACTGTTATTATGTACCACTTGCAATTATGATTTGTGATCTCAATAAAGGCCCCGTGACTACTGAATTGTTGAGTTGAAGACAGTGTTTGTAGTGAGGGATAGGTGAAATTTTTGTATGGAAAGTATGCCTTCGAGGCAATAGCAAATTGGAATTACATTTTTTAGTTCAACTTGCATTAGTTATGAACACTCAGATTCTATATTAATTGGTAAATTACTGTATTGTTCACTTCCTTCAATTAGTCCATTGATATAATCTAGTCTTTCAAATTCCGTGGTGCATAACCAGCATACTTGAAATTCTGGGCAAGTAACCTATTTTAAGAGCAAACCAGTTACTCTTGGAAGATACTTCATCCAGTCCTCACCCTTTCTGTAGCTGAGGTTATTTGTACGCAAAAGGTTTCACAAAAGAAAAAGCGTAGAGATTAATCTGGTTTTTTTCCGCGTCGTTGTAAATTTCTTTTACAGTAGATAATATAATTCTCTTTAAAAAGAAATTCGCCTGTGTGCCCAGCCATATTTTACAACATATTCAAATTCATTACAACTAAATAACTGATACAAATGCCACTGGTGGTTCTATAACTTTTTTGCTGAAGGAAATTGGATAGAGTTTTTCGTATAAGATTGAGTAAAACATTTCCCTTGTATCATACTGATCTTTCTTGAGACTAGTCTATTTTAAAAAACTACACATACCTCTATGTATGGTTTCTTTGGGCAGAGTTTCTTTAGGTTCAAAGGAAGAATTGTATAGGTTTTCAAACTAGAATCTAGCGAGAAGGATGGTGAAAATCAAGAATATACGAGGGAGGATTGAGCATTTTGCTTCTTAATATTTCCACTCGACACATTGCTCTTTGGAGGAACTGTTGCCTAAACTTTGTGTGTAAGCAGACCAATCATAGCAGGGTGAATCGTTGACTGCAGAAGCAGTGCCAAAGGAAGTGTTAATCATATGATATCAGAATTTTACATTAAAAAATGCTAGCAACACATTTTTTATTAGGGTTATGTTCTTTTTAACACACTCTTCTATTAATTAAAATTCATTAGAAATTAAAAAAATCATTAAATAAGAAATGAAGCCAATCAAAATTTATGGGTTTTTAGTAAGTTTCAACTAATAGAGAAAAGGGTGTTTATAAAATAGTGTTAAAGAATTTATTGTTAGCATTTTTCTTTTAACAGTAATGAAGTGGCAACATAAAAAAGTAAACATTTCAAGCGTGCAATGTATACATTAATAATAAGTAAAACTGAAATGCGGCTCTACATGTGCAAAAACTATTTTTCAAAAGAACTAATCCTCCTATTTCTCTGTATGAATTTGGACTGAAATGTATTAATGGGAACAAAAGAATTCCCTTCAGAACAAGTCTCAAAAGAATAGAAAAACAAACAAATCAAAGAATTAATTCATCAATTTTGCACCTTAAATTCTACTTGGTCCAGCTTCTGGTTTTGGTGAAGAACGTAGATTGGACGTACCAATCCCTTGCTTCTCCTCCCTTAAACCTGCTCTGAATAGGATAGAACAACAAGATTTCACTTTCAGGTTCTCCGCCATCTTCATTGCTCGGTGAGTCCACAATTTCATCTTCCAAATCTGGCGAATCACTACTCGAGCTACTAATGCTATCTATTCTAACAAAGTCACCCTGCACCCGGAACTTCCACGCCGGCATCTTGAATGGCGGTGGCGGCGGCTCATTACCAGCAACAACCGCATTTTCCTCCAAAGCATAGAAATCCTCTCTCTTGTTTGGTCTAAGGGAAGTAGCCACAACACCCCCACGAACCGGTTCGGTTTTGGATAATGAAACATGCGATGATGAAGCGGTGTTAAGTTTCTTGCGCTTGCTTTTCTTAGAAGAAAACATATTATGAAAAACTGAGGAAGCTTGTGAAGGAATGCTCTTAACACTTTCAACGCTTCCTAATTGTCTTCGTTTCTTCTTCTTTCCCTTCAAAGATGTCAACAACTCGTTAGTTGCACTTGTTCTCTTATTATTATTCTCCCAACTCCTCCTCTCCGCCGTTACTCCTTCGCCGCCACTTCTATGTTCATGACGCTTTCTTCTTCCAAGTCAAATCCGCGGTAACCGTTAACGTGCGTGTCGTCGTAGAATCGCCACCGTTCATCGGCGGCCATCCACGGCGAATCTTGCCGGAGATCCGGGTGGGAGTTGAAACTCCTGAGCCTGTTAAACGATTTGTACGGCGGCGTTCGATCTGATTCCTCGTACCATGGTCGCAGTGTTGGAGGGGTTGATTTGTCGTATTCGTGGGGCGTGTCGGAGGTGTTGTTCCTGCTGAGGAAGCCACAGAGAATGACGAAGAGGATAAGCACGAAGTTGAGGGAATCCCAGCTCTTCTCGACCGAATTGGGTTTGAAAATTTGGGTGGTGAAAAATTGCAACGTGGGAATTATGACCAGAGTGAATGCGAGTGCAATCACCAGAATGCACATGAGAAGTGCACTGGAGCTCAGGAACAGCGAGTAAGAGCGGCGCAGGCGGCGGCCACCGCCGCTTTCCGTCCAGAATGGTGGCCACGTGTCTTCTTCTTCTTCTTCTTCCATTTTGGTTTTCCCGTAACGTGATCAAGTGATTGATGTTCTGAGAGTTGGTGCGGACGAAAATGGTCTTTTAATTCTCGAGCACGATTGCTTTGGTTTCATTCTTCCTTTTTGTGTTCTTTGCTTGCTTATATACACCTGAATACGTCATTATTATTTAATATAAAGTTATGACTTTTGATGTGCATGTTATATGTTGTTTTAATTTTTTTTATTTCATGAAAATTAATTTAGACAAGCATTTTCTCCTATCAGTTGATTGAGATTTTTTCTTACTGCAATTGAAAAATTATTAAGTGGTATTGATTATTATGATTCTAACTATAATCAAATGTTATTATGAGTATTTTCTTTAAAATTGAAAACTTAAATGCAATTCATATAAAGATTGATTGAAATTATAAATATATAGTGATTGAAAATCATCTAATAAATTTTTGAATAGATTAGAGGGAATGTCAACTAGAATGACGGATTTCAAAAGAGTTAGTATATTATAACAATTTTACTTTATTTATCTCTCTTTTTTTAATTATATAAATATATATAATATAAATGCAATTTCTTCTATATGTATAACTAAGAAACTGTTGGCAACTCAGTGTTGGCTGTATCGCGGAAATGACAGCCAAATAGAAAATGGTGTAAACAATGTCCATGTGCATTTTGAAATTGTCAAATTGAGGGGGAAAAAAGAAAAAGAAAAAAGAAGGTTGTGAATAACATTATTTTTATTTGATTCTTGCAAACTATTACAAAGGACCAATCAATCATTGGACTAACTCAATTCATGCCATATCACGTAATCACGTTACCTATCGATCAAGTTTATAATAATATCATCATTCTCTTAAAAAAAAAGTTTATAACAATATCATTGCGAAATAGCTACCACTGTGTTTTTTTTTTTTCAATTTTGTTTTTTCCATCACGCCCTGGATTTTTCTATTAATATTGTACTTCTTGGTCTTACTTGTGAACATGACTTGGGTGAAGACATTAAAATATGCTGAGCTGGTAATGATATTTTAAAAAAGAGTAATACACTAAACTAGTCCATCAAGTTTTTATTAGTTGTATCTATAATTATAAAAAAAATATAGGTTTGGATTTTCGCAGTTATAGTTCAATTTAGTTCTTAAAAATCATAATACTACAGTTGGTTCAATTTAGTTCGGTATAATTCTTAATTTTATTTATTTTTTTGTCAAACTTTATTTATTTTTCAGTTAAACTTAAAATTAATCAAACTCATTTTTTTTTCTGATGAATCAATGGGTTAAGATAAAAAAAATTAAGAATTAAATTAACTTATGCACATAAAAACAAGAAACCATTGCATGTGAACTAACCGAAGGGGCTGGTTTTAATTTAATAAGTGATTTTGAATTTGAGCTTAAGTATATAATTGTATTAAATATATATATAAAAAACTTTGTTGCTTAGTTACATTTGGTTTATAAAAAGAAAATTAGAAACTAAAACTTCTTTTTCATAATTTTAGAGGAAGTAATTATTATTTTATAATTGTAATTTGTAAGACTAATTCGATAGTTTATTTAAAAAAATATAGTTTACTTAAAGGTAAAGAATAAACCTTTGTATTAGTTTTTTTTGTTTTGTTTTAAAGTTAACCTTTGTATTAGTTTGAGCATTATTGTATTTTTTATTTAAATTTATTTGGATTTTTTATTTGTTAATAACTATTTTCATTTCATGTATAATAAGTGTTGTCTCAAATGAAAGCACATAAGGTTTATTCAAATGATTTTTTTATATTTGAGGTATAATATATATATATATATATATATATATATATATATATATATATATATATATATATTATTGATTAAGAAAAAAGACTTATAATTTCACTTTAGTTTTATCTGGTTTAAATTTTGTGAGATTTTTTTTAAAATAGTTGATTAATTATTTTTAAAAATAAATAAATAAATTTGATCCTGCGGCCGATTGTATTTTTTCTACTCAAAACTCTCAACATATTATTTTCAATCTAAATATGAGGACACTTAAGTTGGAATTGTGATATGGGATAATTTTAAAGATTAAAAGTAAAAATTTTAGTAGAAATTTAATAAAATTATAAGATATAAGATGATTTTTTTTAACAGCAAAGATTAAGGTTTGACAAGGAAATCAAAATAATAAAAATATATATATTAAAAGGAAGTTTTAAAAGATATATTGCATAACTACTAAACGAATGAGAGCACTAAATTATAAACATATAATAATAATAATAATAATAATAATAGTAATAATAATAATAATAATAATAATAATAATAATAATAATAATTAGTCACAATGTATTATTAATGTTTGGATATATTTGTTGCACTTTTTATACTTTTAAGAACTAAATTTTGCATTTGTAAGCGGAGTGGAAAGACGAAAAATAAAAAAAATATCATGACAAATATGCTCTTACTTTGACAATCCACGTTTACAATCATTTCCGTGACAAATTTGTCCCCTCTAGGTCATGTATGCTATTTTATTAACGTGATGGACGGAAGTTAACAGCAGAACATATTTATTTGTTACACTTTTTACATTTTGAAGACTAAATTTTATATTTTTATTTTTTAAAGACACATTCATAAAAAAATGTATTTTTTTTAGGGTTAAAGTGATTAGAGGCTTTCGTACTTATATACACCAACTGTAAGGGAATTTTGTTATTTCTCCTCTGAGATTTAGCATAGGTAGGTTCTGCTAATTATGTCTCTTTTGAAATCAATTTAATTCTCGTATATACAGGCGCACGCACACAGACTGTAATATCGTAACTCCCCAGTTTGTCTTGTTAATGTTCTCTTCGTTGTCATTCCAAACATTTCCAAATTTCAATTATGGGTTATCAGGGAAGTAAAACACTCCGTGTCTCTATATATTTTAAATAAAAGAAAGAAGAAAGGTTTAGAAGTTAAAAAAAAAAATAAGAAAAGGAGGTAACCAATTAAAAAGTAGTGGACAATTGTTATAAGAGGAATAAACTGAAGATGGATAAAATTGTTTAAAAAATATATATATCAAATGCGATAATTCTTATTATTACTAATTATAGATTATACATATATATGACTGCAGTTTGAATATGCTAAAGTTGGATTTACAGTAAGATCCAACTAAGATATACATGTTGAGAGAGAGAGGCCAACTATTGAATTGTTTGAGAACATGTTTCAAACAAGTTAATATACAACTGTTTTCAGGTGTGTTCCCCCCAAAGATAGTAAAAGGGTTAAAAACTCCATACACGTAAATTAATGGGACGATAACCATATTGGTTATTGTTCTCAGATTTCTTTTTCAAACAAAGCAACGCTCTTAATCATGGCTTCAAATGCAGGAGAAGAAGAGTCTACCGTGATCGCCATTGATAGCGACCGGAACAGCCTACACGCCGTCAAGTGGGCTGTGGAACATCTTTTGAAGAAGAACGCTTCTTGCACCCTCATTCACGTCAGAACCAAGACTTTGTATTCACGTAGTTACCCGAGCCTCATCTCTTATTATTTGCCTCAAACTTGTAACAATATATTTTCCCCGTGAATAGAACTTGATAATTAAGTTATGTTTTTAACTAATTGCTTCCATAATTATTCATATATTTAGACAAGGTTTTTAAAAAACTGACTACAACTCCAATTGTGATTGCAATCACATTTTTTGGAATCTTTAGGATTGCTTTGAAAGTATAATGTGACTGTATTGACAGTATTTGTTTGTAATTTTTTTTTTTTAGTGTTAAGAGTTACAAAGGAAGTTGTAATCACTGTCGTCATAATTTAAATTCTTGAATAAATGAACTTAATTAATTAGCTTCATTTTTTAGGATATATGGATCAATTTTTTTATTTATTTATGCAGATGATTTTGAGGTTATCCCTAAACAAGGTCGTCTGCCAACAGAAGAAGAATTGCACCAATTTTTTCTTCCCTTTCGAGGATTTTGTGCACGAAAAGGGGTGCGTAATGGCCATGGCCATGATACAACTGCTTAACTATAAATTAAGCGCATTTGAAGTCTCCTATATGTGCTTTTCATTGCTGTACTTCACAAGTTCAAACTCCTCATTCCTTACTTTTAATCAAAAAGGACCTATGTAATTATCATATATAGTATATGATTATGAACATTGAATATTTCAGATCGTAGCCAAGGAGTTAGTCCTGCATGACATTGACGTTTCAAATGCGCTTACTGATTACATCATTGACAACTCTATCAGCAATATCGTTGTTGGCGCTTCCCGCTGGAATGCTCTTATAAGGTCCTTCTTTTTCTCTCAAGACACTATATATGCTCTGTATAGTACAAAATGTCATTTCCATATTTTGACGATATTGATCATTTACAATTACACGGTCTCTTCCTTTGCCATAGCCCAAGTTAACAAGAAATAGACTCTTATTGTACCCTTTGCTTGATTCAGAAATGGCAAGATTAGTTTCATCACTTCTTAATAGAATATTGAACCTATAATTTAATAAACAACTATAAAATTTTATTCTATTTTACCTGCTTTTGGAAAAATTGGTTTTTTTTTTTTAAGCTCGGAGGAAAAGACTTTTTCTCTCTCTTTGAACTAATAGTCTTGCTAAATGTTGACCATAGGAAATTTAAAGATGCAGATGTGGCAACAAGCTTAGTCAGATCTGTGCCAGAGACTTGCACGGTGCATGTTATATCAAAAGGAAAAGTGCAGAATATTCGACCTGCAGGCCATTCTCAAAATATTAGTAACGCACTATCAAAATCTTTAAAAGGCATCAAAGGAAGTTTTCAGTCTGAAGATTTAAACAGGTGCGTGCTTGCACAAGTTTTACACTGACAACTTCCATAATCCTTTAAGCTATTGTGTTCAAAATATTTTACGATTTGATGCTGGAAAATAAAATGTTGATGAATTATTAAGTTGTTGTCCTGGACTTGTGCATTAAAATCGGTAACAATACTTTCCAACTTCACTGCAAACCTTAACTGTTTACTACTAATGCATTAGCTTAATATAAATATATCTCCATAAATGGAAAACAAGTTTAGTATATTTTTATTACAAATTATTGACAGTTAAACTCTTAGTTTCTACGCAAGTGAATCAATTACTTTTATCAAATTAATAGAGACAAAGGAGAATAGTGATGAGTGAGAGTTAATAGATTTCCCGTTTTCATCATAATTTTTTTTGTTTTGCTGATCATATTTTGGTTCTTAGAAGATGTTATTGCATTTTTGACACTATTAAGTGTACAGAAAATCGGTCAAGTATGGACATAAGCAAGGCTCAAACAATGATGGGGTATCTTTGGTGACACCACGTATGACCAATGGAGAGACTACTTCTCCAAAACTATCAGATGAAAGTTGCTCCTCACAAAATTCATCCAATCGAAGTTCCCTAACGGGTGATACTTCAAAGCTGCTTGGTTATCAATTGACTGAGATGTCACCTGAAAACCAAGATGTAGTCGAAAATTCAGGCAGTTACACTTTTAGGAGCAATTCTTGTAAAATATCCCAAGTAAGTAACATTATTATATACAACTTTTATATGACAAGGCTACTTACTTTTAGCATAATCTTACACCTTAAAAAACAATAATTTGGCATATAGATTTTGTAATCTTGTCCTACATATTAAAAATAGAATGGGGCATGAGGGTTAGATACATACCCCCTATTTGGCTATCATAAAATATACAGATAAGCATAAAGTAATTGGCCTTGGTGTATGCATATTCATTTCTTTCAATCTATTAGTTGAACTCGCTAAACTGTAATTGTTGAAACGACTAAAAGTGATTAATCACACAACAAATTGTTCTCTAGTCAACTCATTTGATATTTTTATCTTTCCTCTATCACCTACTTTGAAAATTGTATTGAACAATTTGGTTGTTTGGTTTTGCTTTTAGTTTCAATCTTAAATGTTGCATTGGCTTTGGGATTTTCTGCACATTTTTTCATTCATAAGTGGACAATTAAAGCTTGGTTATCTTACAGAAAAGCTTGGAAATAGAAAAAAGGAACCCAAAACTAGAACTAGAGAGAAAGACAAAGAAGTGTAATTCGACCCGTAGGGAAACCACAACAACACATAAGGTAGTATTGTGTTATAAATTTAAACTCACCCTATGGCTTTCAGAGTAATACACCAAAAACGATAATTTAAAAAAGATTGGTATTGTCATTTAGGCAATGAAGCATGAAAAGTTTACGCAAAAAGAAGATGCAGTTAAAGCTTGGCTTCCTGAAGAGGCTACATTGACTTTGACAGAGGTAGAAAGGAAGAAAACCAAGGCATCTATGGAGTCAGCTGAAATGTTAAAATGCCTAGCAGAAATGAAGAGTCACAAGGGAAAACAAACTGGAATAAGAGCCATGCATGAGGAAGAAGAGAGGAATAAAGCATTAAATGCTAGTGCTTGTAATAACAAAATTTTATTTAAAAGATACAATATTAAAGAAATTGAAGTTGCAACTAATTACTTTGACAATGCCCTCAAAATCGGTGAAGGTGGTTATGGACCTGTTTTTAAAGGAGTGCTTGATCACACTGAGGTTGCAATCAAGGCCCTCAAACCAGACATATCCCAAGGGGAGAGGCAGTTTCAACAAGAGGTGACCATACTTCTCACTTTGTGTGTGTGTGGTGGGGGGAGAGGGTGAGAGAGAGTGTTTTAAAATTGATTCAATTGCATCATCTAATTTTTAAAATTGATTCAATTTATTTTTTTTGTCTAAATTAAATTAACGATATTAAAAAATATATATTTTGTGATGGTTTAAAATCATTTAGTGATAGTTTTAAACTATCACAAAGTATAATTTTTAAATATCATTATCTTAATTTTGACTGTAAAATCAAATTAAATTGTTTTTAAAAATTAAAAGGTTAAATTGAATTTAAAAAAAATTAAAAGATGAAATTAAATCTAAAAAATAAATTAGAAGATTAAAAACTAATTTAAGCTTTTATTTGACAACATATGTTAGTATTTTCATTTATTATTTTTGAAATTGGTAAAATGCAGGTTAATGTTTTGAGCACAATAAAGCATCCAAACATGGTTCAACTGCTAGGTGCCTGTCCAGAGTACGGGTGCCTTGTATATGAGTACATTGAAAATGGTAGCTTAGAAGATCGCCTCTTCCAAAAAGATAACACTCCAACAATTCCATGGAAAGTTCGATTCAAAATAGCATCAGAAATTGCCACTGGCCTTCTTTTCCTTCACCAGACAAAGCCTGAGCCGGTTGTGCATCGTGATCTCAAGCCAGCAAACATTTTGTTGGACCGCAACTATGCGAGCAAGATCACTGATGTGGGTTTGGCAAGGCTAGTTCCTCCTAGTGTAGCCAACAAAACCACTCAATACCACAAGACAACTGCAGCTGGTACATTTTGCTACATTGACCCAGAATATCAACAAACTGGACTATTGGGTGTAAAATCAGACATATATTCATTAGGTGTAATGCTGCTACAAATTATCACTGGAAAACCTCCAATGGGTGTGGCACACCTTGTTGAGGAGGCTATAGACAAAGGTAAACTCCAAGAGGTGCTTGATCCAAATGTCACAGATTGGCCCCTTGAAGAGACTTTATCATATGCTAGGTTGGCTTTGAAGTGTTGTGAGATGAGAAAACGGGATAGACCAGACCTTCGTTCTGTCATTTTGCCAGAGCTGAATCGACTCCGAAATCTGTGAGAAGGAGCCATTTACACTGATATTGTACCCGCCAAATAGGTTAGTGACTAACTTATTGAATTTATTTACACCTACTTATGCTTTGATCAAAACCCAAGTTGATAAAAACTCAGTTTGCAAAACTTCAACATGCATCATACGTATAGAAAACAATTTTATTTTTCTTACAAGATGCACAATATAGTACAAGCCATTTCTAGAAGTCCATTTTTCCAAATTTGTGGCATTTGCCAAAGATTAAGCTAAATCAAACTATGACATAAAAGCTTATCGATCATATCATGTGAATTTCCTAGAAGTTCTTTCAAATTATAATTTTCTATCTTGTACAACCAGGAATAAAATGAATAACAATCCTAATATGGAAATGGAAAATTCAACGTATATCCATATAAGTCGTTTGTGGAAACCAGGCCACTTACCATCAATTGGGAAAATGAACATGAAGGATGCTTATCAAAGCTGCTGGTCATTTGTAGATGGCTCAAGTCTGTTGTCCCAACAAAATCTTATTGCCATTTTAAAGAAACATCTTTCTCAGAAGTCATGAGTTCCTATAATTTATGTCTTCTTTCTATTATTAGCAAGGAACATCAATAGATGACCCATTTTCATGTTGTTAATTTTTTTTTTCTTGCACGGGTTTCTAATTAATCATAGTAAGAGACAAGGAGAACTGTTGTCACCCAGCACTCTCTTACCCTTGTTCACTTTGTACAGTACATATCTACTTATAACTTCAATCTCCAGAGAGTGGTCTGCGCCTATAATATTTTTTTCATTATATATTTGTATAAATATGAATTAAGATCAATTGACCACATTTATTAATTATAATCGTAATATTCGTACTAGTAAGAAGTTTAGACATGCTTAGTTAAGGAATTATTTTGAAGAAAAAATTACTAACTTAAAATTATTAATTTGATAAATTACAAAATTAATAGATAAGTTAGTTAAAAGTTGATAAACAAGTTAGTAATAAAATTAGAATATTTAATAAAAACCGACAGAGTAAATGATAAGTGTAAAATGCTATTAAAAAATACATTTAGAATATGTTGTATAAGACAAATTAGCTAATACTAGTACAAAAAATGTTTTTAACATAAGAATTTTACCAAGTTGGCTTTGATTTGTACAACTCAACAATCTTACCGTGTTTGCTATGTCAGTAAGACTTTTGAGATTAGTTTTTGAGATTGTTACGTCGTACAAACAATCTAAAAAATATTTTTTTTATACCAATTCTAAAATAATGATTGTTAAATGTTTATTTCATTATTAAAAAATTACAAATATTTTATTTCATTGCACAAAGAAATAATCTAAAAAATATTGTTTAAAGTAAATACACTGATTACAACTAAAGTTTTGTGAAATTACATAAATAATTCTTTCTTTTACTTCTATACTAACTGCCTTAATTTTTGAAAAATATACATTGACATTCTTTTATATATTATGCTAACCTCTCTTAGTTAATTGAAAAATATTACATCAAATTTTCCTAAAAAAAGTTATTGTAAAATTTTATAAAAAAATTGTATAATTACACAAAACCTCCCGGTGTTCAGTGTAATTTTTTTCTACTTCTAGATTTTTTTTTAAATGACAAAACTTTCTAAATTAGTTATACTAAGAATTAATTTAGAAATATAATTTTATATATTGGTTCTTAGTATAATCGATGTAGAAAATTCTAAAGTTTTCTAATTGAAACAATGTGCTCATATTTTCCTTCTTACTCCAACTTTTTAACTCTCATTCTCTGGTTTGATGATGTCTAGAGGAAAATATTTCAAAGTTGATGTACCATGTACGTTTGAAATTTTTCTCTCCCTAATTTTAACTTCAGTTTTAAACCCTACTTTCACCTCTGTTATCTCTCTCATGGAAGGCACATGCATGTTTTGTTCAAAGATTCCAAATAGTGTGCTTAAGACTCACTATCTGAAGTTAATTTACACTGCATTTCAATTACAAATTGTCATGTAATGGAAAATTATTAATTTTTACAATAATTATTTCAAATTATATATGTTCAGTTGAATATAAAGAAAATAAAGAAAAACACAAACAATATTTCCTTTTCTATTTGCTTAAAGAAAATGAAAAAAAGAAGTTTCTCGTTTTCGATTAGAACCGGAAATAAAAAAATCTAACCGAACCGAACCGGACCCTTAACGCGCCGCCATACTCCAAATCATAACCCTCCACACAGCGTCGTTCTTCTGCAATTCTCTGATTCATTCCTTTCTCTCTCAAAACCCTAACCCTAACCCCAATCCCCAGAGTCTGGAAGCCTCTCCAATGGCGTACCAGACCCCCGATCAAGATTCAGGTTCCGATCCGAAGACCCCAACGCGCCTCTACAACCCCTACAAGGATCTCGAAGTCCCCATTCGCAACCTCTACCAGCTCCCAACCTCCCCGGAGTACCTCTTCGTCGAGGAGGCCCGCCGCAAGCGCCGATCCTGGGGCGAGAACCTCACCTTCTACACCGGCTGCGGCTACCTCTCCGGCGCTGTCGGTGGCGCCGCCTCCGGCCTCGTCGGCGGCGTTAAATCCTTCGAGTCCGGCGACACCGCCAAGCTCCGCGTCAACCGCGTCCTCAACTCCTCCGGCCACGCCGGCCGCGCCTGGGGCAACCGCCTCGGCGTCATCGGCCTCCTTTACGCCGGCATCGAGAGCGGGATCGAGGCAACGAGGGACACCGACGACGTCTGGAACAGCGTCGCGGCGGGACTCGGCACCGGCGCGCTGTATCGTGCAGCGAGAGGGGTGCGTTCGGCGGCGGTAGCGGGCGCCGTCGGCGGCGTCGTGGTTGGAGTCGCTGTCACGGCGAAGCAGGCTTTGAAACGCTACGTGCCTATATGATGAGAACAAAACTTTGTGTGAGCGCTTAATTTTTTTCTTCCTTTTTTTGGGGGGTTACTATCAATTTTGAGCGATTGTTAGGTATAAGCATTATTATACCAGCATGTGGCAGCGTTGCTGTTGCAAACAATTGGTTTTATTATTATGCATTTTTTTTTCAGCTTGATAATGACTAACCTTTCTAATGTAATTTGTCGAAACATCTTGCATGAATAATTGGGACGGCTTTAATGCTGGATATATAGTATCAAGAATATTGTTCCTCTTTCGGTGGATGCAAATGGAAGATTATGTTAACGGTGTCACAAATGTTGTTGTGGTACATGATTTGATAGAAGTAGAGTTGTTAGGATTAGTTTTTGTGATGAAAGAAGCCCGTATTATGCTTGTGTTCCTATGATTAATGAATTCAGGGGATTTGCGTTTTAGATCCAAATAGGTTCTCTGATATTTGTCCAATGCATTGGGTTCCAAGGTTCAGTATAAAGTATGTGTATCTTTTGGTGATTTCTGGTAGAGTATCATTGGAGATTTTTTTTATTTTTTTTATTTTGCAACTTTGGGTATGGTTGTTTTGTGAATGAGCTTTGCATCATTCAACCATGTTTTTGTGCCCTTATTTATACCTTTATATCTTAGGGGGATCAGCTAGAATGTTGTGTTCAATCATTTAAACAATTTAGCTAATAGTGTATTGACAGTGACTGGTATAAGAATTCGATTGTTCTCTATATGAGATAACAAAACATATGCTGTTGTTCTCTGGTTCGACTACATATTATCTTATGAAGCTATCGACTGATAGATTTTGCTTCATTGATAAAACCTTAACTTCCTGCAAGAGAGCAGTTTTCCTGATAAAAGAATGTTTGCACAAGTAATCAGTGTTTTGACAGAATTAAGTTGACATATTTTGCTTCAACTTAGTCACCATTATAGATTTGCTCTTTCCACCCTTTTGGATTCTGGAGTCTAATCTTGTCGTGTATGAACTTCGAGTAATTTGGCTTGCACTTATGATGCAATAAGAACTTAAACATGCTAGTACTTTATTAACTACCCCAATCTCTTACCTCTTAACTGATGCTATTATTGTAGATTATTTTGCCCAAACCTAAGCAATAGAAGTATCCATTGAGCCTTTCTGTCTACTATTACCCATTATGGCTTCTTGTTTGTCTTACTAGGTGTTGTCTAGTGCTATAGTTGACTGAAGAAAAAATTCTGATTAAAGGATGGTGTTGGTTGGTATTCTATATAGTTATATATTGCCTATTAGCACTGAGTTTTTTTTTCCTTTATGTTCTTTTGTCTCATCTATGCAATTCAGTTTGCCTGTGTACCCTTCTGCTAGATTATGATATTTGGTTTCTCCAACATAATAAAAGTTGGCATGGAAACCTACTAGGGTTGGACTAGTTTTTATTTTTATTTTTTTTATCTTTTGTTTGGGGGGTAGGTACTTTGCACATGGGATTCTATGTTCAAAGTTCAAGCCAGCAAAGGTATTAGGTAGTTAGCAACTTCCTGTTAACTTGGGGGATACCTGTGTTTCCTTTGGGATTGGACTTGTTCTTCTCAGTGAATGAAGAAACAAGGTGGGTGGTTATAGGTCATGCTCCATTTCGTTTTAAGCTCATCTGTTGTTGATTATTACAGTTTAATAGGTGTAGCGAGTCCTACTCAGTGGGAAAAGGCTTTGATGGTTGTTTCAGTTCAGTAATCAGTATAGCTTGCATTTTGATAATAGTCTCGTCCTGCTCAAGTGCTCATAACTTGATGAATAATATTGGTTCCTGTTGTCTGTAGATGCCTCGATTTCTTAGAAAAAAGGATGCCTCGATTTATAGTAGGATTATTGGAAACCGGTTTGAAATACAGAGAAAGAGTTAAACATGTGTGGATTGGCTTAATGTAAGAAAACAACAAGAAAACAGATATTGAGGAATGAGGACAAGAGAAAAACTTATGGTTGTGTAAATGCCAACTATGTTTCTCTTTTGTTCGTAAGATCTCAAATTTCATTGTATATTTTTTTTGTTGGACAAGCACCCATAACAGTGGAGATTTGCAATCATCAAGTCAGCTCACTCAATTTGCTTTCGATCTTGGCGTTCTTCTCTAGCTGTTCAGCAAGTTTTTTCTTAAATCATATTTAAAGCAACCACAGTCCTGGCTTATACTTTTTATATACCGAAAGATAAGCCAGAATTTGATAACTGTTAGTGTTGGTCCTATCACATAGTATTATACAAAAGCTATAAATCACGTTTCGTTACTCTAGTATCTATTTACTTGCTTAATTTTTTGTGAAAAGCTCCAGCGTTTATTTTGATCCATACTTGATTATAACACAGCATGACAGCAATATATTGTCAAAATTTACAGATCTTCCTGGAAAATACAATGCAATTTTGCCTTCAGAGGTTAAAGAAATAAAATAATTGGCTAGAGTTACAATCAACCCAGATAAGATATACGCACGTCAACAATTCTCATCCCTTGCCTTAATATCACCGGAAAAGAATTGTCATGGTCTCATGGAGGCGATCTATCTTTACCATAACATGGATTTGGGATTTCAAAATAACTTCTGAATTTTGTAAAAGATAAATAATGAAGTGAACATATTTATACGTCAATGTTTTTATATCAAACATCAAACTAATAAAAAACAATAAATCATATTATATTGCCTTTATATGGGATGTGTCATTCTTTGCATGCGGTCCTAATGACACTTGCACTTGGGGTCAAATTAACCATCAGTCCATCACATGCACATTCATTATTCTCTGTTCATACATCATAGATTGTCCTTTCTGCATGGAATCTGTGTGACACCTCGCATTTTTGAGGATTCTGTGCGATATATATATCCTATAAATTAATTCACGTACTTAGGGTGAAAAAAATGTTAATTCATATTGTTTACTAATATATGTATCATTTTAATTGCAACATTAAAATGATAATAAAATAAAGTGAGTAAGTAATTAATCATCCACACATTTTAGTAGTACAAATATAATAATAAAAAGCACTTGATAATAGCTATAAATACTCAAGTAGCTTGGTTGGTTTTCTCACAAGTCACAAGCTTTTCTTTTTCTTGTTCTTTAATTTTCTGATTTTAGCAAATTAAAATAGTAGTGTTATTGGTAGGTTTTGGCAAAGATGTTTTCAGTTCCAGGGGTGTCGGGAATCCTGAACAGAGGAGGAGGGCATAAGATAAAAGGGACAGTGGTGTTGATGAGGAAGAATGTGTTGGACTTCAACAGCGTGGCTGATCTTACTAAAGGAAATGTTGGGGGACTCATAGGCACCGGCCTCAACGTTGTTGGCTCAACACTTGATAACCTCACTGCTTTCTTGGGCCGAAGTGTCGCCCTACAGCTCATTAGTGCTACCAAACCTCTTGGTTCATTTCTTCTTCCTTCCACATAATCAATAACTTCTATATTCAAAATTAAGTGTTTAATCTCTATACTCTCATTCATTTCATTCAATGAAAAAAAAATCATAAGACTTTTAACTAAAATTAACCTATGTAAAGAATCGCAAACAAAAAACTATATAATATTAAGTTTATTTACTTTTTTTATAATGACAAAAAAAATTATTGTATATGGTGCACAAATTTTTGTACTCTTAAAAATATATCACTTTATACATAGCCAAACATATTTATTTTGTATAGTATTAACTTATTTGGGTACGTACCTTAATAATATTATTATGTGTGTATGTATGGTCTGTTTGTAGCAAATGGAAAAGGAAAAGTTGGAAAGGATACGTTCTTGGAAGGGATTATTGTGTCGTTACCAACTTTGGGAGCAGGGGAGTCTGCATTCAATATTCAGTTTGAATGGGACGAAAGCATGGGAATCCCCGGTGCGTTTTACATAAAGAACTACATGCAAGTTGAGTTTTACCTCAAGAGTTTGACTCTTGAAGACGTTCCAAACCAAGGAACCATTCGCTTTGTTTGCAACTCATGGGTTTATAACACTAAACTTTACAAAAGCGTGCGCATTTTCTTTGCCAACCATGTAAGCTATTTATATTACGTACTTAGCTAGTAGTTTATAATTAAAATTCAGTATGTATATATATATATAGTTCATTTGTCCGTCTCTAATGGCAAGATCTTTAATACGTTAATTTAATGAATTGTAGACATATGTTCCAAGTGAGACACCAGCAGCACTTGTGGGGTACAGAGAAGAAGAATTGAAGAATTTAAGAGGAGATGGAAAAGGAGAGCGCAAAGAACATGATAGGATCTATGATTATGATGTCTACAATGATTTGGGCAATCCAGATCACGGTGAAAATTTTGCTCGCCCAATTCTTGGAGGGTCTAGCACTCATCCCTACCCTCGTAGGGGAAGAACTGGTCGATATCCAACAAGGAAAGGTTAGTTTTCTATATATGCTTCTATTTGTTTAAGTGAATTGATATTATATGTGTGAAGCTAATTTAATTTATTTTAGCATTGTTCTTTTACGATGTTATGGCCAGCCAGGTTCAAACAAGTGAAAGTATCTATGCGTACATATTTATTTTTTATTAAAATGATTTTATGTATATAAGTTATTTTGTGCTATGATTCTGATTTATTTTTCCTAATCAATTTCAACAGATCAGAATTCTGAGAAGCCAGGCGAAGTTTATGTTCCAAGAGATGAAAATTTTGGTCACTTGAAGTCCTCGGATTTTCTTGCATATGGAATAAAATCTTTATCTCAATATGTCTTACCGGCGTTCGAATCTGTTTTCGATTTGAACTTCACGCCAAATGAGTTTGATAGCTTCCAAGATGTGCGTGACCTCCACGAAGGTGGAATTAAGCTTCCTACAGAAGTAATTAGCACAATTATGCCCTTACCGGTGGTCAAAGAACTCTTTCGTACAGATGGTGAACAAGTCCTCAAGTTTCCACCACCTCATGTCATTCAAGGTGAAGAATTTGCTCATACTTGAATTCTTGAATGACACTTTGCTCATACAAATGGTATCGTACCATATATTCACAAACAAATGCAAATTAAACTTATGTTTTTTTTATTAAATATTTAGTTCCATTTAATAATGATTTTCTTCATATATAGTGAGTAAGTCTGCATGGATGACCGATGAAGAATTTGCAAGAGAGATGGTTGCGGGTGTAAATCCATGCGTAATTCGTGGTCTTCAAGTAAGTTTAAATACTTATTGCAGAAACAGATTGGCAAACCAAATTTCGTGTCCACATTAAATTAGTCTGTTGCTAGCTAGTTATAATAACCATTATATATATATATATATATATATATATATATCATGCGGATCCGGAGTCACGTACAGTTTATCATATATATTTTGACATGCATGATATTCTTCTTTAATTGGAGTATAATGGATTGTAGGAGTTTCCTCCAAAAAGCAATCTGGATCCTACAATCTATGGTGAGCAAACCAGTAAGATAACAGCAGATGCCCTTGATCTAGATGGATACACAGTGGACGAGGTAAACATATTCAAGTCTCATAATTTAACCACAGGAAGAAGGAACTTTAAGTAATTAAAAGTGCTTGTGTATGATCTGATTACAATAAATTTAATTTGTGGCACAGGCACTAGCAAGTCGGAGGTTATTTATGTTAGATTACCATGATGTATTCATGCCATATATAAGGCGGATAAATCAGACATATGCCAAGGCTTATGCGACAAGGACTATCCTTTTTCTGAGAGAAAATGGAACCTTAAAGCCAGTGGCCATCGAATTAAGTTTGCCACATCCTGCTGGGGACCTGTCAGGTGCTGTCAGTCAAGTCATCTTACCTGCAAAAGAAGGTGTTGAAAGTACAATTTGGCTACTGGCCAAAGCTTATGTGGTCGTAAATGACTCTTGCTATCATCAACTCATGAGCCATTGGTATATAAAACAATTCAATTCAATCTCCATCTATGATGTATGTTATGTCTCAATTTTATTTTATTTTTATTTTTTATTTTGTTCATAGGTTAAATACTCATGCGGTGATTGAGCCATTCATCATAGCAACAAACCGACACCTTAGTGCTCTTCACCCAATTTATAAGCTTCTAACTCCTCACTACCGTGACACCATGAACATCAACGCACTTGCTAGGCAATCTCTCATTAATGCTGATGGCATAATAGAGAAATCTTTTTTGCCCTCAAAGCATTCCGTTGAGATGTCTTCAGCGGTTTATAAGAATTGGGTTTTCACTGATCAAGCACTACCTGCAGATCTTATCAAGAGGTAATTAATCTCTCTAAACTCTAAACATAAAACTATGAAATATAGGTACATAGTTTGTTATTGATTTATATTTTGTTTGATTCAGAGGAGTGGCAATTAAGGATCCATCTGCCCCACATGGACTTCGACTTCTGATAGAGGACTACCCTTATGCTGTTGATGGGCTAGAGATATGGGCTGCAATTAAGACATGGGTCCAAGAATATGTGTCCTTGTACTATGCAAGAGATGATGATGTCAAACCTGATTCTGAACTCCAACAGTGGTGGAAAGAAGCTGTAGAGAAAGGTCATGGTGATCTGAAAGACAAGCCATGGTGGCCTAAGTTGCAAACAATTGAAGAGCTTGTTGAAATTTGCACCATTATCATATGGACTGCTTCAGCCCTCCATGCAGCCGTTAACTTTGGTCAATATCCATATGGAGGTTTCATTCTGAATCGCCCAACTTCTTCTAGAAGGTTGCTTCCTGAGAAAGGCACCCCAGAATATGAAGAAATGGTGAAAAGTCATCAAAAGGCTTATTTGAGAACTATTACATCAAAGTTTCAAACTCTAGTTGACCTTTCAGTGATAGAGATCTTGTCAAGGCATGCTTCTGATGAGGTCTACCTTGGCCAAAGGGACAACCCACATTGGACCTCTGACTCAAAAGCATTACAAGCCTTTCAAAAATTTGGAAACAAGCTCAAAGAAATTGAGGAAAAACTTGCAAGGAAGAACAATGATCAAAGTCTCTCCAATCGACTTGGGCCGGTTCAACTGCCATACACTTTGCTCCATCCTAACAGTGAGGAAGGGTTGACTTGCAGGGGGATTCCTAATAGCATCTCTATCTAAGGGAGCATGTGGTCTACTTTAATTACAGTACTGTACCTACCTTCCAATAAAAAAGATGCAAGGCTAGAGATCCAATAAATCTTGCATCCTATCTAATGTTTCAATTATCTTGTGTTTTAATGCTGTAATGGAGCCTACAATTTGCAAATTAATTAAGAGCACCGAGCACTATTAGTTTGCGTTTAGCTTCTGTCATGTTTATTAAGATATATTTCGCAGATTGTAACACAAAATTTTGTGGCAAAACAAGCTTTTTTTTTTCTTATTGAAAATAATTGTACTTTGATAATAGAAAATTCAGCAAATTAGGCCTTAAAAATAATTATTTAGCAGTTATTTGCGCTTAATTGTTAAAGAATTGATATTTCGTGAATTTTGATTGCAGATATAAAAATTAGAGGTGTTAAAAGCAAATAGAAGGAAATAATTAGAAAGGCTCAACTCATTCTCTCGCGTAGCGTGTAGCGCGTGCTAAACGAGACGTTAAGCACGAGAGTCAGAATCCGTTACTCGCGCACAGCGCACAGCACAGACTAAGTGGACAAAACTGACACAGAACACGCTAAGCGAGAGGAGCTCGCTAAGCACAAGATCTGAATGCGCTAAGCGATGGGTATCGCGCTGAACGAGCCTATGAAAATCCAAAACCCACTCCAGCAACTGTAAATAGAGAGCTCAGTCAAGGAAAACGACACAATGAGTCTCAGAGTACTCCTATCACTACCTTAAGCCTGAAAATTCCTCCTCTCTTCTCTCTATCAATTGTATTCATTCTTTCTTCCATCCCTCTCATTGTAAGTCCCTCAATGATCATGAGTGGCTAATCCCCTGGTTAGGGTCAGGCAGGCCTAAAAAGTCAAACGATGTATGGTGAACTTCAGATTTATCAATGCAAGAGGATCCCTTTTCAGGTTTTTCTGTTCTATTTTCTTTTTTATTTTATCTTGCATTCTCATCTTTATTTTCTTTTGGGGGTTAGTTACTCGGGAGAGGATAACTTCTAATAAGATCTAAAGAAAAGATGCATGCATTAGTTTTAGGAGTTAGTCTCTCGGGAAAGGATAATCTCTAATAGAACATTAAAGAGAAGAAATCATAAGGTAATCATTGCTAGGCATAGAATGGTAACTTTATGCTCATGCATTCAACAAACATCTAAAATTTATTATTCATGCATTTTATTTATTGAGTCTTTTCAAAAGCATTTAGGAGATAGGTAAATAAAATAGGTTTGTCATCGTGAGGCATCAAGGGTAAGTAACTAGATAGATGTGGATAAAACATATCCGATTAATTTAATAAAGAATAACCATAAATTCATACATCCAAGGTGGACTAGGCATGTTAGGTCTTAACATCTGCATCTCATTGAATTCTTTACGTATTGTGCTTTTGATTTTTTTGTTCCTATTATCTCTTCTACTCCTCTTTTCAAATATTGCCCTTATAAATTAAAAGTTATCCAATACAAGTGCAACATTCGACACTCGGACTTCAAGGTTTTGCTACTTAGATATTTGGTGCACTTGCCAAATGCCTAACACTTATCAGATTATATTATTAAGAAAATCAATTTTAAATTTGGGAAACCAAATATAAATTTATCTTAAACTTAAGAGACTAAAAAATATCTAATTTTTTTTTATATTATAAATTTAACGAATAAAAAATAGGTTAAATTACCTTATTTCTTAATTTTACTTTTTTATGACAATTTGATTGATTTTTTATTTGTTTAAAGTTATAAAATAATTATTTATCTTTTGAAGTGTTAATCACTTTCGATTTTGGAATATGATTTTGCATTTTTTATATTGATTCAAGAACTAAAATTTATTTAGATTCACCTACATGAAATTTATGAAATATGTTAAAAATTAAGTGAAAATTGAATCTTATGATAGTTTTTTTTTTGGTTGATTTTGAAAAAAATTTCAATTCTTCCGTTGCTCATAAAACACAATGTAATTATAATATATAAGATATAATAAAGTAGGAGAGTAAGATAAAAACATGATAAGATAAGTATATAATAAGATTTAATTATATCCAAATATTTGGTATGCATAAATTATCACGTCCAATGATCTGTTAACGACATTTATGCTTAACTGATAAAAGGATCCAATTAAATTATTTTAAATAATTAAAGAACCACTTAATAATTAAAGGAACTAATTAAATATTAAAAATAAATTTAAAAACCTAAACAGTAATTTAATCTATTTTATATAATAGGTTGGATAATATAATAATTATTATTATATATAATAATTATAATATTGAATATATTACATAACATATATGGAGAAAGAAATAGAGGTTATCTTACTCCATTAATTCTGGTCCCTCTCTGAATAAGATAAGAGACATAATAATATTATCATCTTATATAATATATTTCAATATGATAATACAGTTATTTTATCTTATTTTTTTATATTTTTGTCATCAAAGGTATCCTTATGATTATTCAAATATCAGTTGGATCTTATAATTTCATGTAAGTAAATTTAAAGAGACCGAATCAATAAAAAAATTAAAATTATGTTGCAAAATTGAAAACGAACAATATTTTAAAAATCATTTTATAAATTTTAATAAATACGACACCAAATTACAATCTAAAATAAAATTAAGATATTATAAAGGAGTAATATTATCCTAAAAATAACATAAATCTTATTAATTATATTCTCATCAGAGTCATAAAGATGATTTGGGAAGAGGCATAAGCATAAGCGTTGGAGTGATGATAAGAAGGTTATAGGTTCTAATTCTTGTACTAATATAACATACTAGTAGTAATTATTAACGTTTACTTATAAAAAAAAATTAAATTCCCTTCGTATGCATGGTAAGTATCATTATTTGCATGGGGCCTTAATGACACTTGCACTTGACGTCAAAATGTCAAATCTACCATCAAATACACATTCATTATTCACCGTGTAATGTGTACAGATGTCTTTTGTTCCTTCTGCATGGAAAAAGTGTGACACCTTGCATTTTCAGTACTCGTGCTCATCGTTACCAGCAATATAGTATTTTTTTTTTTTAGTGAACCAGCAATATATATAGTATATCTTATAGAATATTACATATACTTTAATACTTAGGTGAAAAAATTCTTAACTTATATATATCATTTAATTACATCATTAAAATGTTAATAAAATATAGTCAGTAAGTAATTAATCGTCAACACAATTAAGTTGAGAATAGCTATCATTATAAATACCCATGATAGCTTTGGTTGATTTTCTCACAGGTCACAGGCTTTTTCTTTTTCTTCTTCTTCTTCTTCTTTATTTTCTCATTTTGCCAAACTAAAATAGTTGTGTTGGTAGCTTTGGCAAAGATGTTTTCAGCAGGCCATAAGATCAAAGGGACAGTGGTGTTGATGCCCAAGAATGAGTTGGAAGTTAACCCTGATGGCTCAGCAGTTGACAACCTTAATGCTTTCTTGGGCCGTAGTGTCTCCCTTCAGCTCATTAGTGCTACCAAGGCTGATGGTTAATTAATTTCTTCATCGTTTCACTTTTTTCCATCATCATCATCCACAATCATCACTTTCTATATTAAAAATTAACTTTAATTTCTATATACGAAAAGTAAGTGTAAAGAGTTTAAATAATTTTTGTAAAATAGTAATTTCTGATTCAACGATAGTATACACATTTTTTACATTTTTAATTCATAGAGGGTTTTGTTTTCTATTAGAAATATATCACGTAGTAATACATAACCAAAGATATTTATATAGTTTAAACTTACTCGGTACGTACGTAACATAGTATTATTATTATGTGTGTATGATCTGTTTGTAGCACATGGAAAAGGAAAAGTTGGAAAGGATACGTTCTTGGAAGGGATTAATACTTCGTTACCAACTTTGGGAGCAGGAGAGTCTGCATTCAATATTCATTTTGAATGGGACGGAAGCATGGGAATCCCCGGTGCGTTTTACATAAAGAACTACATGCAAGTTGAGTTCTTCCTCAAGAGTTTGACTCTTGAAGCCATTTCAAACCAAGGAACCATCCGCTTTGTTTGCAACTCATGGGTTTATAACACTAAACTTTACAAAAGCGTGCGCATTTTCTTTGCCAACCATGTAAGCTCTTTAGCAATTAGTAGTTTAATTACAAAAGTGTGTGTGTGTGTGAAATGTCTAATGGCAAGTTCTTCAAGTTTAAGCTAAGAATTAAAAAATTCAATTTAATGTAATGTAGACATATGTACCTAGTGAGACACCAGCACCACTTGTGGAGTACAGAGAAGAAGAATTGAAGAGTTTAAGAGGAAATGGAACGGGAGAGCGCAAGGAATATGATAGGATCTATGATTATGATGTCTACAATGATTTGGGCAACCCAGATAAGAGTGAAAAGTTAGCTCGTCCAGTTCTTGGAGGGTCTAGCACCTTTCCCTACCCTCGTAGGGGAAGAACTGGTCGAGGTCCAACAGTTACAGGTTAGTCTTCTATGGTTCTATATAATTTAAATGAATTGTAACATTGACTTTTTATAATGTTATGGTCAGCGTAGTACAACATATTGCTTGGGTATATGTGACACGTTATAAATTAATTTTGCACTATGATTCTGATTATTTTTATTTTTTTTGGATGATTAAGTTTTTACACATTGTTGTTTCCTAATCAATTTCAATTCAACAGACCCGAATACTGAGAAACAAGGCGAAGTATTTTATGTTCCAAGAGATGAAAATTTAGGTCACTTGAAGTCTAAGGATGCTCTTGAGATTGGAACAAAATCTTTATCTCAAATTGTCCAGCCGGCGTTCGAATCTGCGTTCGATTTGAAATCCACGCCAATTGAGTTTCATAGCTTCCAAGATGTGCATGACTTGTATGAAGGTGGAATTAAGCTTCCTAGAGATGTAATTAGCACAATTATCCCCTTACCAGTGATCAAAGAACTCTATCGTACCGATGGTCAACACATCCTCAAGTTTCCACAACCTCACGTCGTTCAAGGTGTGATAAATAAATATAATAAACCACTCATACTTGAAATCTTGAATTAATCAATGACATAATAAATATAATAAACCACTGATACTTGAAATCTTGAATTAATTAATGACATTTTGGTCATACAAATCGTATCGTATTCACGAACAAATTCAAAACTCATTATGTTTTTTATGAAATGGTTATTCCATTTAATAAGGATTTTCTTTTTATTATTAATTTGGGTAGTGAGTCAGTCTGCATGGATGACTGATGAAGAATTTGCTAGAGAGATGATTGCTGGTGTAAATCCCTGCGTAATTCGTGGTCTTGAAGTAAGTTCAAATATTTATTTATAAAATCAAATTTGATGTCCACGTAAAATTAGGTAGTATATCGCCAGTAATAAACTAAAATACTAAATGGTTGTTCTTCTTTAATTAAATGGATTGTAGGAGTTCCCTCCAAAAAGTAATCTGGATCCTGCAATCTATGGTGATCAAAGCAGTAAGATAACAGCAGATTCCCTTGATCTAGATGGGTACACAATGGACGAGGTAAACATGCGAAGCGAAGGAATTGATACAATAATTTTCCTCTTAAAGTAATTAATTAAAACTAATTGAATTTTGTGGTACAGGCACTTGGTAGTCGAAGGTTATTTATGTTAGATTACCATGATATCTTCATGCCATATGTGAGGCAGATAAATCAGCTGAATTCTGCCAAGACTTATGCGACAAGGACTATCCTTTTTTTGAGAGAAGATGGAACTTTAAAGCCAGTGGCCATCGAATTAAGTTTGCCACATTCTGCTGGGGATCTGTCAGCTGCCGTCAGTCAAGTCGTCTTACCTGCTAAGGAAGGTGTTGAGAGCACAATTTGGCTACTAGCCAAAGCTTATGTCATCGTAAATGACTCTTGCTACCATCAACTCATGAGCCATTGGTATAAATTTTCATTTTCATTTTCATTGCTATATATCAACATATATAGATAAATTCAATCTCTAATCCCTCTCTCTCAAGTGTATATTAATTACTTTTGATTTCTTCATAGGTTAAATACTCATGCGGCGATGGAGCCATTCGTCATAGCAACACACCGACATCTTAGCGTGCTTCACCCAATTTACAAGCTTCTGACTCCTCACTATCGTAACAACATGAACATCAACGCACTTGCCAGGCAATCTCTAATTAATGCTAATGGCATAATAGAGACAACCTTTTTGCCCTCAAAGTATTCTGTGGAGATGTCTTCGGCGGTTTATAAGAATTGGGTTTTCACTGATCAAGCACTACCTGCAGATCTTATCAAGAGGTAATTAATTAAGTAAATCTCTCTATATCACTAGAAAAAAAATGTGACATAAAGGTTTGAAATATATAGGTATACATTTTGTTACAAAGCATAATGATGGATGCATGTATATATTATATTTTGTTTGACTTAGAGGAGTGGCAATTAAGGATCCATCAACCCCACATGGAGTTCGTCTTCTGATAGAGGACTATCCTTATGCCGCTGATGGACTGGAGATATGGGCTGCAATTAAGACATGGGTTCAAGAATATGTGCCCTTGTACTATGCAAGAGATGATGATGTCAAAAATGATTCTGAACTCCAACATTGGTGGAAAGAAGCTGTAGAGAAAGGCCATGGTGATTTGAAAGACAAGCCATGGTGGCCTAAGTTGCAGACACTTGAAGACCTTGTTGAAGTTTGCCTCATTATCATATGGATTGCTTCAGCTCTCCATGCAGCCGTTAATTTTGGTCAGTATCCTTATGGAGGTTTGATAATGAACCGCCCAACTGCTTCTAGAAGGTTGCTTCCTGAGAAAGGCACCCCAGAATATGAAGAAATGATTAATAACCATGAAAAGGCTTATTTGAGAACAATTACATCAAAGTTGCCGACTCTCATTAGCCTTTCAGTGATAGAGATCTTGTCGACACATGCTTCTGATGAGGTCTACCTTGGCCAGAGGGACAACCCACATTGGACCTCTGATTCAAAAGCATTACAAGCCTTTCAAAAGTTTGGAAACAAGCTCAAGGAAATTGAGGAAAAACTTGTGAGGAGGAACAATGATCCGAGTCTGCAGGGCAATCGACTTGGCCCGGTTCAACTGCCATACACTTTGCTTTATCCTAGCAGTGAGGAAGGGTTAACTTTTAGGGGAATTCCAAATAGCATCTCTATCTAAGGGAGCCTGTGGTTTACTCTAATTACTCTATATATAGTGCATGTGTACCTTCCAATAAAAAAGATGCAAGACTAGAGATCCGATAAATCTTGCATCTTATCTAATGTTTCAATTATCTTGTGTTTTAATTAATGTTGTAATTGAGCTCACAGTTTGGTTGTGGTTTGCAAATAATAAGAGCAGTGAGCACTATTAGTTTGTGTTTAGCTCCTGTCATCATGTTTGGTATTATACATTTTGCAGATTACGTAACACAAATTTATGTTATTAGTAAAAAAACTGTATTGTACGAATATTTTGTATTATAAGTATATAAGAAATAAAAATTATTAGTATTAGTAAAAAAACTGTATTAATTCTTTGTAGTTCGTCTCATTAGTTTTTGTATCTTGTTATATTTGTTTCTCCATTGTTTTTATCATCACTATCTAATTTATCTGCTACAAATTACTTTTAAGTCACAACTCGATTCACATGCATGGGCGCTGCAAAATTAGCACACAGTAAAAATCTATCAATAAGAAAAAAAATACCTTACACGTTTGGCATGGAATTTATTTTGCTTTTAGAGTGTGTTATCTACAGAGAAGAAAACAATTTATCACATATTACAGGTGAAAGGCCTAAGGCTTTCAACTTTTAATGAGCACGCCAATAAAAAAATATGATAGATGTATCCAAATATTCTCACAGTATGATCTGTTTGAAAGCCACAAATTTGTAACCTTTAATGAATGGAAGCCTGAAAGAAGAACGACCACAACCGATGTCAACAGATGAAATCGAGAACGCAAAAAGGACAGGTGTGTACCATCTTAGTTAAAGAAGACGAGCAAAGGCAGCAGTGGATGTACTTGATCAATAAGTAAAGCCCTACAAGGCTCAGAGCAGAACTACCAACGACTAGAAAAAGTAACATGTGTTGTGGTCATATAACAGCTTGTGGACTAGAATTTCCTATACTGCCCTGACTTGGCAGGAAAAATGATATCTTGGATACATGGCCAATGCAATTTTAAAAACTAACCCTTGCTGCAATTGAAATTGCGACTCAGATAAGATGATATTTTCTTCTAGTTTGCACTTCACAGCAGCATTGTTAAAAGTTAAAACATGCATGATTGCATTTATTATTTTGGTTTCCATTATACTAACACAACTCTCTTTATTAATGACAAATACAAATACATTCAGCCACTCCAAATACATGACTTAAGCATACACAACTGATTAAGGAATCTGGTTCCTTCAATTTCACATTTATTTAAAACCAGGAACAGTACTTAAGCAACCATAGGGTCCTTAGATAGAGATACTGTTGGGAATTCCTCTGAAAGTCAATCCCTCCTCACTAGAAGGATAGAGCAGAGTGTAAGGCATTTTAGCTGGCCCATAGCGGTTTCTCAATGTCTCATCTTTGTTCTTCTCTATAAGCTTCTTTTCAATCTCTTCAAGCTTCTTTCCAAACCTCTTAAATGCCTCTAATGGACCGGCATCAGAAGTCCAGTAGTCACCACCATCTCTCTGCCCAAGGTAGAACTCATCAGATGCGTGCCTTGACAAGATTTCTATAACTGTAAGGTCAATGAGGGTCTCCTTCTTGCCAGTAATAGTCTTCAAAAACTCCTTCTCAGGGTTCTTAGCCAACGCATCATATTCAGGAGACCCCTTTTCAGGCATGAATCTCCTGCTAATAGTTGGCCTGTTTAGGATTAAACCTCCATATGGATACTGTCCAAAGTTAACAGCAGCATGAAGGGCTGAAGCAATCCATATGAGGATAGCGGAAGCTTCAACCAACTCTTCACGAGTTTGCATCTTTTGCCACCATGGCTTATCTTTCAAATCACCATGACCCACCTCTACAAGTTCTTTCCACCAAGCTTGGAGTTCAGGGTCTTTTTGGAGTTCCTCATCTGACTTGTAGTAGAATGAGACATATTCTTGCACCCAGGACTTGATGGCATCCCATATCTCTAGCCCATCAGAAGCATAAGGATAGTCCTCAATCAAAAGACGAACTCCATGGGGAGCAGATGGGTCCTTAACAGCAACTCCTCTGAATTAAAACAACCCGAATAGCACTAATTAGCATAAGAGTCATATCAAGCCTGATTCCTGAAGCCTTTTTTTCTTTTGTCGTTGATGACTTAGATTTAGATTCTTTATTTTTAAGCGATATATATTTCTAATTTGTTGATAAACTTTAAAAGATTACTTACCTCTTTACAAGATCATTAGGTAATGCTTGATCAGTGAAAACCCAGTCCTTGTAAATGACAGCGGACATTTCCATAGAGTACCTACCCCACAAGAATGTTTTCTCTATAATACCATCTGCATTGACCAGGGCTTTCCGGGCAAGTGAATTAATATTCATGGTGTCACGGTAGTGAGGAAACAGAAGTTTGTAAATAGGGTGAACCACACTCAGTTGCCTGTTTGTTGCTATGACAAATGGCTCAACAATTGCATGAGTGCTTAGCCTGCCATCCATGTTAATATGTTAAATCATTTATTCATAAATACATTATCAAATTTAATTGCATGGATCTAATTTCCAATTCATAATATGGTACCAATGGCTAATGATTTGATGGTAGCATGCATCATTCACAACAACATAAGCCTTTGCCAGTAACCAAATATAAGCTTCCACTCCTTCGCTGGCAGGCACGTAGACTTCGCTAACAGGACCATATTCTTCACCCTGAGGATGTGGCTTACTTAACTCAATGGCCAATGGTGTCAAAGTTCCATCATCTTTCAAGAAAAATATGGTTCTTGTAGCATAAGTCTTTGTGGTATTTGCATTTATTTTCCTCAAATAAGGAATGAGATAGTCATGGTGATCTAAGATGAACAACTTCTTGTTTTGGATAGCCTGTTCAACCAAGTACAATTAATTAATTGCTATTCATTGGAATTACATTAAAAAAAACACACACACAAATAGATAAAAAGCAATAGAAAAAACATTATGGTGAAACAATTTTAATGTGAAACCAAATACTCATATCATTACCTGCTCAACAGTGAGCCCACCTAAGTTAGGCTCCAAATGTTCTTTTGCTATTATACAGGTATGATCACCATAGGCTTGAGTATCTAGCTTGCTACTTAGTGGGAACTCCTGGAATAAATTTATCACGCAATGAATGAGGATAGCACTCCCAAATTGCATCCAAGCTTTTGGTTGCGTGTATTTTCTTATGAATCAAACTTTTAAATTAAGCTTACCTCTATAATCTTAATGACATTTGGATTTAAACCAGCAATCGTTTCTCTTGCAAATTCTTCATCAGTCATCCATGCAGACTTATCCACTGCACCAAATAAAAACAGTTCAAAATTCATCCACGTGATTAAATATGTTGAATAAAAACAGGAGTATATTGATAATATTCCGCATATTCAAAATATGTAGCATACCCTGCATCACTTTAGGTGGTGGATACTTGAGGAACTGTTCGCCATCAGTTCGAAAAATTTCCTTGATCACTGGTATAGGGGCGATCTTGCTAAGAAAGTTTGTAGGTAGTGTAACTCCACCTTCATAGAGTTTGTGCACTTCAGCAAAATTATCAAACTCAAGGCTCAAAATATTTCCATCGAATGCATCAGTCAAGACAGGCAAGACATCTTGGGATACAGATTTGATTCCATAAGCGAGAAAATCTGATGACTTCAAGTGACCAAATGCTTCATCTCTTGGAAGGTAAACAAAATCGCTCGGCTTCTCACTGTTGGGATCTGTTAGTTAAGATGAAGGCACATAATATACGTTAGCGACTACAAACAACAACATTACAACAACTACTCAAAGATTTTACAGCAGAGTAACTAAGTATTCTAAGGAACGCACTTGACCAATTCAGTTATGCTAAAAGAAAAACAGCAGAAGTATAATAAAGTAGTGAGTAGTGAGTAACCTTTTCTAGTTTTTCCTCTTCCGGTTCTTCCTCTGCGAGGGTAAGGTAAGGCTGAACCACCAAGAACGGGGCGTGCATATTTATCACCGCTATCCGGGTTGCCCAAGTCATTGTAGACATCATAATCATAGATCCTATCCCATTCCTTGCGCTCTCCAGTTCCATCCCCTCTTACATTCTTCAATTCTTCTTCTCTGTACTTCAAAAGTGGAGCTGGTGTCTCGCTTGGAAGATATGTCTGCATTATAATTTATATGTATAACAACTTTTTCATCATCCATGTTGTTATGTTGTAAAATTCAACAACAATAAATATTAAACACCGTACGCATCATGTAGTAATGTGACAATATATGTGGCTTACATTGTTGGCAAAGAAAATGCGATCAGTCTTGTAGTTTTTTGAATTGTAAACCCAGGAGTTGCATACGAAGTGAATGGTTCCGTGGTTTGGAATGTCTTCGAGAATTAGAGACTTGAGGTAGAACTCATTTTGCATGAAGTTCTTAATATAAAATGCACCGGGAATTCCGAAGTCACTGTCCCATTCAAAATTAACATCGTATGCTTGTTCGCCAGCTCCCAAGGTTGGTAATGTTAT
Organism: Glycine max; assembly: GCF_000004515.6. NCBI lineage: Eukaryota > Viridiplantae > Streptophyta > Magnoliopsida > Fabales > Fabaceae > Glycine > Glycine max. The sequence goes on from NC_038249.2 coordinate 43,144,078, forward strand.
CTTTCCTCTTAAATTTGTACTCTTTCCAATTTTTCCTTTCCCACCTACCAAATTTCACAGAAAATTTAATTTAATCTCAACTGAAACTTACCTAAGGTGTTCATAAACAACCAAAACCAATAAAAGTCGAAAAAACAATATTCAAAAAATTGAAAATTGAAAAAACTGAAACTCAAACCAAAAAATCGAATATTTGGATTGGATTGAATCATATTTCGAAAACCATTTAAAAGAACAAATGGACAACTAGTCAATTTAGTTCAAACAACTTTTTTTTATCCGTAAGATTTAACTGTAGAAATGAATTGGGTTGCCCATTAGAGACCTATGATCTTATTCATTTAAGTTTTGACTTGATCTGACTCATTTAGTAACAAAGTTATGCCTAAGTTTTTTTTAAAAAATTGTTTAGTCAAAAAGATGGGTCTTAAAAAAAGTCTATTAGGCTTGATTAATTATCCATTTAGCAACAATATTTTTTAATAAAAATATTATTATTAATATGATATATAATATTATAATTATTTTATTTAAATTACAAAGTTATTTAGTAGCTTGATAATTTTAATCATTGTAATTAATGTTTATGAGGATAGATGAGTAATAGGAATAGGGATTATTTTCTTTTTTTGAGACTTAAAAACTTTAATAGCATGTTACATGTAATGTTTGTAAGAAAGTTTTGTATATTATAGTTTAAAATTATCTTATTGTTTTTTATGAAAATCTTTAATTTTATTTAAAAAAAATATTTTTTTTACTTTTTAATATAAAACAAACCTTTAGATGAGCCTCGCAAACTTATATAAATGTCACTCCTAAAAATGGGCTCATAATAGATAACAAATGCAAGTTTGAGTTATAAAAATATAAAACAAGTAAGGACAGGGCTTATATAGGGCTTATATAGGGCTTATCCAATTCAATCCATTCTCACCTCTAAGTAAGCATAAAATAAATATTAGAGAGTTAATATTCAAACACCAACAGAGCTAGACTCACAGGTAATCCTGACAAAACTTATATATGCATTTTTATCATAAAATTATATATATCATTCATGCTTATATTTTTATTTCTTATTTTTAATAAATTATCAAATGATTTATACTTATTTATACAATATATTTAATTGATTATATATTTTTAGTAATTATTTGAGTAAAGATACATAAATATTAAAAAAAAATGCTAACCAACACAGGACACGTGTTAAAGAATAAAATAATGAAATGTTTTTTCATTGAAAAGTGTAGCAGTAAAATCTCCCATGATTTCTAATACGGTATGAGTATGCCAATAAAAACTTTTTCTTCATTAATTCTTTTATCAAAGGCTATCAACGCCCTAAATATAATTATCAAATTGTATAAATTTATTTTTAATAATATATAATTTTATATTTATAGAACTAATAGTTATATAATGACTTTATATATATGTGAGATATTTTATAATTAAAATTATTTATTCTTATGTTTATTATATATCTTATCATTTATTTAATATTTTAAAAAAAACAAAATGAGATTTTTTTATCCATAAACGAAATGAAGATTGAAATAGAAAATTGACCCAATTCAAATTGTTTTAAATTGGGTCGATATGTTACATATGGTTTAGAACGAATCGTCAATATTATAAGTTGTATATAAAGTTTTCTTCACAAACATTTAAGGTAACTGTATATGTTTTTGGTGTAAAAGGTAACTGTATATTCAGGAGTCTAGCTTAAACCCAATTATTAAACCGAAATATTCCCATGACCCTTGATCCGTGGACTTGGCTATTTAATTGAAACATTAAATTTCATGGCTACCGTTATAAAAAAAAAAATGATTGATTTTCAGTTCGAGAAGATGATCCATAATTCACGGGGACAAAATATCAATAAAGATTTGACGACTATGAAGGGGAAAGACCACTTTTCATTTGGCTGTTGTCACGTTTGTTACACATTTTTTTAAGAGGGGTAAATCTTTGCGGACAAAAAGGTTAAATTTTTTAAATATTATTAAATGTAATAAGTCATACATATTCTTATTTCAAAGAACAGAAACGTATCTATAAGTTGTAAAAAAACTACTCATATATACTGCATTTAGAAAAGTAGAGTTCATAGTCTCTTGTACACCAAAAAAAGATTGTAATTTCTTAAAAAGTATCCTATCTTAAGCCATAATTGACGTGGTTATAAAAATTATTCAATCAAAGCTGAAAACTTATGTACAATATCATAGAAGCTGTTTTTTCTGTTTTTCAATCAAAATTGAAATTTCACTTGGGTAATCCGTGAAATCCTTTTATGAAGACCTTTATTACACAGATTTTTAAGATAAAACTTCAATTCTGATTAAAAAAATAGTAAACAAAGTATTGAATACAAGTTCTATCCGGCGATAAATTAAATCGTCTTTCCTTGCAAGTGCTTGAATTGAAATATAGGAGGGAGAAATGAAATAAAAAGTTTAGACTTTAGAGAAGGAACTAAAAGTGAAGTAATTCACTAATATCGATCTAGCAAGAAGAACAGTTGAAAGAAAATTGAGATAGTATGCATGAGGTGGTGAAAAGTGAAGTAAATTACCATCAGCCTTGGTAGCACTAATCAACTGGATGGAGATTTTGGTGGCTGCAAAAGTAAGTGCATCGACTGCACTGCCTATGAAGCCTAAGCCTTGGTCAACGATCCCTCCAACACTGGTGATGCTGTTGATATCCAACACATTCTTCTGCATAACCACCATAGTCCCCTTTATCTTTTGACCCTTTTGCCCGAAAGGAAACATCTTTGCTACTTTCAACCAAACACTCTCAGAAGATTGATTGATTGCCTTGTGAGTAACACAAACATGAGCTGCCCCCTATTTATAGATAACAACATCCAACGATAAAATACTTAAATATTCCAACGGATAACTTTTCTTTTTTTTACTCGGCCTGCAACTTGCAAGATGCTTACCAATTTTTATTATTATTGTATGTTTTTAAACATGATAGGGTATTAATTTATTATTTTCTTTTTTAATTCAAGTTAATCGTTGTACATTAATAAATACTATTTATTCCATTGATTATTGAGTGCATATTGAGTTTTTTTTGTTAGTGTTGACCTTCTTGTCCGTAATTTGTTTCATGATACATGTGGGATTCCAATATGATTTATTAAGAATCACTAATAATGGATTTGATGATATACTCAATCAATCAAACCTATTCATGTTACTTCAATGCATTAATTTTTATTTTATTTTCCGAGTATGAACTTGTGTTAATAATTAAAATATATATTTTCTATATCCTATTAATTTCCGTTGCTATGAATATTTTTTATATCTGTCTAGTTAAATTTTAAATGCTAGAATATCTTAATTTATGGTTATTGTTGTTTGAGTTCAAAACATATGAAGAATGTTCTTTGATTGATGTATGATCAGTAAGGATGTTATTTCGATGCATTTGTCTGTTGACCCGATCATGATTTTGGACAAGACAAAATTGATTCATGTATGAGAATTTTCATGAATTACTATAAGTTATTACTGCCAAAGAGGGATCATTTATATTTATTCATGATTTTTTTTTTTTTTTGTAATTGGAGGAATGTTTTCTATCTTTGCATGTAATTGTTTACCCAAAGGGGGTTGTTGTATGTTTGGGTTGAGAGTTAAGAATGGATGAAGTTATTGAGAAATGCACCAAGTTGAGGGATTTGTCTATTTAAAGGGGACAATTTTTTGAATTTTGTGCATACTCATGGATTAACCTCTCTGAGGTATTGACCTAGGCTTTAACCTTGGTTTGTGCATTCTCCCCAAATGGAAATGTATTGTTATATTGGTCTCGCATTGATAGCTTGTTTCCTTTTTTTAGCTATATCTTGTCTTGTAATATGTCCTAATGCATTCTTGTTTTGATTTAATAATGAATTTTTCTATGAACTATTTTACTTCCATTGAGATCTTGAATGGATCAAATTACTACAATTGGAAGAAAGATGTGGAATATTCTTTTGAAAATTTATGATATTATTTAACTTTGCGTGAGGATAAGTCTATGATCAATTCAGATAGTAGGTTTGAACAAAAGAAACTTTTGGCTAAGTGAGAGAGGTCTAATAGGTTGAATTTGATTGCTATCAAGAAGACCGTCTCTAAACATCTTTTGAGTGGTCTACCAGAGAAAGTGATAGTGTTAACTCGATGACAAGTGTATCAATTCGTTTTAAGTAATAAAAGACTTGAAAGTCTCAGTGTCGAATCCGCATGGACTTTGGTTGTACTTAAAGTGATGCAAATCCAATGATTGAGCAATTAGATGAAGTAGAAGAGACAAGGAATTGTAAGTGTGGAAATTGGGGTAAAAAAAAGATAACAAAAAAATAAACAGTAATTTAAATGCAAAAAGATGAATTTAGAATATGATAATGTTGGAACCTATCATGCCAAAACTACTTGTAATGCAATGTTCATGATTTTCTCTATCTAATGAAATCCATGTTTTCACCCACATCTACTAAGATACTCTATCTTTAGTTTTCTGCATGAAGAGCCTAATTTATTTATTCTTTTCTCTCAAATTTCTTTGCAAAGATAAAAATAATAAATCGCGTTAAGATTAGATATGCATAAATTAGGCAAAACAAACATCAATCTATTTCTAGCAATGATTTCATTTAGATGTTCTTCCCCAGATCATTAGAAAATAATCATTTTTCAATGCATTATCCCTTAAACACTATATGGATGATCTGTCCATAATAAACAAAGAAGCACAAAGAAGAGTAATAGAAACAAAATTGCATTAAATAAATAATAGACAGAATTACATTGCAAGCATTGGTCTGTCAGGCTTTCAACAATGGGGGTTTAGCCTCTCATCGCCGTGAGAGACTTTACACTTCAAGAGGGCTAATGTGGATGGAAGAAGGGATTGGATGGCTAAAGAATGAGGGTTTCCCCCTATTAGAGGTGCTTAGACTTTTGGATTTCTTTACTAGAGAGCTCTGAGACTCGGTGTATCTTTCCCTTCTGTTTCTTACTCCTTTTATAGGCCCAAGGTAACTTACTTTTCACATTGACTTCGCACTAAGTGTGCACTCCTAGGCTTAGCAAGAATGGTGGTTTAATCACACGCTAAGCACGACCTTGGGCTTTCTCGTGGGCCTTCTTCGTGCTAAGCGTGAGCTGGTCGCTAAGCGAGCAACACGCGCTGAGCCGGTATCGCACGCTAAACGAGCTGTCTAATTCTTCTAACTTTTCTTCAAAACTTTTTCTTCCAATTTTTGCATCAATTTTCCTCTGGAGCATGTGTTCTTCTTTTGACTTTTGCTAATCAAAGATTTCAAAGATATTAATTTATTCATTATTTCATTAAAAACAACAGTAAAGTGAAGAAATTATAATTATTCTTAACCAAAATTACTTATCAAATTAACTCAAATTTTACAGTTATCAAATAGCTAAGGAGTTCTCTGATGCTCTAGGAAAGAGGTACCAAGTATCCGATAATGCCGAGTCTAAATGTCTAATGAAGCAGTTAACAAACATAAGATATGATAATGTTAGGGGTGTAAGGGAATTCATTATGAAGATGGTTCATATTCAAACCAAGCTTAAATATCATCAAATTGACCTTAATGAAAAATTCATAGTTAAACATGGCTTAAAAAGCCTACCCGCTAATTTACACAAATTAAAACTTCTCACAATACCATTGGTGAGAAATGGACTCTAAATGACCTTATTATCAAGTGTGTTGTCGAGGAAGCGAAACTCGAGAAAGAAAAGAGTGACATAGTCATGTTATAAGTCCATGGCAAACCCACTTTCAGCAAGGGACATTGGAAAAATACAAAGAGTGCATCTAATGCTTCTCATAGATATCAAGTTTCGGGGAAACCAAGTAAGGGTTAGCACCACAATGCAGGACCTAGGCCAGCTATCTTTAAGAAAGGTATTTGGTGTTTCAGGTGTATAGAGAAAGGGCATAAGAAATTTGATTGTGGAAAGTTCAAGGCTTGGTTTGAGAACAAGCATAAATCATGAGGGGTTCAGAAATTTAAGGGAGCCTAGTATGAAGGAAATAAAGTTAAGGGTAGCAAATGATCTTGAAATTTGCGTTGAGAAAGTGAGAGACGTCAACCTAGTTTTAGCTTTTGGATTTGAATTGGTTTTAAAAGATACCTTTTATGTACTTTCTTTTAGGATAAATTTGATTTATGTTTCTTGTTTAGACAATCTTGGTTTTAATTTTACTTGTAGTGATAGGAAAATAAATATGATGTTAAACTCCCAAATTATTGGTTATGAATTTTTAGTTGATGGTTTATATAAATTGTCTTTGGACTTAAACAATATTTTGTCATCTTTAGTTGTTAAGAACTATGTTGCTAAAAGATTTAAAGTTGAATAAAAATCATTTATGTGGCACAAGCACTTAGGTCATATTTCTCGGGAAAGGATTGAGACATTAACAAAGACATGTATTCTACCTTCATTGGGTTTTGATGACTTGAGTACTTGTTAAACAAGTGGCCTCAATAACTTCAGAGAATGGTGAATTAAGTTTAAAACATTTATCCTAACAAATTTATAATTCTCTCTTTAAACGGAATATGCAGACTTAATAGAAAAAAAGTAAAGAACAATTCAATTGATACTTCTTTAAAATATGCAAAGTAAAATTAAAATGCAATAAATTAAAGGAGTTTAGGGAAGAGAAAATTTCTTTATCAATTTGATGATGACAATCATTATCAAGTGAATTTTTTTTCAGCATCATCAAAACCTGCATAATTCACTCTTTTTGATGATGACAATCATTATCAAGCAAATTCTTTTCAGCATGATTCACACTCGTGTGAATTGTATAAGGAGAAAACTTACTATAAGAAAAAAAAGAGCAACTAGAAGCTTAAATCTTTTAAAGATCATTCGTGCATACATTAGTGGACTCTTAAATTCTACAATTTGCGGTAAAAAAAAAATTCGTTACATTTTTTGATGATTTTTCTGGCATGGCTATCTTTACTTGATTAAAGAAAAATTTGAAGCACTTGAAAAGTTCAAAATTTTTAAAACCGAAGTTGAAAAGGAGTTGGAAAAAGTCATCAAGATTGTAAGGTCTCACCCTGGTGGAAAGTATTATGGTAAATATGGTGTTTGTTAACTCGTTGGCAAGTGTAATAATTTTATCACAAGTAGTAAAGATTAAAATGGAAGTCTAAGTGTCGAATTCACAAAAACTTTGGTTGTACTTAAGTGATGCAAGCCCAATTATTAAGTAATGAGAAGAAGTAGAAGAAGAAAAGATAAGGAATTGGAAGTATGAAATTTGGAATAAGACAAAGAAAAAGATAACAAGAAAATTAAATAATAGTTTAAATGCAAAAAGATAAAGTCAGAATGTGATATAATGTTGGGGTATAGCATGTCAAAACTACTTGTAATGTAATGTAACAAATTTTCTCTTTCTAATGAAATTCTTGTTTCCACCCGCATCTACTAAGATATTCTATCTTTGGTTTCCCGCATGAAAAGTCTAGTTTATTTATCATTTGTTCCCAAATTTCTTTGCAGAGATAAAAATAACAAACCGCATTAAGATAAGAGATACAAAAATTATTGGGCAAAACAAATGTCAATCTATTACTAGTAATGAATTTATTTAGATACTTTTCTCCAGTTATTTAGAAACTAATTATTTTTCAATGCATTACCCTCTAAACATTATATGGATGATCAGGTCATAATAACAGAAAAACAGATAGAATAATAATAGAAACAGAATTGCATTAAATAGATAATGGGAAAAAAATTACATTACAAGAGTTTGACCTTAAGGCTCCCAACAAAAGGGGTTTAGCCTCTTATAGCCATGAAAGATTTTACACTTCAGAGGCTAATATGGATGGAAGAAGGGGTTGGATGACTAGAAGCAAGAAAGAGATGAATGACTAAAAAAAGAGGATTTCTCCTTGGGGAGAGACTCAGGCTTTGGATTTCTTCACTAAAGAGTTCTGAGACTCAGTGTGTCTTTTCTTTTTGTCTCCTACTCCTTTTATAGTAGTTCACTTTTATGCTGACCTCGTACTTAGCATGCCATTGGACTTCCTCGTGGACCTTATTCGCGCTAAGCCTGAATTTGCTTGCTAAGTGAGAGTGCACGTTGGGCGAGCTATCAAATTTTTCAAACTCTTCTTCAAGGTTTTTTCTTCAATTTTTGCATCAATTTTCCTCTAAAGCACTTGAAATTTTTTTTTTTTTTTTACTTTTGCTAATAAAAAATTGCAAAGATATATATTTCTTCATTGTTTCATTAAAAACAATAGTAAATTGAAAAAATTACAATCATTATTAGTCAAAATTGACTATCAAATTAACTCATATTTCACAGTTATTAATGTCACAGGCAATAAGACAATATATGGAACCATTCGCCTTATACTTGCATGAGTGTGGAATAGTTTCATGATACACCATGCCTCAAACTCAACAAAATGGTATAACCAAAAGGCATAAGAGAACACTTAAAGATATGATGAGAAGCATGATGAGTAGATGTAACTTGCCAGAATTCCTAAATGGAGAAGCCTTGAAAACAATCCTTTACATCCAGTTAAGACCACAGTTGCTGCTGAAGATATAGTTGGCTCTCAAGCCAATGATATGTTTGATCCTCCTACTATGGATGAGAATGCACAAACCAGTTGATTCCACATGTTCATTTGAGAAGGTCAACTAAGGAGATGAGACTTGCTATTATGATGACTTTTAAGTCTATCTTGGTGAGGATGCATATTACATTGGAGATATTGTTGATCGAAAGAACGGTCAAACTTAAGTATAAAGAGAGTTTGATTAGATAAAGGAAAACTTGATTTTTGGATTCTTCATATTATAGTACGCATAGATCATTCTCATTTTTTTTATGTCTTTAACAAATGTTATGTCGGTGTTGTAAACTCTAATAAATCATTTTTGATAGACTTATTTATATATTTTTTAGGAGACACAACAGTATTATAAATTATTTAATATTATCTTTGATTCTTACAAATAAAAAAAAATCATATCACATGTAATTTTCAAATGAACATTAATATTATTCAAATGTCAATTTTTTTAATCAAAATTTACTGTGTAACAAGTTAATATTGGTGAGTAATTTTTATAAATAGGTACCTAGCTAACAGATAATAACGCGAGTATAGATGAATTTTTTATCCAACGAAGCGGGTAGCTACATCCCCCGATTGTCATCCCTATTCTTAAGTGACAAAAAGTCTCGTTAGCAAGGGATGTTCATCTACACATCCAGCTTTCCATCCGATCAGAAGAATTGAGCAGCAGCTTCCAGAGAATTATATTATGAATCTCATTCCACCATATGTTCATCGTGAAAGGAATCAAGTAACAATACTTTAGCAAAGCATGGTTTAGATAATCTATGTAATCAGTTTAATTAGGATATTTTATTTTGTGCCTTATCTTATTTATCTGTTTGCAATGGCTGATAAGCCACGCACATGTTTTCCCACGTGCTTATTGATTTGGGGTTGTTACACACCACGTCAACGAAAAAAAAATAACTATATATCTTATTCACTAATCATGTTAAACGTGTCTTGTCCATTTTTTTCCTCATTAAAAACAACTAAAATGAATAATTTGTTAACCTGGTCTTTAAGTTCACTTTGCAGCCAAAGACAAGAGAGAAAAATGGCAATCTCGGCTTGAGTCTTTCACTAGGCGAGACACGCAAGTTTTCTACAAACTGAATTTGTAAAAGTGTTTTTTAAAGGATAATCAAACATGACCTAAAAATTAATTTTGAAATACTTTTACCAAAATTCAAGCATATTCTTATGTGGTTGCATGGCTACATATTTCAAACATATTTTTATGTGATTGGCTACATTTGAACAAAGTACTATGTTTTAAAACATAGTACTTTAAAAAATATTTTAAAGTTATGTTTTATGAGATTGGCTACATATTTTTATGTGATTGGCTACATTTCAAACATATTTTTTAAAAAATACAGAAATAAATAGTTTTTGAAAATATAAATAAGTTATGATTTAAAACACGATTTCATATAAACAAAATTATATTCTAAAATTCAAGTTTAGAAAATATTTTTTTTAAACACGAGTTCAAGTAGTATTCTTTTTTTTAAAAAAAATTATGAAGTCCTGATTACAATCAGGAATTTAATCTTTTTTTAAATATGTCATTTGTTAAATCATGACTTTAGGTTTTTTTTATTTAATGTTTTAAAACACGACTTCAGTATTTTTTTAAATCATATTTTAAAACATAAATTATTAATATTTATAATATTTTCAAAATTTAAAGGCAGTACGTAGTAGGTTGTTTTGAGAAGCTAAAGACAGATAAATATTAATGTCTAAAAGCAATCCTAAGCCTATTGGAAATTTCATCAGGTATGAAAAGAATTTGATTTATAATTTTTATCCTTTTAATTTCTGAAATGTAATTTTGATATTCTTATGAATTTTTATTCCTCAAATTTTTTAACATTAGAAATTTTGATTTTATATTCAATTTTACGTACACTGACCATTTGACTTTATCATTGACTAATGGTGTATCAGTATTGTAAAGAAGTAAAAAATAATATTTAACAATTGAAAATAATTCATATGCAAATTAATAATTAGATTAAAATTTTGATTTTTTTTAAAATGGAGACTAAAATATTATAATTTAGCCTTGTTATTTTCCATTCATTATATATGTTATTTTATTTTATTTTTGTAACAAGGAGAAAGAAAAACAAAAGCTAAGGTTCTAAGGTGGAATTAATGGAAAAATATTTTAAAACTAATTTAAGGAATTCAGAGTATTTAATAAAACAAGTGATTGGTTTGGCTAATTAAATATAAAACAAAACAAAGAGACACGCACATTCATTTTGTGAACACAATTTATTTATTTAGTTTTTTTTTAACTCTTACAATTTTTGTAAAGATTAAATATTTTATTAAAATAAAAAATATTTTTTAAAATATTTTTAATAAGATAATATTTACTTTTAAAAAAATAAATAATCAGATCAAACTAAATTAAAAAAATTAATTTAATTTAATTTGAATTATAAGATTTACTTTATGATTGAAGAAATAAAAAAGAAACTCACTAGTAAAAATTAATAAACTGACAGTAATATGAACCAAAAAAAAATTAACTTATGTAACTTTTTTTAGTTCTTTATGCCATTATTATCGAAAGTGGCGTTTAGCACTTTGTCTTTTCGGGCACAGTAGGAAATAAATACAAAATATAGACAGCGTGTGATGATCGACACTCCGCAACAAAGACAAAGGACAGGGTTTCGGGTCACATTAATTTACGTGGCTCACCGTCACTGATTGTCTGTACCTGCCAAAGTATCTACTATTATTGAATGGGGCCTCATGGAAAGAGGATAATAAAAATATTGCTCTACTTTATCATAATTTTTTTATATTATTTTTTATTTTTATAAATAAATAAGAAAGTGATTTGTCTTTAATTATTGTATTCTCTCGGAAGATTTGTTTACTAAAATAATTAGTAGAACGTGGTGTCATCTTTCATTATTGTTTTTCTTAAATATCTCATCACGTGGTATTCACATTTTATTTAAAAATATATATGTATGCCTTCTAAACAACAACTTGTAATTTATTTCAGAAAATAAGGTGAAACCATCGTGCAGGTCAAGATAAAAAATAGAGAATAATATTATGTTTGGATTAAAATTTGGAAAATATTTTTATGAATTTCAATGTATCAAATAAAGAAAAAAAAATTATTACTTTTGGAGTAAAAATACAAAAAATAATAGTTTTTTTGTTCGTGGGTGCTATCTGTTCATTATTTTAGGGATCTTAATAAAATACCAATAATTAATGGGAGCATATTACGTTTATATTATCAACAGAGATTATGAAAAATATTTGGATTCATGATAATCCCAAATTGATGAGTATGAAAAATTGTTAATTTTATGTTCTTTCTTAACCAAATGAAGAGAATACAATTTGCATTGTGTATTCCCTTATATTACTTTTATCCTTGTACTTCATGGAAATGAGTTTAGCCAAAAGGTTACTCGTTTTCGTCTTCTCATTTTTTTTGCAAAGTATTGATCAATTTCATCAATTTTTCACCCTCAGAAATAGAGCCCCCCGAAACGCTTCTGGAATAGAGCGTTTCATGATCATAATGCACGATCGATTGGAACGATCTCATTTCTCAATTTTTACCTTATTGGAGACTTGCAGAGTGAAAGTGGGTCATTCCGTTCTCAGTGTCAAATCTAAATTCATACAGCCGAGGACAATTTATACGGCTTCCTTCTTGACTTTAAAATTTGTCTCATTCAACATAGGGATACTTGCTAATTAAATATCTTTAAAAATATTTTCAATATATTTTTATTATGAAAAATAGCTCATATTTAGCAGTTATTGGTATCTTTTGGATATTTTTATCTTTTTTTCATATCTGCAAGCTATAAATAATAAAAATATCAATTTTTATCACTTAAGTTAAAAAATAACTGCTAAATAAATATTTTTAAAGATATTTTTAATATAGCAATTATTACTCTTTGAAATTTTATGTCTATTGTATAAGATAGATGTATCAATTATTTTTTTAGTGTGTCTTTTAGTTTATTTTAATACTATTAACTAATTTTCTTATTTTTTTAATTAACGAACATAATAAAAAAAATATCAACAACAAATAAATTTAACTACGAAAATACATACAAAGTAACTAAAAAATTATGCTTTAATTTTATCCATTTTTTCATTTTTCATTATCTGTATATTTTTTCTTTTAAAAAAATAAAAAACAAAATTATAAAATTTAATTTAATAAATAAGTAATTTTAAAACCAATTAAAAAATTATATAATATAATATTTTAAATTAAAAAAACAAAAAGGCGAGAAAAAGTATCAAGTAGTGTATATTAGGAATTAAATTACAAATTAATGTAGATTGGGAAAAAGTAGGAGAGAGGAGGTGTATTTACAGGAAAAAAACCTGTCATGAATCCATGCCAGGTTTTTTTTTCTAATATAATTTTGTTTTTTATTTTTTAAAGAAAAAATATACAGATAAAGAAAAATGAAAAAATTGGATAAAATTATAGTACAATTTTTTAGTTACTTTGTAATATTAAAATAAACTAAAAAACACACTAAAAAAATAATTAATATATCTATCTTATACAATAGACATAAAATTTTAAAGAGTAATAATTGCTATATTGAAAATATCTTTAAAAATATTTATTTAGCAGTTATTTTTTGGCTTAAGTCATAAAAATTGATATTTTTATTATTTATATGAAAAAAAAAGATTAAAATATCTAAAAGAGGACGGCAAAGAGTCATCCTATTTCAACTCTTGACGACGAAAAAGAAAATAAACGGAAAAATATAAAAAATGTGGAATTTGTTGGTAACATCACCATAACAGAAACAATTGTCCTAACATATTTTCATCTTAAGTTTTTTCCTTAGCCAATTGTAATTGTTTAAGTATTTTATTGATAATGTAATATAATGTTCTTCTATAAATAAGTTGTTAAACAAAAAGTCTTCTCATTTTTAATTAAATCCAATGACATAAACAAACTAATTATATTTAGTAATATAATTATATTCACCTAAAAAATATGTTAAGTAAATTAAATAATAAAACAAAAATAATTATATTTAATAATATCATTTTCTTTAAAAAAATTAAAAAAATTATAAAATTTAATTTAATAAATAAGTAATTTTAAAACCAATTAAAAAAATTATATAATATAATATTTATATTTTATAATATTTTAAATTAAAAAAAAAAAGAGAGAGAACATCCCAAATAATATATATTAGAAATTAAATTACAAAGTAATATAAATTAAGAAAAAATATGAAAGATAATGTAACCCATACTAATTAATTAATTAAGAGACACTATCCACAATTTCTCTCTTTCTTTTTAAATTTCGAAACATATATTAAATAGTGTACTAAAATATTTCTTTTATCTTCTATTATAATGGCCAGCAATGAACTGGACTTGAATAATCTTGTCGTAGATCAGCTAATTATTGTTATTGGGATAGTTGTTGTTAGTAATAACTAATAAGATTGTGCTAAGCTGGACTTTTTTATTTTTTCGTTGGGAAATGCTCGACAGTGGTACGGTAAGAGGCCGAATAATCCACCGAATCAATTATAACTTAACACCTTTACTGTAAAATATTAATTTATTTTAACATTTTAAAAATTGCTCTATTTCCAAAGTTATCCCTTCACCAGAATAATACTCCTCTACCTCCACATATTCAAATGCCTACAATAAACAAAGGTTGTAAATCGGAAATGCATTTGTATTCATAAACAGAAATCTGAAACACATCATTAAACCAAAAACAAACTAGTTCACTATATTCAATTTGGAACCGGAGATGCTTCGGTTCACCTCGTTGGTGTCGCCATATGTCTCATTCCTAACCTATCTTCTCGCTCACAAGTCTACGTCCAAGGACCATCTGGTTTCGCCTGCATGCAAATCATGGCTTAATTGGCTACAACATATTATATCCGATTTTAAGTAGTTACCAGCCTGTGCAAAAGTTGGAGGGTTTTTTTCTTTTTTTCTTTTCAAGATCACATGTATTATCTATGAAATTTCTAATTAAACTGAAACAATAGAATCAATTGATTCATGTGCTTAATGATATGAAAGTATCTTTTATCATACTATCATATCAGCTCCAAATAGATCCCTCGTGTACAAAAAAGAAAAGAAAATGCTAATTATGAGAGTCACCCTATTATTAAACATAAAAGCAAATAAATGGAAAAACAATGTGTAACTCGCGGTAGTATTTCTTTGGACATCAAATTAATTAACTAATGACCACACAGCGACCCTATCCATACATTAACTATTTATCAGAATCTTTACGCGTTAATGCTTGAGTCCAATAAGAGCGACTTCCAACCCATCAAAGTATGGAGATAAAGAAAGAATAAATAAAATCAGAGTGATTGGCGAAGCAACCAATAATAAACTCCAAACGTGTTGGATTGTGAATGGAGCCATTTTCTGTTCTCGATGAGACTGAAAAGGACAAGGCATAAGAAAGGACCCATCACGTGACATTATATTATTATTATCATATTGCTGCCCCCACTCGTGAGATTCGTGTCTCTTGTCCTATTAAGCATATTCATGTTATTAAATTCAACCTCGTGCTGCACGTTCCCTCCTTTATTTATTATTTTATTTTATAGTAACAGCTATGATATTATCTTCCACGTTATTATATTATTTTATTTTATAGAAACAAACAACTAGACAAACTATGATATGATTATGATATTATCTTCTACGTTATTATATTATTTATTTATAGAGAGTTGTAGAAATATATTTTCTATCACATTTTTATAAATATAGTATTCTCTCTCTTTAAAAATTATAAAATTAGAAAATAAATAATTTTTTTAATAAAGTAGAAATAATATAATAAAAAGTTTGGTATTTTTTATTTTATTCTTATATAATAAAACAAAATGTTTTGTCTTGACAAACAATATATACCATACTGTTTTTTTTATAAAAAAAAAACGGGATTGCATTATTATTTGATAATAGTTATATTTTTTACACTATATTCATAAATTTGACCTAAATTTGAGATATGAAATAGGGAAGTGCATGGAACAAAAAAAGATGGGGAAATGCGTGGAACAAAAGACGGTAACCGGAAAAAAAAAGGGGGGGCGTCCAAGGAGGATAGGATGAAAATAAATAGAGTTGGTTGATGAGGACTTTTAACTCGGTCTATTTAACGCTCAATTCGGCTTAATTTATTTATTATAAAGGTCAAGTCTATGTTTTTTTAAAAAAAATTTAGATAAAAATATTAAGGTCAAATTATAAAAAAAATATTGTTAAGCTTGACAAATCGATTTGTTTAAATAATAATAATAACTATTATCTATACCATTTTCATGACAGAATGAAGTAACATAAAGTGTTTAGAGAGTTCACTTGCATGTGAAAAAATTTCAAAAAAAAAAAAACTCAAGTTAAAAGGATAATGCAACCAAATTAATACTTCAAAAGAAAATAATGTTTTGTAAAGACATTTTTAGACAATTTAAATTTTTTATTTGGCTATATTAGTATAAATCATCTCTAATCCATATATTTTTTAATATTATGCTCTTTCTTTTCATTTTCTTTTGATATACTTTGTGTTTTAACACCTTGAATTCAATATGATTTTGTTTATCAATTATTTTTGAATTTGTATATTACTTATACGAAATTTTATAAGTTTCTTTTTTTAGTTAGTATTTCACTAGGTTTTAAAATAATTATTTGGTCAAAGACGTCTTTAAGCAGACTTTTAAATAGGC
Organism: Glycine max; assembly: GCF_000004515.6. NCBI lineage: Eukaryota > Viridiplantae > Streptophyta > Magnoliopsida > Fabales > Fabaceae > Glycine > Glycine max. Next base: position 43,160,533 of record NC_038249.2, read on the forward strand.
TTGTAAGCTAAGAAGTCTATGACAGGTAATAAGTCAAGCTAAAGCCTTATGTATTCAATTCAAGTCGAGCTTAAATCCAATAAAACTTGACTTGGTTTGACTCATTTTCACCCCTACATGAGGGTAACATTATCGTCTGATTTGATTGAATAAGATTAAAAAAAATAATTTGAATTGAAAAGAAAATAAAATGAATGAAAAATTTGAATTTTTATCTTTATTAATCGATTTTACTTTTTCTTTTTCTTTTTTTTTAATAATCAAACAAAAGAAAATATTTTATTACTATTTGTGTTTTTTTTCTTTCCTCCTATTTTTTATTCTACCAAACAACATAGAGAAAATTCAAGGGTTTGAGATTTAGAAATAAGACCGAGGTAATTAAGTGACTGAAAAAAAAAATGGAGGTTGAGATTTTAAAATACGAGAGGGCCGGGGTGAAGAAGGGTGCATGACTGTTTGAAATTTTGATATGGGAGAGTGACCCAAAAAAATGAGGGATTGGTGAATTTTTTTTTTAAATTATTAATTTAAAATAATTTCTTAACGATTAATTTGATTTGGTTATTTATTGAATGTTAATGTAGAAAGATTGATTTTATAATGATAACACATCCTGTTTTCTCTTTTAATTTTAAAGACAATTATTTCATTATTATTTTAAATTATTCTTATAAAATATTACCTTATATATACACACACACACACACACATATATATATATATATATATATATATATATATATATATATATATATATATATATATATATATATATATATATATATATATATATATATATAACTTATCGAAACTTGCTAATACTTTTTTTTTAACATAAACCAAATTATATGATATCATTGATAACAAGAGAATAGGTACAATGTGGAGCAACGTGATAAAGAAAAATACCAGTGTTGTTTGTAGCTAGCCACCCTTGCAAGAGTGTGAAAACTTGCAATTACTTCTCCACTCTATTCACTAATAATGCTTAAATATTATAAGATAGATCTAAACATGTTATAAATAAATTGTTGGTTAAAATGTTTTTTTTTCACTCTTATTTTTTTAAATTCATAATTTTAGTTCATTTATTTTTTAATTAAGATATTTCATCCCTCACTTTTAAAAGATTTATAATTTTAGTCTCCCATTTTTTAAATGTGACATTTTGTCTCCCATATTTAAAATACTTAATTTTAGTTATTACTATCAATTTCAAATATTAATATATGTATTCTATAAATATTGATTAATGTGTATATATTTATTATCTACATGACAAATATTCTTTTTAAAAATTATTTGATTACTAACAAGTTTAATTTATTAAATAAATAATTAAAAAGTACATAATTAAGTAATTTAAAATTGACAAAAGGAACTAAAATCACATTTTTTTTAAATAGGAACAAAATAGCTCCATTAAAAAATAAAGAGACTAAAATTATAAAATTTTAAAAGTGAAAAACAAAATGTTTCAATTAAAAAAAAATAAAAGAACTAAAATAAAAAATTTTAAAAAAAGAAAGACAAAAATTATATTAATTTAGACTAAATTCTTTTAATTTTACGCTAAATCACTTTAAACTTTAATGATTTTAGTGTCGGACACAAGTATATCGAGCTTAAATGGATTTATTCCGTTTTGTATCCAAAATTAATGTGAAAATGAATACTTTTTATTATTAGTTAAAAAGTTAAACTAAAAAATTACGAATCCTACTTATTCTTTAGTAAATATCTCTCGTGATTTTATAGCTTTCAACAAATTAGACTTAATTATATAATTCTTATCTTAATTATAATTAAAATTTCAATTGGATCTATTAATTATTAAACCATTCAATCAAGTCTTTTAATTATTTAAAACATTAGATTTCAATCTTTTAATTGTTTAAAAGTTGAATTAGATCCTTTAGTTTTATTTTAATGTCATATAGGATCCTTTAATTATTTAAAACATTACCACCAAGTCCTCTTGTATGATAAAATATAGAATTTTTCAAAGTAATTTCTTAGATTCAATTGTAGTGTTTTAAATAATTAAAAGAACATTTGTAATACAGTTAAAGAAATCTGATTGAATTTTAAACTTTTTTAAATAATTAAAAGAATATAGTAATTTCTTAGATTCTTTTATTAAACTTTTTGATAGTTGAGAGACTCGATTAAATTTTTTTAATACAGTTAAAGAATCTGATTTAATTTTTTAATAAGTAAGGGATCCAATCAAATCTTTTTAAACAACTAAAAAATATGCTTAAAATTTTTAATAATTAAAAGATCTAATTAAATTTGTAATTATAATTAAGTAACCAAATATATAATTATATATTATAAGAGAGAGAGAAGTTGTTTAGTAGGAAAAACGCTGTACGAAAAACAACATACTCCAGTGATAGTTATTTCACCTTATCTGAGCATGAAATTATGATTGGATAACCAGGAAATGAGGAAAAAAATGGTTTCCAATAAAATATCACTCGAATATTTGTCCTTATTCGTGTTTAACATTTTCCTACTATTTATCTTTTATGAAGAAAAAATGAGAAAATGTTTTATAGACATTCAAATGTGTTTTTTTTTTATCGATAAATAATAATTATTAATTGTTAATTTTTTTTAGCAAATGAAATCGAACTCATAGTAATTTTTTTCCTTTACCACCCAATCAACTTTAGACATTTAATGTATTATCTAATCTAGAAAGAGAGTAAAAAAATGATAAGTATAATAAAGTTTATAATATGATAAGAAAAGAAAAATAAAAATAAATAAAAGATACTAATGAAATGTTTAAAATAAAGAATAACTTATATATTATTACTATAAAAAAATACATTACTTCAGGTTTGTCATCTAGCCACTAGTTTGTGAGGAAATTGTGAGCACGACTTTCTGACGCGTTATCGTTGTGTAGTGTGTAAAGGGCTAAAGGCAAATACCATAACAGCGCAAAAGGTAAATATGAAAACAGGACAAAGCACATGTTCTGATGTTCGCTATGCAACTAAATATAAATAAAATTAATTAATTTATATACAAATTAAGAAAATTAATTAATGTCATTTGATTTATTAATTATATTTAAAAATTATTTTTTTTACAATAAAATAAAATTATTGAAGTACTATTTATTGATACTTAATATTAAGGAAAAAATATCAGAAATAAAATCTCAATTAATTTATGAATATTTTTATGATAATGCCATTAAACAAATTAAAATAGTTAAATTTTGTTTATATGATTATTTATACTTAATTGAGGAAGAAGTATTAACTATGAAAAATAAAATAAAAAATATTATATTAATAAGAATATAAATATTATTTCTTAAACTAATAATTTAAATACTCAATACAATATATAACACGCACTCGCTCGTTAATTCCTATTTTAGGACACTCTTAATTAGAAGTGGTAAGAGGAATTTTGCAGTGGTGATTGATAATTAAATGAAGAATGAAACAAAAAAATAAATAATGGAAGTGGTAACTCGATCGGCTAAAGTCAATAGTACTACTAGTATTATCTTATCTTTGGTCCATTCAATGTCATGTTCGAGAGAGAAATGTCTTTGTCTTTCATTTACCTTCATCGTGATCGCATCTTGCAGTGCCACGCGAGTAAGTACCTCAACAGAAAAAAAGAAGAAGCTTATCCGTTAGATTTTGAAATATCTAATACATACATACTACGTACTAGTTCTTGTCAGCTTTTATAGTCTCTATAAAAGGAAGCTTCCTAGGCTAGTGTTCTCCACAAGCTAGGCACAACAAAACCACAATCTAAGTAAGTGTTGAGAGAAGAGTGCGTTTGTTTGTTTGAAATTAAGTAGTAAAGATGTTTGGAATCATCGGAGGAAACAAGGGTCACAAGATAAAGGGGAACTTGGTGATTATGCGAAAGAATGTGTTGGATATCAACAGCATCACCAGTGTTAAGGGTGTCATTGGAACCGGCATTAACATCATTGGAGGTGTCGTCGACACCGTTACTGCTTTGGCGTCCCACATCTCCATCCAGCTCATCAGTGCCACCAAGGCTGATGGTATAATTACTTACTACTTCACTTCTCGTAGATACATTTGCTCCATAGTAGGGGAAAAAAAAAAGACCTTTTAAGATAACAGACATGTTGAAGTTATGATAACCCAACTCAAAAAATTTCTTCTAGTAAAATGCTACAAAGAATAGTTTTAAAATATACATTATACTTTAACTAATATTGACTTTTTTTCATTAAAAAATTAACCTTTTGTCTTTCAATTCAGCCGAAGAAATAAAACGTGGATTGAACTGTACAAAAAAAATCTTGTGAAGAATAAACGTAAAATGATCAGTATACATATTTTTTATAGTAATAATATGATGTATCAAATGCATTGTTTTAGAGACTTGAAGCTTATTATAAAAATATTTATGTCTTTTGAAAATGATTAATTTACTTTTGTCTGCCGAAGGATATAAAATGGAGTATTATAGGTGATTTTATAATTAAATTATAATTTATTCTTGAAAGATTAAATTTTGATCTATGAAGAGTGTACTGCGAGGGTACGTAACCCAATAAAATACCGCCCCTGTTTAATTTATCACTAAATTTGAATTAAAAATATGATTAAATATGTTTTTTATATTGTTTTTATATTATTATCTCAAATTAACTTTTGATCAATCATGTACATATAAATGTTAATGATGTGTCACATAGATTGTCACTTCCTTAAACTTAATTACTAACACATCATCAATATCACATTATTTTTTATTATTTAAATTATTTAAAAATTTTGATTCTCTTTCTTTTTCTTTACTTCTCCGACGAAAACCATCACCGCCATCCAACCCCACATCACCTATGCTATCCAATCCTCATGTCGAGGTAGTTGCTCGCCAATATCTTGAATGCCGAGAAATCACACATCAGAAAGTGGATGTGCGTGTTGACTCGACCCAACCCGACCCTAATAGGTTCAAGTCCACTCACTTCTTATTGTTGTTCATGGTGAACACAATCACCCTCTCCTTGCTCCAACATGTGCTAACAATTCCGTCCATGAAGTTTTGGATACTCGACATTGTCGTTGTCGCTATCCTTGATTTCGATTCCATAAACCAATCCAAATTCCCTATCAGGATTATCGACTTCATTGTTGTTTCCGTCAATAGAAACTTCCGATCCGAAAAGGAAGAAGGAGAAGAGGAGGCAGAGGTTGAGGTCAGCATCGAGGGCAGAGTCAACGACACAATTAATGGTGGTGGCGCTGAGTTGGACGAGAGTGGTGGCATGGGGTTGTTCTCAGAGAAGCAAAAGAAGGAGAATTAATTTTTTTAAATAATTTAAAAAACAAAAAATGATGTAACATTGATATGTTAGTAATTATGTTAGATAATGTGACACTTTATCTCTATGTTACGAAACTAACAGTAGGTATTACTTTAAAATATAACAAAATTTATATGCATAATTGACCAACAGTAAATTTGAAGAAATAATCAATTTTCTATATACCAAAAACATATTTCAGACTTTAAAATTATATCAAATGCATTTTACGGCAAGTTTCGTATGAGATAAAATTTGATGTGAAATTTGGTTTGATAGGACATGGGAAAGGTAAAGTTGGAAAGGCTACAAATTTAAGAGGACAAGTGTCGTTGCCAACCTTGGGAGCTGGCGAAGATGCATACGATGTTAATTTTGAATGGGACAGTGACTTCGGAATTCCCGGTGCATTTTACATAAAGAACTTCATGCAAGTTGAGTTCTATCTCAAGTCTCTAACTCTCGAAGACATTCCAAACCACGGAACCATTCACTTCGTATGCAACTCCTGGGTTTACAATTCAAAAAACTACAAGACTGATCGCATTTTCTTTGCCAACAATGTAAGCCACATATATTGTCACATTACTACATGATGCGTACGGTGTTTAATATTTATTGTTGTTGAATTTTACAACATAACAACATGGATGATGAAAAAGTTGTTATACATATAAATTATAATGCAGACATATCTTCCAAGCGAGACACCAGCTCCACTTTTGAAGTACAGAGAAGAAGAATTGAAGAATGTAAGAGGGGATGGAACTGGAGAGCGCAAGGAATGGGATAGGATCTATGATTATGATGTCTACAATGACTTGGGCAACCCGGATAGCGGTGATAAATATGCACGCCCCGTTCTTGGTGGTTCAGCCTTACCTTACCCTCGCAGAGGAAGAACCGGAAGAGGAAAAACTAGAAAAGGTTACTCACTACTCACTACTTTATTATACTTCTGCTGTTTTTCTTTTAGCATAACTGAATTGGTCAAGTGCGTTCCTTAGAATACTTAGTTACTCTGCTGTAAAATCTTTGAGTAGTTGTTGTAATGTTGTTGTTTGTAGTCGCTAACGTATATTATGTGCCTTCATCTTAACTAACAGATCCCAACAGTGAGAAGCCGAGCGATTTTGTTTACCTTCCAAGAGATGAAGCATTTGGTCACTTGAAGTCATCAGATTTTCTCGCTTTTGGAATCAAATCTGTATCCCAAGATGTCTTGCCTGTCTTGACTGATGCATTCGATGGAAATATTTTGAGCCTTGAGTTTGATAATTTTGCTGAAGTGCGCAAACTCTATGAAGGTGGAGTTACACTACCTACAAACTTTCTTAGCAAGATCGCCCCTATACCAGTGATCAAGGAAATTTTTCGAACTGATGGCGAACAGTTCCTCAAGTATCCACCACCTAAAGTGATGCAGGGTATGCTACATATTTTGAATATGTGGAATATTATCAATATACTCCTGTTTTTATTCAACATATTTAATCACGTGGATGAATTTTGAACTGTTTTTATTTGGTGCAGTGGATAAGTCTGCATGGATGACTGATGAAGAATTTGCTAGAGAAACGATTGCTGGTGTAAATCCAAACGTCATTAAGATTCTTGAGGTAACATACTACATGCAACCAAAAGCTTGGATGCATCACTTTGATTGTTAAATTTGAGATCGCCAACCTAATGTCATTGTGTGCTAAATTTATTCCAGGAGTTCCCACCACGTAGCAAGCTAGATACACAAGCCTACGGTGATCATACCTGTATAATAACAAAACAACATTTGGAACCTAACTTGGGTGGGCTCACTGTTGAGCAGGTAATAATATGAGTATTTAGTTTCACATTAAAGTTATTTCACTATAATGTTTCTATTATTGCTTTGTAACAATTTTTTATAGTTATTCCAACGAACAGAGATTAATTAATTAATCATACTTGGTTAAACAGGCTATCCAGAGCAAGAAGCTGTTCATCTTAGATCACCATGACTATCTCATTCCATATTTGAGGAAAATAAATGCAACTACCACAAAGACTTATGCTACCAGAACCATATTTTTCTTGAAAAGTGATGGAACTTTGACGCCATTGGCCATTGAGTTAAGTAAGCCGCATCCTCAAGGTGAAGAATATGGTCCTGTTAGCGAAGTCTACGTGCCTTCGAGCGAAGGAGTTGAAGCTTATATTTGGTTATTGGCAAAGGCTTATGTTGTTGTAAATGACTCGTGCTACCATCAACTCGTTAGCCATTGGTATGATATTGTCAATTGACAATGAGATCCATGAAATTAAATTTGTTAATGTTTTTATGAATAAATGATTAACATATTAATTCACGTGGATTGCAGGCTAAACACTCATGCGGTTGTTGAGCCATTCGTCATAGCAACAAATAGGCATCTGAGTGTGGTTCACCCTATTTACAAACTTTTGTTTCCTCACTATCGTGACACCATGAATATTAATTCACTTGCCCGCAAATCCTTGGTCAATGCAGACGGTATTATAGAGAAAACATTTTTGTGGGGTAGGTACGCTTTGGAAATGTCTGCTGTTGTTTACAAGGACTGGGTTTTCACTGATCAAGCACTGCCCAATGATCTTGTCAAGAGGTAAGTAATCTTGTTAAGTTTATTAACAAATTAGTAATATATGTTGCTTAAAAAATAAAGAATCTAAATCTATTTAAGTCATCAACGACAAAGGAAATAAAGGCTTCAAGTTTGATATAATCAATGTTATTTGGGTGCTTTTAATTCAGAGGAGTTGCCGTTAAGGATCCATCTGCTCCCCATGGAGTTCGGCTTTTGATTGAGGACTATCCTTATGCTTCTGATGGGCTAGAGATATGGGATGCCATCAAGTCCTGGGTGCAAGAATATGTGTCATTCTACTACAAGTCAGATGCAGCAATTCAACAAGACCCCGAACTCCAAGCTTGGTGGAAAGAACTTGTCCAAGTGGGTCATGGTGATTTGAAAGATAAGCCATGGTGGCAAAAGATGCAAACTTGTGAAGAGTTGATTGAAGCCTCGGCCACCCTCATATGGATCGCTTCAGCCCTTCATGCAGCTGTTAACTTTGGACAGTATCCATATGGAGGTTTAATCTTGAACAGGCCAACCATTAGCAGGAGATTCATGCCTGAGAAAGGGTCTGCTGAGTATGCTGCTTTGGCTAAGAACCCTGAGAAGGAGTTTTTGAAAACTATTACTGGCAAGAAGGAGACCCTCATTGACCTTACAATTATAGAAATCCTGTCAAGGCACGCATCTGATGAGTTCTACCTTGGGGAGAGAGATGGTGGTGACTTCTGGACTTCTGATGCTGGTCCACTAGAGGCCTTCAAGAGGTTTGGAAAGAAGCTTCAAGAGATTGAACATAAGCTTATACAGAAGAACAAGGATGAGACGTTGAGAAACCGCACTGGGCCAGCTAAAATGCCTTACACTCTGCTCTATCCTTCTAGTGAGGAGGGATTGACTTTCAGAGGAATTCCCAACAGTATCTCTATCTAAGGGCTCTCTCATTGAGGTTGCTGTACTACTCTGCCTGTTTTTCAATAATGTGAAATAGGAGGAATATGATTCCTTCATCTACCTACGTATGGTCAAGTTACATTTGGGGTGGTTGAATGTTCTCGTGTTTGCTGTATTCTGTTTTTATAACAGATCGAAGAGAAAGCAATAAAGGCAATCACGCATGTTTCAACAATGATAGCTGGCATGACAAAGTGCAAACTAGAATAAATTATCATCCTATCTAAACGATTTCCATTACAGCAAGGGTTGTCATTAAAATTTTATTGCCCGTGTATTCATATTTTGCATTGCCTCAAAGCTACCACTTCCTCAACTTAGTATTTATTTCAAAAATCCATTTGCAATCCATTTCAAAAATCACATTCTGCAGTCCTATTTCCGTGATCCAGTGCATGGATTGCAGCAAACCAAGCGTCTCACCTTCGTTGACTTGCTGCACTGAATTTATCATCACAAGGTAGGAGGAAAAGGTGATAAAATTAACAACATGGATTTAAGAATTAATACTATATTTTCGTACCTCTTTTGCATTTTTAATTTTTTTTCTTCTTAAAAATACTATCTCTTTTCATTAACTCTTTTTTGAAACATATTTTGATATTTATAAATATTTTTAAATTTAGTTTCTGAATTATATTAAAAATATCCTGGAAATTATCAACGTTTATTTCTTCTTTTCTTTTCTCTTTTTCATTATTACAACAATTACTAGTTACTAGTGTGTGCAGAAAAAGGTAGATTGATGTATTATGTGTTAAAACTTTTAGGAATACATTGAAATGTTTTTATGTATTCTGAAAATTGGTTTTTTAAATATATAATTTCTGTAAAAGTGTATTTCAAAAACTAGTTCTCAATAAACCTGCAAAACTAGAAAGGAAAAAAAATGATAAATGGCGCCACTCACCACCGAAGACAATGGGGAGAGTGAAGGAGAGGGTGTTAAACAGGGATGCAAATAGAGACAGAAAGGGAGTGCGATGACTGAGAACTTTTCGTGGGGGATGGATGGAATGAAGAAGGTTTTAGAATAATGTTTTACAAAAAAAAGAAAAAGATCAAAGGTTGGTGCAATAAGTAAAAAAACGCAAAGGAACACCCTACTTTTTACTAGTCTCTGGTTTGGGCCAATTGCTTTATAGAGTTAGCCTAATCGGGCCGAGAGAAGAATATTCATATAAATTTTGGCATTGCCATTGGTCCCTGGATGACTTTGTTGGATTTTACAAAAATACTCTTTCCCATTGAAGTATGATTCCGTTGTACAAGGAAATCATACTTCTATTGCAATAAATAGGGTGCCAAAAAAAAATAATACAAAAAAATGTGATTCTATTATATATTTATATTGAATTTTGAAGTTTTGAACTCTACAATTTTAAAGAGATATAACTTTTTACTCATATCAGATTTGAGTTTATAATATATCTATTTTACATAACTTTTTGAGAGAAATGTGTGACAACTTGGTGTAACACTTTTGCCAAAAAAAACAAAATACCTTCCTTCTATAAAGGAATTTTCCAAGTCCTATGCTGAAAGAAGAATATTTGTCAAATATAATAATGAAAACTTGATTTTATTATGTGTCAAAATTCAAACAATTAAAGAATCAAATTTTATTATGTGTCACATACAAAATAACAACAAAATTAAAATCATTGTTGTTTACAAAACCCCAAAAAATGGAATATGATTATGTTGTGTTAACATAATCATACTTTTATTGAGTCATTGATAAAATGAAATCATAATAGCCTTAAAATACTGTGGGGGTTGGGAGTGTCATGAGAATAAAATGTGAAAGGAAGGGAATTGTTTGTGGGTGTAGGAAAGTGAGGTCGTAGGAAGATAAATTAGCAATTACTGCAAGGACCAATAATAAACCCCTATAAATTTCAGCACTCGAATACGAATAAATTATTGGGGCATAACTGGATTTGGGTCTCCTGCCGTTGAAAAAATTTACAGGTAGTGCAGTTTATAATTTCATCACATACTTCTCATTATTAATTAAATAAAATATCAATAGAAAAAGTTTGTGGTGTCATGTTAAATTGCACTCCCATTGACTTTTTTCTAACGGCAGGAGATCCAAATCCGGGCATAACAAAAAATTAAAAAACACTTATTCTTCATACAATAAAATTAAGATTTCATTCCTAAATTGCACTCCCTTATCTTTATTTTAGATTATAATTTAATTTTTAATTTTTTAAAAGTTATAAAATAGTCCCTTTACTTATTATAAATTATAAAATATTTCTTTAAGTATTTTTTCATAACATATTTATCTAAAAAAAATATTATTTCAAGAGTAAACATGCAATAAAAAAAATACTCAAGAGACCAAAAGAATGGGAGAAAGCTACTTCTCATGAAATCACACTAAATATGAGTATATTTGAATTTCGGATGGGAGTGCTCCAATGGAACAAAAACATGTTTAATAGTAAAATCAATTTAGGTTCATGTTTGATTATCCCAAAAGTTTGTTTGAGAGTAAAATTTGACTAAAATCTCAAATTTAAATATGTAAGACTTGGAGTGTTTTTTCAAACTCAATTTTATAAATTTTAGCTTATAAACTTAATTCAAACGCGCACCTATGGTAAATCACGGCCATAACTTGCAAGCCAGAAAATAGGACAACTTATATATTATTTAAAATACAACTTAGTACATATTAAAATAAGATCTTTATTATAATTTTATCTCATCTTATTTTTACTCAACTATTATATCCTATCCAGGATGGATCCAAAATTCTATAATAGGGCCTGGAATTTTTTTCTTCTTTTATAATTATTTTTATTTAAATATATAATTTCTAATAAACAATTAATTAATACATAAATAATAAGTTCACACATATTTATTAATTTTTTTACATATATTTTAGAGAAATTATATTCATCTTTACTGTCATTGCAAACATTCCAGAAACCTCGTCAATATAAGAAAAAATGTTTTTTAATCTGAAGTATTAGCAGAAAGTAGGAAGTATGTACAACAACATTAGCTGAGAATGAAAGTATGTAAAAGATGCATTGTTTACTGATTTATACAATAATACATTTTTTATTTTTATTGACAGATATATGGATGTAATTTTGATTCTCCGACACTAATTATTTAATGAGTTACTTATCTTTAAACACAATTACTTATTTGTTTATTAGTGATGATTTACGTATCATTATTTAAAATTAAGCTTTATTACTTATATAAACAATAGTTGTTTATGAGTAAAAATATATATTTTTAATATAAAATATAGTATATTTTGTTGTTTAATTTAAGTAAGATTTTAAAAATTAAGTCATATCTTAAAAAAAATTGTCACAAATGTAGGTATCATTAAAAATTAAAGATTATGTCATTTTAAAAATTTAAAGGATTTGTAAAATTATTCGGTTAAAAATTAATTAATATTAATTGAATGGTCAGAAATTAAGGATGAATTAATTAATTTGATTATAGTTTTTAAAATTATTTATTTTGGTAATGTTTGTATTTTGTTCTTTAAAAAATGTCTGTATAATATTATAATAATAAGAAAAAGCAATTCCAGAATTTTAATGTTCATGCAAATTAATATTACTTGGGGGCTAGACCAATCACAGGAACGCAGACGGATGCACAACCAGTTATCATTTTTGAAAATATAAAAATATTGGAAAAAATTATATAAAACCAAAAAATTTGAAGCCCCGAATGAACATACTACCAATCTGATTTTGGATTTGTAAATTTATTATTTATTATAGATTATAGGTTATAGATACGACAACAACATAAACATAACAAAAACCTAAACTCACTCAGTCCTACGATACGATTCTCTTCCGCCTCCCTTCCCTTCAACTCCACGGCGCAGATCCGAGGAGTTTGGGAAACCCTAATTCATTCCTCTTTGCTTCTTCTATCTCTATTCCTCTAACACCAGGTAACCCTCCAGTTTTACGCTTTTCGAAGCCATTTATTCACTCAGGGTACTGAAATTTTGTTCTCCTGTTACATATGTGATGTCCCGTGGAGGATTTTTTTTTTTGTTTTTTCATTTGACACAGATTAGAGTGATGTTACGGATTTTGTTCAGTTTGATTTTTTTTTTTTTTTGAGTTATTGGTGCTCCTGGATTGTTCTTAAGCTTGTTTTTCTTATCTGACATCTGCGAAAAGAAAAAAGGACTTATGAAAGCAAGGAATCCCTTTTCCTTCTGTTTCTTTCGTTGTCTCACGATATTTTTGGGACTTTCTTTTGATATCGATTTTAGATTTTAGATTTTGTAGGCTTTTCGACTTACACTTGTCTGTTTAAGTTTAACGAAGTTTTTGTTCTGCAGTGATGGCAGGTTTGGCTCCAGAAGGATCGCAGTTTGATGCTCGGCAATATGATTCTAAGATGAATGAATTGTAAATTCCTATACTACATATTATCCACTTTGTGTGATGCTTGAATTCTATATTATGTTTTTTTTGTTATTTTAATTAATGTCTTGATATTGAAAAACAGGCTTTCCGCCGATGGACAAGAATTTTTCACTTCATATGACGAAGTCTATGATAGTTTTGATGCAATGGGCCTTCAAGAAAATCTTCTGAGAGGCATATATGCTTATGGTATGGCAAATTATTTTTCCTTTCTTTCTTCAATTGCTTATTTAATTCTTGTGGAATACTAGGAATATACTATTTTAAACACACTCTTGACAATGGGTTGACACACTCTTTGCTTTCAAGGCAACTGAATTGACCTTTTAATGAATAAAGCAACAATGAAGTGTATGTTTAAGAGAGTGTTCCTAGCATTCCTCTTCCTACTTATGTCAGTGTGGTAGTGATGTGGACTTGCTGATTTGATAATTTGATTAATGCATTTAGACATTTTCCTCTTATTGTTTACCCTGTTGAAGTTATATTTATTCCATTCTTTATCTGTGCAATCACCATATCAAAGACCTTTTTGCAATTTTAATGATAGTTCCAGCAAATGAGCAAAACAATTTAAAAATGCTGGGATAACTGAATGTACTGAAGTTTTGCTTTGAAGTTTAAAAGTCATTAAGATTTATTTATAAAAAGGGAAAGCCTTGGTGCAACAATTGGGGTTGTCACCATTAACCTGGACTCATAGGACCATGGTATGGAAATGACTTTTGCAAAGTAAGACTTCCTTCTAGACTGCATGGACCCTTTGACGGTGAAAATTTATATCATCGAGTGATATACCATTTAAAGGGTATTGGCTTTTTTTTAATCACATGTCTGGAATTATTCTTTTCTGAATTTACATTGATTTTCATTTCAAATTAATTTCTGACTTTTTATTGTTTTGAATCTATCGTTGATGCTGAGCATCAGTATTGCATTTTTAGAACAAAGCAAATGTCATATGCAGTTAACTCTACCACAAGACGATGTGTGATTTTTAATTCTTGTTCTTTAGGTTTTGAGAGGCCTTCTGCAATCCAGCAGAGGGGAATTGTTCCTTTCTGCAAGGGTCTGGATGTGATTCAGCAGGCTCAGTCTGGAACTGGAAAGACAGCAACGTTCTGTTCAGGAATTTTGCAGCAGCTTGACTATGGATTGGTTCAGTGTCAGGCTTTGGTTTTGGCACCAACAAGGGAGCTTGCACAGCAGATTGAGAAGGTTATGCGAGCTCTAGGTGATTACCTTGGTGTCAAGGTTCATGCTTGTGTTGGTGGGACCAGTGTTCGTGAGGATCAGCGCATTCTCCAAGCTGGTGTCCATACTGTTGTTGGCACTCCTGGGCGTGTATTTGACATGCTACGGAGACAGTCTCTTCGTCCAGATCACATAAAGATGTTTGTTTTGGATGAGGCTGATGAAATGCTTTCTCGTGGTTTCAAGGACCAGGTTTGATGGTTTTCCATGTTTGTTTAAAACATTGAATTGTTTTTTTTTCTTCTGATTCCTGACTGTCATCTAAACGTTCTTTCATGCATGTTACCAATATTTTTTATTTTGTTGAAATATTTTTCTTTATTTAAAACTCACATATGTGCTAGATGAAGTCATCTTGTGTTGACATTTTATATTTTTCGTGCATGAAATGCAGATCTATGACATCTTCCAGCTTCTGCCGGGTCAAATTCAGGTTGGAGTGTTCTCTGCTACAATGCCACCTGAGGCCTTGGAGATTACGAGGAAGTTCATGAATAAGCCAGTGAGAATCCTGGTAAAGCGTGATGAATTGACCCTTGAGGGTATCAAACAGTTTTATGTGAATGTTGATAAGGAAGACTGGAAACTAGAGACATTATGTGACCTTTATGAGACTTTGGCTATCACCCAGAGTGTCATCTTTGTGAACACAAGGCGTAAGGTGGACTGGCTCACTGACAAGATGCGAAGCAATGACCATACAGTCTCAGCCACCCATGGAGACATGGACCAAAACACTCGTGACATCATCATGCGGGAATTTCGCTCTGGCTCTTCTCGAGTTCTAATTACCACTGACCTCTTGGCTCGTGGTATAGATGTACAGCAGGTGTCTTTGGTTATAAACTATGATCTGCCAACCCAACCTGAAAATTATCTTCATCGCATAGGACGAAGTGGGCGTTTTGGAAGAAAAGGTGTTGCCATAAACTTTGTGACTTTGGATGATGCAAGAATGCTGTCTGATATTCAAAAGTTCTACAATGTGACTGTAGAGGAGTTGCCATCAAATGTTGCTGATCTGCTCTGATGGGTTAATTTTCATTCTTTGTTAAGTCATCAGAGGGCTATTACTTTTTGCCAATTATTATTTTGTGCTCTTTGTTTTTCTTTTTCAAATTTTAGCATTAGAGTTCCAATACACCTGACTTTATTTTTATAATGGATTCTATAAAATTTGTTTATTTGCTTAATTGTTGTTCAAGCCTTTTTGTTTATAATTTTGTGTTTATGTATTTTGTATTTGAACAATGCCTTCATCAACTCTTGTATCTACGGTTACTAGGGGTGTTTGTGGGGTGGTTGAGACTGATTTTGGTTAAATTTAAAACTCAATTCAATCAAATTTGATCGGTTTAGTTTGATTCGGTTTTCATAATTTTTTTAAACCTAACATAATTCATTCATTAACGGATTGGGTTAACAAATTACCCATTTAAATTTAATCTTTTTTTTTCTAGTTAAAACTATTATTTAATATCATGATTCATTTAAATATTCAATATAGTTAATACAATATCAAATATATAAAGTAGTAAAATTGATTCATTTAGTATTATTAATATAATATTTTAAAATAGACTAATATAAATTAAAATAAAATATTCTTACAATAGTTTGAATCTAGATTTGTTGTAACTAGATTTGTTAAAACAAATGAACAAAATAATTACTATTATAAACATGACAAAATAAATAAATATTAAAAAAAGAGTTCCAACACTTGAGTCTTAATATTAGTCATATTTAAAGTCAAATCAAACAATTTTATAAATTTTGATCGGATTTATAAATTTAAATTCATGACCTAACCAATACATGAACGGTTTCCTCATGACGATTACCTGACATAATCTCTCTCATGTTGAATTAAGAAATTCTACTAATGATATATATGACATTTCATCTTGACCAATATATTATAACAAAGATGATTGATAATAAATTTATAGACACTATTAAGGATATATAAAGATTATCTGGAAAGAATTTCATGCAAAAATTATACTAACTTATGATAAATTTAATTTTAAATAAAAAGTGTTTGTATTTTCCTAACCTACACACTTTATAATATAAAACTGTTAAATAAATATTTATCTACAATAGAAAAAAAATCACTTGAATTTTATTTACAACAGAGTTTGGAGATCAAGTTATAAATGTTAAAGATGATATAAAATATTCATTTCAAAGTTATCAATGTTACGGATGGGCTTTAGGCTCAAAATAAAATGCTTGATAGATTATATCAGTTGGAATTAAATTATTAGGTATTTAGCTTTTATTTTTAATTCCCTAAACTAAGATGATAATACGATATCATTATTATTAGCATTTAACTGTCTTTATCCTTTTGGTATCAATGAAAACTGAGTTGTTATTTTAAATTCTTCAGTTTTTCTATAGTCTTTAATGCTGTTTTCTTAGGAGTAGAAACAGCATAGCTTCTTGCACTCTATCAATGGCGCTTTCATTTTTTCCACTTAATTATCTATTTGTAAATAATTACCTTCTCACTACAAATTTTTATTTGATTTTTAATAATAATATATTTTATTAAAATTAAAAAATAAAATTTTACATTTTATAACTTTAATGAGTTTTTATTTAGACTTAAATGCAATTTAGCTCCTTCTCCTATTTTTTAAAATGTTCAATTTTGGTAATTCTATTTTAAAATAGGCATTTAACCACCATATCTTTTAAAATATGCAGTTTTTTTTAAAATATGATATTAACGTTGACTATAATAAATTAAACAAATAACCTTATGTCACATCACTAAGTTGAATCACATCATTGTTAATTTCTTATTTATTAATATTTTTTTAAATTTAACGGAAGAATCAAAATATGAGGACTAATTATTTCTATTTTAAAATAAACAGAATAAAATTATAGATTTTGAAAAATAAAAACAGCAAAGTTACATTTAACCCTTAATTTTATTATCCAAGGCATGAGTGATATATTAGTTCAAGTTAAACGTGTTGTCTAAAATTACTAAGTACAACCAAATAAAATGACACCGCACTTTTTCATTAAGGAAAAAAAAAAAAAGCATCGCACTTGCCTGTTCATACTTTAAATTACCACTGAATTGTGATTGATAGAATAAGAAAATAGTGGTACTGAAATAATGATGAATATTTTTACACGCAAAGTGCTGTATGTATAATATTGTTATCTTCACCCGAATATCATACGTTCCCCCTCCCCCACAACAAAAAATAGGGGGAAATTAGAGACACAAGCATATTTATATAGTGTTATCAGCGTAATTTCGTTGGAGTACCCACCCTAAAAAAATTAAGCTCTTGCTAACATTAGGATGCATAATTCAAAGACAACAGTGTAAAAATCGTTTTCAATGCTGCATCATTAAAGTGTGGTTGAGAGTGAAAGACACATGCTAACTTTCTTATCAAGTAGTTCTTTTGGTGGGACGGTTGCAATTAAATTGAACAGGATTACTTTAATGGTACTAACACTTATCATGCTAATGATAATAATAATAATGAATTTAGGCTATGCACTTTCGGCCAAAACTT
Source organism: Glycine max (assembly GCF_000004515.6). NCBI lineage: Eukaryota > Viridiplantae > Streptophyta > Magnoliopsida > Fabales > Fabaceae > Glycine > Glycine max. The sequence continues at coordinate 43,178,663 of NC_038249.2, forward strand.
GAAAGCAAAGTATGTAGAAAATTGTGAGAGCAACTTTCCAAATGAAAATATAATAATTTCGTTTGGTTGTTATAATAATTTCATTTTGAATTATTTTTCTTAACTTGCATTAAACTGAAAATTTCACTGTTGTTTTAGCCATTTTTTGTGAGTATTTTTCAGGAAAAAGAAGTCAATGTTTTTACGTTCTGGCTTGCAGAAACTAATTAAGCACTAACATGGGTGGGGAACCATTCAAGAGGTGGACCACAATAGTCAATTGAAAATCAGAACGTTTTGCCTTTTTATGAACAGAGAGATTGGTCTTAGATTTTTGTGAAAATTTTAACACAAAAGATGGGGGATGCACCACTATCATTCGTCTTTATTTTTTTTTTCATTATCATTTATTTTATTGAAATCTAATTCATATTTTAGTATTGTTTAACCTAATTTTGCTTTTGTTTCTTGGCATTTTTACTCTTTCCTTTCCGATGTACCAAAAATATATGTATATATAGACAGAGATTCCCATTATTTACAATTACTCTTTTCATTGCTCCATTTCACTTGTTAATTTTGGTTAACACTTCCACCACGTGTGAAAGTTAGTCAACCCAAAAGCCTCATGCAATTCTGCTCTTGTGAAGAAAGTTGCATCTGCGGCTACCCCGATAACTTTCATCAAAGAAAACAACATATTATCATCATCTTCTACTGCCTCCAACTCAAAAGATTTTATTATATAAATTAACGGAAGATTCATTTCAATGTCACTATAATTTTCTTAAAAAAATTATTTAATACTATCTCGGTCCTTTTTATTAAAAAATAAGTTATATAACTTTTTTTCTTATAAAAAGAGCTAAAGGCAGTATCACATTTAAAAAAAAAAAACAAAAGTACATTTTTATTTTTAAAAAAAAGAAACAAAAGTTAATGTGAAGTGTAATTTTCAAAAAATAAAAAAGACCAACATTATAAGTTAGTAAAAGAAGCAATAAACAATATTGTTAACATACAACTACAAAAAAGCAAACCGATCAACCCTTTTTCTTTGAACTGATTCCTTCTTGGTAGCCTTTAGACACACACATACTAGTCTTTGATCATGGAATTCAGATCCAAGTCATGCAGAGATGCAAGGCTGCAGATTGAAAGCTACTGTGGAGGCAAGGTGTCCCCAACAAGCATGCAAGATCTGAGGTGTTACAGTGCTAATAATGCTGCTTCTTCTGCTTATGCACACCAGATAGGTAGTAAGGAGGTGAAGGTGAAGAAAGGGAAAACCTCAGCTACTAAACCATCAAAAAGTTGGAGCTTCACTGACCCTGAGTTGCAGAGGAAGAAGAGAGTTGCTGGCTATAAAATATATGCTGCTGAGGGCAAGATGAAAGGCTCTCTAAGAAAGAGTTTCAGGTGGATCAAGAATACATACACTCAAGCTCTCTATGGATGGTGGTGAATCATATCTTATTCTCTTTTTCTATAATGAGAGTTACTTATTTGTTTGTTTCTCAGTAAATGTTTAAATTAAATCCTCCATCAGCCATAGTAGTCTAGTCTTGTTTGACTAGAACAAGATTGTCTCCATGGAATCTCTTATAAAAAATCCCTAATCCTTTCTGAAGTTCGTTTCCTTTTTGTATGAGATTCCATGGCTTATGGGTGTGTAGTTTGGTTACTACTGCAGAGTTTCTTGATCAGTTTATTTGTATTTTTATTATAAATTTTAACTATAAATGTCAAAAAGAAAATAAATGAATGCGTTATGGGAGAATCGCTCTGTTTCTGTTCTGTTTCATGCTTTCAGCCAGTTATATTGATAATGACGGGTTACTTATGATAAGGGATAATTCAGCATTCTTTTAGCTATATATGTATCATGGCTGGATTGAAACCAACCAAAAGAGGGTAATTAAGAAAATGAAGGCCGAAAAGGAAGTTTTCTCCTTTGCACCGCTAATAGTGATGAAAAATATTCAGATATGTCACTAAACGTTCCAAAGTGTATTTGCTAATCCTGCAAAGTGCAAACCTCAATGACCTTGTCTTGTTTGGTAAATGTCATAAATGTTCCAAAATGAATTGAGTCATTCGGTAATAAACATAACGATTTTACATCTTATTCTTGATAGAACCATAGAGGTTAAAACTCATTCTGTTTTTTAACCAAATTAAATCAGTTTTGTTATTCTAAATAAGTGAAATTCGCTCACTGGAAGCGCAAGATACAAATAAAATAGCTTATGGTTGATCATACGGTGCTGCACACTTAGACAAAAGATAATGTGGCAAAAAAAATAATGAAGATAAAACGAAAGATAATAAAGAGTATAATGTCCCAGATGTTGTGTTTGGTCACACTTCTACACTCAACCCTGCTTTTCGTCCCCTGATGTATGGTGCATCAGTTGTATTATTAGAGAGAATACAAGACATTGTTGATTGTTCCGTGAAATTTGGCAAAAAGATCTTTTAAAAGTGAACTTCTTTTAGGGTACATTTAATTTTGATTTAATTTATAATATAATTGTACTGATTTATTAGAATTTAATAGCATCTACAACGTAGTTGCTTATGAAAGTTGCTTAAAAATATATAATACATTTGGTGTGTTAATGACTTAATTCAGTCATGCTGACTTTTCAATTCCATCCTTCAAACACGCCATATATATTGATACGGTCATACGGACTTCAATTTTTACCTTTTGAGCACTTGTGTTATTGTAAGACATTTGTATCCTCTCATGTTAGTAACGGATATGACATGTTAAAATCAATTTCAACAAGACGGGGGATCACAACCAGTTTTTTTCAAATAAAACTCGGAATTCCACTGTCATACAAGACACCTGAACCTTAAAATTATGTTTATAATTTATAAAGACCAACGAAGTTCACAATTTCACATCTTGCTTACGAATTTGTGATAGTTCCTTCTTTGCAAGTGAAAGAGGCCCCTAAATTTGTAGTATTGTAGCATAGGTCGTTTTACCAGTTGGTGGCTGATGAAATTTCCCACGTGAATCTCAGCAAACATGATATATGATATATATCCAAAAAAGAAAGAGCCAATAAAGAATGAGACATTACTAAATAATAATGATATAAAAGTGGGAAAGATGGTAGAAGTAGAACCAACACGGTCAACTGTGTTAACAAAAGCCTTTTCAAGGCCAGATTTGTCAGGGTTGAGCATATCTTTCTTTAACACTTTATAGTGACCATTACCATCTTGTTGCAGCTTTCCTCCAACAAAATGCACAGACAACACAACACACTCCACTCGGTAGTTTATAAAATTCTTTTAAGAATTTACTATGATAGGTAGTCGAGAATGGAAGCTGCTAATACTGTAACCTCTCGTCATTGAAATTTAGGGTCTCAATACCCCGGATAGTTGACTCGTAATTCTTCATGTTTGATGTATTTCTTCCAGAGGATGTTCGGTTGTGCTCAAATGGCATAATAGGTGAACTTCTTTGAGCACCGGAGATTTTACGAAGTGCTCCTTGACTAGCATCCACGGTGAGAGGATGAGAAGGCTCAGTCTCATTGCCAACAGTTGCATCACGACTGCTTGATACAACACCTCGCCTTGTAGATCCACTTGAACGGAAATTAGAACTAGACAACTGCATGTATCACACACAATTTAAAAATAACATGAAAAATAGCCATGGTACAATGAGATCAGTGTAACTGTAACCAACAAGCAATTTCAAATATGATAAAACCCACAAACTAACACCTGATAACACAATCGCTCGTAGTATATCAGGAACCCACAATGTATAGACTATGCCCTTGTTTGAATAGTTTTTTCCATAAACACTTATTAAATCAAAAAGGAAAGTAAAATGAATTAAACTTCTCCTATAAGTAAAAATCAAATTATACATTTCAACTTTTGTGAGAAGTTAGATATAAAAAAACTTCTCTAAGTTGAAATGCATATCAAGAAGTTTAATTTATTTTACCTTTTTATTTTCTTCTTTTTACAAGTGTTTATGGAGAATTTTATCTAAACAGGACCTATCTTCATTTTCTTTTGCCAGAAAACAAAAACCACAAGAGTATATTCACAGCACAAAACTCTTAAATGCAGCAGGTCCAAAGAATTATATATAACTTGTCTAACACAAAGCTGACTTCTGCAGAATGTTTACATCAATTGCTTTCTTGTATTTTGATCGAGCACATAAACACAAACAATGCAACCAATATTTTATAATTCTGGTTATAACCAAAAGAAACAATGCAACCAAGCAGAGCTTCATACTTTCATTTACATTTTAGATATATGGGAAACCATGTTCGTTAATTTCCTTCTAAAATGATAAACACTCTGAATAAACATTTATTATTTTTTTAAGACAAAATAATGAGGAAGAAAATTGAATATTAATGCATAAATACAGCATCATTCTTTATGCAAGAAATATGCCGAGCTCACAGAGTCACAGTCATAAGCCATCCCATAAATAAATATGTATACTCACCATAACATCTTTAGATCGAGTTGAATCACTTGGAAATGGGGCTTTTTGTCTTGACAACATTCCATCATTTGCAATAGGTCCAGAGTTTCTTCTTCGAGCAGGATCAGATGAAGACCAACCAGTATGCCTACTGTTTTCCCCACCTACACAGAAATTTCCCACATTAAAAGCCAAAAAACGCAAAATAAAAAACCATAAAAACATGGAAAAACCAAGGTAGACAAAATAAAAGGGAAAATAGAAATATCTATACATAGAATAACTAAAATTTTTTAGCTAAGTAAAAAACCGCATATTACTAATAAATAGAAAATTATACCTGTCTGTCTATCAGCATTTACAACAGCTGGTGGCAGCCCAGAACTTGGTCCAGCAGCAGGACCCTGAAAATGTTACTTTAAGTACAATAATCTAATATCAACAAGCAAACATCAAATATAATGCCACTGTATAGAACACCATCACTTACAATAGCACGAGCAGGAGGTGTGGCAATTTGAGATTGCTGATATTTCAAAATGGTCCAATCAAAGACATAATCAAACTGGAATCCTGGAACAAGAGAACACCAGCCAAAACACATAAATGACATATTAAAATGTAAAACTTTACCATCTAGTTATCAAAGACTACATCACATTCAAAAGTGAAATATCTCTAGAAAAACAGAATGGCTCAAACCTTCACGAATGAAAAGGTCACGGAAAAGCCTTTTCAGATAAGCATAATCTGGTTTATCATCAAATTGCAGTGACCGACAGTAATGAAAGTATGAAGCGAACTCTGAGGGGTAGCTACGGCACAGAGACTACAAAGAAGCAAGCCAATTTTTCATGATCAAGAGAGGGGGGGAGGGGGAATCGATAATATGTACCAGAATTCCAAAACATTATTTTATACACAGTTTTTCTCACCTCAATAGAAGTAGAAACTTTCTTCTCACTGATTCTCTCATACTTCTGCTTCTTAGTACCTGCTTTCAATCCCTGCCATGGGAGACTGTAGAAATACCAAGTAAAAAATTAAATTAGAAGTAGGTGATAAAGAAAGACAAAACAACATAGGAGCAAGGATAACTACCTTCCTCTCAAAAAATACATAAGAACAAATCCAAGTGATTCTAAGTCGTCCCTACGGCTTTGCTCTATTAAAGAATGAAAAGGCAATACCAAACTTCAGAATCAATTAACAATAAATACAATGGAAAGGAAGTTTGATGAAGAGATACATTGAGAGCATACCAATTCCAAGATGAGTATTCATACTAGCATATCTAGCAGTTCCAGTCAAATTCTTATTCTCTCTGAAATGGATTACAAGCAGGTGAAATTTAGAGAAACTCCCCAATATTCAAGTATTATTGTAAATTAATAACTTCAAAGTATTGTACAGTCATTCATATATATAATAAATAAAAATAAAACAAAGAATAATACAAAATCATCGCAGAGAAACTACTTAAAGATATTTTGTAAGTAACAACAGCAATTTTATGCACTGATTAGAAAAACATATTCTCACAAATAAATAAAAAATACAAAATATATCCAACAATTGGAAATGAAAGAATTTAAATCGGATTGACTGTCCATGTAAACTCTATACTATTAGTACTTCACTTCACTTGTACCTATTAATTTTCATATAACTTTGAACAGCAGGTACATTAAAATTTTCCAGCAATTCCATATCACACATACACATTTGGTAGTTAATAGATTTATCAATAATATTCTGAAACTCAAAGTTCCAGTGAAGATAAATTAATTTCATATCTTGCCACAATTAGAATAAACTTCACAGCTGCATAAGGTGCCAAACCAGAGGCACCACATAATTCTTGTGTTGCCTAATAGAAAGCTACAGCTTTTTTATTAGGGAACTCTCCCACTAAAAAGTCAGTGTCACACAAATAACTAACAATAATATAACTTTTCAGATATATTCAGTTGATTACTATCCTAATTATTAAAATTTAAAACATGTTTTAACATTGCAACCATCACACTAAAATCAGGAAAATAAAAAATGAAACAAAATACCTGTAAGGAATATGTTGATGGGTAGAGGTGTCTCTGTGCTTCTTAGCAAGACCAAAGTCAATGGCATAAACCTACAAAAGAGGTAAAATTTAAAATGATGCATCTAAGAGACAACAGAAAAGGAACAAAAAAAAAAAGAATTAAAAAAGCAAGCATTAAACTGATACTTGATTTGCACGCCTCCCCAAACCCATTAGGAAGTTGTCTGGCTTGATGTCCCTATGTAAAAATGATTTGGAATGAATAAATTCAACTCGATTTATCTGCAAACAGTTTGAGATTCCCCATTTAAAACAAAATCAGAAAATCTAAATTAGAGGAGTATTTACATAATACAGGACATCCCACCATCTGATCAGCAAGCATGAGAACAGTTTTGAGGGACAATTTACGGGTACAGAAATTGAATAAATCCTCAAGACTAGGTCCCAGTAAATCCATCACAAGGACATTGTAATCTCCTTCAACTCCAAACCATCTCACATTTGGGATCCCAGCTGCCAAATAAAAGTAGCCAACCAAAAACATTTAAGCTGAGTAAAGTAATACAGATACTGCATAGTAAGCAAAGAGATCAGAAAGATAGAAATTCAGTAAGAGTGTAAGACAGGACATTACTTCCTCCTTGCAGTATTTTATACAACTTTGATTCGTACAACAATTGAGGATGCTTAGTTTTGACATTTTCCTGAATCAAAAGGCAAAGAGAAATAGTAAACAAGCATTTCATTAAACATATCCCTAACCCTCGTTAGTCAACACAGTTCTTCAAAAAGTCAACTATCATCAATGCCATTAATTACAGAGGATAAACTGCGGTTGATACTGCCAAACACCCTTTGGAGTTGTGAAACTGAGGCACAAGGGACGAATTAGTCATGAATCAGCCTTAGACACACCTTTTGGCACCTCTGGCCACATTAATTCCTCTACAAGTTTTTTTTTAAAAAAAAAAAAAAAGTGTTCTACACACTGCACTGTCTATGACACATTCCATGATTCACACCTTCACTGCTTTTAGAACTGAACAACACAAGTCTACATTGTATATTGTACGGTATACATACACTAATTTACAAATTACCAACAATAGATGATAAACAACAAATCACACCTAAAAAGAACTAAAATAACTCTGACCAATTCATGCAAACTGTGTTTCGGAAAAGTAGAGGAGAACAAATTGCGAATTAGAGTAAAGTCATAGTACTCACGAGCTTAACTGCAACCTCTTCATTTGTCTGAGTATTCGTACCTGAAAACAAAATTGAATTGAAAAAAAAATAAGAAATTCAGAGTAAAAAAAGCATAAATTAAAAAGTGTAGAAGAAGCAGAGCAAACCGAGATAGATCTCGCCGAAGGATCCGCTACCAATCTTGCGGCCAAGACGGAACTTGTTCGCAACCCGAGGTTCCATTCGATGAGTGGCGAATTAAACCCTAGAGATTGAAAGAAAGTTGAGAATGGAAGGAGTTGGAAGTAGTAGCAGAGAAACGGAAAGGAAAGGAACAGGAGAAAAATGAGAAATCGCAAAAAGATGCGGGCAAGATTGAAAAATGAGACACACTTTCTCTCTCTAAACGTGTAGAAGGAAGAGGAGAGAGAGTCTCTCTTCCCCTCGCGCATTCATCCAAACGGATTTTCTTTCTTTTTCAGTAGCGTGCAGGAAGCCTGCAACTGACTAGACTGGTGCTACATTCAACCACGTTGCTATTCTTTTCTTTTTTAATAGTGGAAATCCAATATCGTGTCTTGGGTTTACAAGAAGTCAAGAACTCGCCCACTCTTGAGTTAAACCCACGTTACTATTCTCTTTTTTTTTTATAAATATATATTTTTCAATCATAAGAAAATGTACAAAAAAATATGAAAAACATAATTTTAAACATCTTAATAAAAAATATTTTTTTAATATTTTAATCAATACCTTAAAAATAAATGTTATAGCATTTGTCATGTTTTTCATTGTTACCATATTGACAAATATACCAATTTGATCACAAATAGAATGTCGAATCCAGATAGACTTTGTTTTTGCAAGCAATAGAAGAATGAGAAGATAAAAAGGAATTGTAAGTGTGAAATTTGAAGATAAAAGGCAAAAGAAAAAGATATAATGTTGGGGTCTATCATGCTTAATTACTTTAATGTAATATGGAATCATAAACATCATTAAGTAGAAAGAAGATGTATGCATATGTACAAAAAAGTCACTCTATCCCTAGCAATGTATAAATGGCCAAACCACACAAAAGCAGGAAAGAAAAGGGGAATGATTAGGAATGAGGGTTTCCAACAAGGGATAACTCAAGCTTTGGAAGAAAAGGGGAATGATTAGGAATGAGGGTTTCCAACAAGGGATAACTCAAGCTTTGGATAGCTTTACTACTTAGTGTGTCTTCCCCTTCTGCTCCCTCTTCTTTATATAAACAATACTTAGTTTAATTTTCACGCTTAACATGAGCTTTCGTGATAAGCATGCCTTTGGGCTCTTCTTCCACTTTTTGACACAATTTTCCTTCAAAGCACTTAATTCTTTTTCTCGACTTCTGCTGATCAAAAATGACAAAAATGTTAATTTCTTCATGTTTCATTAAAATCAATAATAAAATAAAGAAATTACACCAATTTATTAACTAAAATTGACTATTGAATTAACTTATATTTCTTTGTTATCATTCATCATTTGATTCCTTTCTATTAATAGTAAATATTGGTTGGTAGCCGAAAAATATATAATAAATATTTGTTTATTTAAATCAAGTAAGGAAATATCAATTTAGACTCTAAATTAAAAATTGATTGATAATTGAAAATTGTTAGTTGGAAGTGTTAAGTGAGCCTATCGAATAAAAAAAATATTTAATAAAATTATTGTTAAAATGATTAATAGATGTAAAATGACACAACTAAATATGTTTATATCATATTTTACTTAATCATAGTAATTCTTAAGGAATTCAACTTAATTTAAAAATAATAATAATTTGTGATAATTCATATTATTCTGCACACACAAAATTAAGAAAAGAAAATTTTAAAACATTATTTTTTCTAACAATATAAAAAAATTATACGCACTAAGATCTACTTAAATCACTTTATAATAGGGTGTTTAAATAATATATATGAAATTATAATGTTTAACCTTAATGTCATTATCGTAAAAAAAAATAGTATTTTTTTATAATCACAATAAATAAAAATTAAACTCTTATTCTAATGTCAGCAGCACAATAGGAAAATAGATAAGTTGAAATTTTTCTATCAACCAAAAGGAGAGGGAGGTACGGATGTTTTTAGTGGGAGATATTTTTTGATCAACTTTTCCAGTTTTTTGTATGTAAGTGGAAGATTTTTAATCTATATCTATGCTTGCCAACTACGGATAACTGCTGCCATATATCCGAAAATGAAATAGTTCTGACAGGTCACAGATATTAAAAGGAGAATAATACGAGGATTTGTTTTGACATGACAAACAAATTGGAATTATAAGCATTTTGTCGTATTTACTTAGCATCTCTTGTTTCATCCCATCCCATGTTTCCATTTCCATCCTCTTGGCTTGGCGTCAACGCCGGGGATTAGTTCAGTTACTTGCACTCTATTTAACTTTGGTTTCTCTTCTATTTTCTTTAAGAATTTTTTTATTTTAATTATAGATTTTGTATTAAAACATATGTTGTCATAAGAAAAATTAATTCCGAATATAAAATAAGCAACCCTTAATATCCCAAGAGATCTATGAAAAATACACTTCCTCGTGGTTCTTTCTTTTAATAATATTAATTTTGAGTTGAGTAACTTTTATTTCATCCCCTTTTACCTCTTATCTTTGATAATATTAATTTTGAATCTTGAGATAAGTAATTAAAATTAATCTGAACCACATGAAATGCAATAATTATTTTTTTAACACTACTTGGCTGCTTTCATTTCTTCACCATCACTTGAATTTAACCATCTGCTAAGTGAGAATTACACTTTGATCATTCAGAATTTACTAGTTTGGTGAGCTCTTCTACTTAAATATGTTACATACTACAACGGCTCCCATGCTTTTTCTCTTAACTAAATGGGACTTTCATTCACCCCCATACGCAAGCAACATAAGCATGAAAAGAATTTAAATGAGGCTAGAGCCCCAAAAAATAAATAAAAAAATGCAAACCCTAAAAGGACTGAAAACTAATAAATTATTTTGTAATGGTCATGATGGGGAGAAAGCCCCCAGTGAAGACTGCTGCTTCTTCTGCAGCTTGCCTTTAAACTGCCTAATCTTTGCTTCCACTCTTGCCGTGAATCCAATCTTCGTTTCGTGCCGTGCTTTAGACCGCTCCCTGGTCCACATGTGTTGATCTTCAATGTCTTTCTTGTAGTACTTGATTTCTTGGATAATGTGATGATCCATGGGATTAAAACATCTTTGGAAGGATATGTGGGCAAGATAAGGAAGAACGCATGCGATTGTTACTAATAGGGTTGCTGCCCAATAAATAGGAGCAGGAGCAAGAACCTCAACCAATAGTTGGTAGGCAGACTTGGAATATTGTGGTGGAAGCATTCCATATAACAAGAGAAAAACGTACCAAGTGGTTATGCTGCCCCACACAAAGAGGTGTTGAATCCATGTGAAATGGCTCATTGTCAGAGCAATCTGGCAATTGACAGCCCAGATGATGCAAGTGAACATCGTGGTCCCAACAGCAGCCATGTCTGTGGTCTGGCCATTTGCACGAAAAGCTTGGTCATAGAAAATGATTATTACAAGGAAGAAGATGATGAGGGAGGAATAAAGACCATTTCCCATCCATCCCAAGATTCTATACCAGTCAAAGAACAAATTCTTGGGTCCTTGCTGATACAGTGCAGGAAACTGCAACGAGCAATGGCACATCAAAGGTTAGATTATCCAAACACGGATGAACATACAGAATTCATTGAAGGCATTTCAAGAGACCAAACAAACCTGTAAGCAAACTTCTGATGGAACATCTTGCTCAAAAACTCCAAGAGAAATGACAGGCAATGATGTAAGAACAACATTAAACAATATCATGTACCAGTCATCATAAACAGATTGTCCAGAGAAGCCCGCAAAGGCCTCAAAATAGAATATGGTGAGGCCAAATGCTATATTTTTGTAGAAGAAATAACATATCTGGCAAGCATAATGGATTACATTAGAAGGAAAATATCTGAATCAATTTCGTAACAGAAACAAGAGCAAAAAAAATTACATTCATTTCTATCTATGCACGGGATAATAACGAAGAAGACATTCAAGAAATGAGAATAATGATCAAGATTCAAGATGAATATATCAATTACCATTTGTGCAATTCTCTTGTAGCACCAGTGTCCATGGACTACCAGAAGCCGCTCCAAAAACCGGAACTGGGCAATAGCAAAGTCACTAGCCATTACTGCCTGAAAAGAAATTGCAAGCTTGAGTTCCACAACTTCCACAAATGTTACATGCTTCCAAACAGAAACACGCACACACACGTCTGTGTTTTCTTGATCTTAAAGATTGTAGTAACAAGTGTTTTAGGCCAATTGTAGGTTTTAACTAAATTATTCTTCGCAATTGATGATGTAAATATGAACTGGAATCAGCAAGTTGGTCATTTTACACTATTTCACACGAATGGAATGGAAGCATACAAATGTGTTAAATTTAAATATTGATCAGCTGACAATTTTTATATAACCCATATTCATAGCAAATACTAAAAGTCAGACTAAAGAAGTTAGTACTCAGTAGACATTTTATTAAGCAAAAAATAATCACTGTCCAAAATTAATAACATTAACTACCATGCACTTTTTTGTTCAGGGAATGATGAACAGCAGATAGATTGGAAACAGTGTTGTGGACAAAGAAAATTTTAGCTTTTCAAGATCATCAGAAAAAAGTAAATTCAGACTGGATGTTCCTCATCTGGTCCTGTCTATTATCAGTTAAAGAATTCAAGAAAATACAAGGAAGTTAGATAAGTTCCAATAAAAGCAAGAAGCTTTGCCCTTGGTCAGCACTGACAACAATAAACTCACCAAAAAGGCCTGACAAGAAATCTGCTCCAGAATCCAACTAGAACAACAAAGTTAAAACACAAACAAACATGACAGGTTCCCCTTATACCTAGCCCCAGTCATTTTTCTAAAATATCAAAGGTACACAAACCAAAATTTGATTTATATTTTGAAAATGAAGCATATTACAGTGTTGCAACTAGCAAAAATATATATTAGAATACATCATATGCAGATATAATTTTGCATGGCATAACAATGCATAAAAGAGCTGGACACTGACCTGCATACCTTCAACCCCACTGATTCCAACACCAATGTCAGCTTCTTGAATCATTCCAACATCATTTGCACCATCACCTATGGCTAAAGTGGTCTTCCCAGTTCCTTCTTTCACTAACCTTGTTACCTGACTCCAAAGGAATAAGGGATTAAGAAACAACTAAGCAGTACACATTTTATTTACACTCATACACTTGATCATATAGAGATAGAGATTAGATAAATTCTACCTACAGAAGTATTTAAACAACAACTGTTCACAACAGAACTCTTGGATCTATACCTTATCTTTCCCACATAACATCAACATAGAGCTATGCATGCAGTTGTGCATGTTTTTCAGTCCAATAATTGTGAGTAGCATCATTTATAGTTATCATTTATTGAAATGCAGTATAAAATATTAGAGTAGAGCTCACAAAGGTACAAATGAAAAAAGAAAAAGGTCCTACCAATGCTTTTTGCTTTGGAGACACACGACAGCAAATGACAGATGCGCAACCAACAGCCAATCCCAAAAATTGGTGCTTGACATCATCTTCTAAAGCATATGTTAGAGTTTTTCCGTCAATAATTAATGCAAACGCAGCATGTGGATCCTTTTCCAGCTTTATCATTTGTGAGGCATTGGTGATTTGATTCAAGATGTTGCCTTTGATAACCTGAGGGGTTACAAGAGCTAAGTCTATTATCAGATGAAACTTGAAAGTCATGTCTATCAGTAAATTTTTTTACTCTATCTCAATGAAAAAAATTACCTCTTTCCCATCATTAGTTACAGAATCTGAATTCATTGTGATACAGATTTGCTTCATGCCCTGTCTAAGTAAACTACAAGCAAATCTGCACGACAGAAACAAAAGTTTCAGCAAACTCAATTGCAGAGGCACTTTTGAGTAACTTGAAACAGAAATGAAATAGTGTTATGTGGTTAAATAATTTGCAGTAGACAGACCCAATGTTGATTGCAGTTTCCATCTTATCCCCAGTCAATACCCAGATCTTTAGACCAGCTTGAGCAAGTTTATCAATGCATTGAGGCACCTAAAGAGAATAAAAAGATGAGAAATGGTAGAGGCGGAGAGAAGAAACAACATATTTTGACTATATAAATAATGATACAACATACCCCTTTCTGTAGTTTATCTTCCACTGCAGTAGCCCCAACAAGAATCAACTCTCTTTCCATAACATCTGAAACCTGCTCAAGCATTGTGTCTCTCTCAGACCCAACAGCTGTCTTGGCCTTCTGAAACTCATTATTCCAATCAGAGTACTCTTGGTCATCAAGCTTTCTGTAAGCCAGAGCTAGCGTTCTCAAACCAGCTTCTCCATATTCATTCAAATGTCTAGTAGTAGCCTCCAAATACATTTTTCCATTCTTAGACAGTCGATCAAATATGATACTGCACAACCAGGCAAGAAGATAATGGACGTCAAAGTTTAGAGAGGGACATCAAAAGCCTCTCTATGACAGCATAAATGTGTGTTTTCACAAGCTTCCTCTGGAAGCAGGGAGTTGTTGTGATTATATAGTATGCTAGTAGTAAGTAGAATATAAACTCCACAAGCATGAAGAGGATTTTAATGATTCCATTGTCGAAACTGATAGACGGTCCTAGTGTCCTACTCGATCATTAACACCATCTGTTCAGCTGAGCTGACAATAATATAGACAGAAATCACATTAGTATGCTAACCTGTCAGCTCCTTTGCAGAAAAGAATGATGCTTCCCTCTTCATCACGCACAATGACTGACATGCGCTTTCTTTTGCTAGTAAAGTCCAGCAGATTCAAAATTTTATATTCTCTGTATAACTCAACCAAAACACAAAAATAAATAAATAAATATACAAATAAAAGCTAAGAAATTTGGCATCACAAACAAAATAATTCAAAAGCAAATGTCAGAACCCCTCCCCAAAAAATAGGAAAAGGATAAGCATCATGGAATTTGTGAATGTGCACCTCACCTTTGAACCACTTGACCTGAAGCAGAAAATCTTTCACAAATGGCAACACTTGATTGAGTTCTCCTATAAAATTCAAAACCAAATTCTCTGGCTGCTACTAGAAAAGCTCCTTCATCAGGTGATTCGGCTTCATATGTACAACTCTCAGTCTCCTCGTTCAGTTCAGGAATGGCTGTATGGCAAACTGCTAATATCCGGAAAAACAGCAAAAGGACATCGGCATTGGGTTCTTTCAACCAATTACCATTCATAAGGCGATCATCTTCAAACCCAAATCCCTTTATGGCAGGCCTTCGAGCTCCATCATCCTTGGAAGTAACAGCAGTCCCCAATTCAGTTTCTTCATCTTCTGTGATATTTTCCCATGGCACGTTACTCTCTTTACGCATGGGGAAATTAGAGAGATTCAATTCCTGCTCCTCAAGATCAGAAGCCATCTGCTTTGCTGCAGCAAGTTCAACTTCACTGGAACGAACACCATACGCAGTACCAGCAATGGAGCACTTCAAAAAGTCCATCTGGTTGCAGGTTAAAGTGCCAGTTTTATCAGATAGGATAGTGTCTACCTGACCCAACTCTTCATTCAAATTTGAAGTCCGTGCTTCAGCTGGAGTACCAGATTCATCATCATACATTTGAATGTCTTGGTTAATGAAGGTTGCCTGTAATACCTTCACAAACTCAATTGAAACATAAAGCGAGATGGGTATCAAATATCCATATAGAATGAGTGCAGTAATCAGATGGCTCATCCCAGCCAATCCAAGTTTTCCAGGGTCAAACTGGTATTCAATATTGCCAGGTCGTAAATACCACCACTTTGGGGTTTGGTATTTGGTCTTGAAAACAAATCCTATCGAACTAATAAAAGATATCAATATAAGGACAGTGAAAAGAGTGTATATGATATAATCCATCTTTTTTTCTATTGTGCTTCTTTTTGAAGGGGATTTGGTAGAATTCTGCATGACTTTGCTGTCATGTCCAGTGAAAATGACCACTCCATAGACATGATCAGTGTTCCTAAGCTTTGAATCTCGGAGAAGAATTTGACCAGGATCAAGAGGATAAACCTGATGTTCATACTCAAAGTTCCCAACAAAAGTGTAAAGATCGGGATTGGGATCTTCACAACGTATTGTTCCAGAGAAATCCTTAAAAGCCCCATCATTATCCAGAGACAAGGTAGCCTCCAAAGATCTCTTCACCTTCAAGTTGGTCTCCCCATCTAAATTCATTGTCTCCACATAGCATATCCCATCTTCATAACTCGACGCCAAGAGAAGCAAGTCAGCTGGAAAAAATTGGTCCTTTTCTACTTTTACCACATCCCCAACCATAATCTTCTGCCACGACCTGAGACCAAAATCACCATTGCCTTTATGGAGACTAGCTTTCCGGTGATTAACTTTGACATCCTGAAGGAACCTGCGCGAATCCTCCAATGCCTCCTTTGCCATACTAAGCCCCACAACAAACGCCAAAGGAGCAATCATGCTAAGAGGGCTGAAAGGTGAAATTGGAGACGCCGAAAGGCAAGCAGCCAAAAGGAAGTATATATTAGCAACCCTTCGAAATTGTTCAAACAATGCCTTAGGGAAAAACGTGATGACATTATATTTGGTGGTTGATACATCATTCTTGCAGTAAAATAGAGAATTCTTTTCAAGGAGTTGAGGCTGGTTGCAGTATACTGTTCGTGAGTAACCAGGACCTTGAAGTGGATGAGGCACCTCCTCAGTGGTAGTTGGCCTCAGGCAACCACCAAATGTGTAAAGATGGCTCCTTCGGAGCCTTGCCCGGATCCTCCCCCGTGCCATTCTACCCGGATTTCAGCTCAAGGGTAGTTTATAGCTGACAACATAACCACCACCAACAAAACCTAAATTTGCCTCTAGGGAGCAATTAAACCTTCCCCTTTATCCCCAATTTTGCTTTTCTGCAACCTGGAAAAATATACACAAACAAAATTATCAACCACAGCACATAAACGAGATGATCATTTGATGCATACCATGGAACCTAAATAATACTTTCAATTGAACAAAACCTAAATTCATGCGTGAAAACGTAAAAAGAGAAATCATGCAAATTCCTAGCGTGTCCGTACATCAGAAAATTTAAGAGATAATCCGAAATTAAGAGGAAACAAAAAGAAAGAAAGGCTGAAATTAAGAGGAAACAAAATTAAGAGAGATCTTGTGACCGTTTAATAAGGTCTGGGAAATTCGTTGAAATCAGATTGAGAAGATAATGCAGACGCGTCCATCTAAAAAATTCACAACAGCTTAAAGGAATGAACGAAACGAACGTCTTAAGGGGATAATTACTTATTTGTAATTTATCCTTGGTGAATTCAAAAGGGGAAAAGAGAGAAGAAAAAAACTGAGCTAAAAAAGGAGATATAGAGAAAGATAAGGTAGGAAAAAAAACCTCGAAATTGAGTAATGAAAAGACAATTAAAACAAAGAGAAGAAGATTTCGAAGAAACGAAACTGCATTGAGCACAAGAAAAAAAAACACGTTTAAAAAAACGCACCAAACAGAAAGGAAGTGGCGTCTCCATGTAGAGGAGGACGGCAGGCAGGCAGGCGCTGAAACAAAACAAAACAAAAACAATGACAGAAAGAGATAGATATTAAGATGGAGAGAAGAAGCTGGTTGTGATTATGTGCGTTGAATTGAAGGTTCTCAGAACAGTAATTGCATTTGTATTTTCACCGCAACAAGAGACAAGTGCTGTAATTCTGATTGCATTAATGGCACGATTTAATGAAAAAGTTTAGGATAAAATAAATAAATATGTACTGTACTGGGTGTTTTGTGAGAGAAGACAAAGACAAAGTTTGGAGAGGAAGGTCGTGTGCGTGTGACTCCTCACAAGTCCGAAGCAATTTTTCATAATTCCAGCTTCTTCTTATTCTTTTTTTAGGAGTATCAAACACGGTTTCTTGACCTGGAACATTTCATCTTTTCACTGAAATGCCAAATGGCCTTATCAAATCAAATTATATCCCTTTTCTTCATTATGAATTTAAGAAAATGCAGCGTGGACCCCATTTTCCAATTTGGCGGGCCATAATATCAAATGCGGTTAATAGTAGTGTTGTCAGGGACAGAGACAGAGTCTAGGATTTTTGCCCTTCTATTAGTGGGACCACCATCTGCCACGTGGACAAAGCGTTTCGCTTTCTATAAAGTAGGTACACATTTATGCATGTATGTATCGGTAGTTAAGAAAGTCTCGAATTCCTTCATAGTCAAGCTAAAATAATTATTATAAACACTTTTTTTTTTCTTTTTTCCTTGAATGTAACACAGAGTATGTAAGAGTATTTTTTTAGGATGATATTGATATAAAGTTCTTATCTATTTATTTGTTTTGCTTCACTTTTATCCGGGATTTCACTCTTCTCATATGCATTTGTTTTTTTTTATTTTATTTTTAATATCAATCAAATAATTTAATTGTAATTGAATATCAAAATCAATTTTAAATATGACATATTCTGTTATGTGAAACAACTGAATAGTTTGTCAGACCAGAGGAAAAAGGTCATGTTTTTTTAATATGTATCTTATACTGTATCTCATGTAAAAAAAATTATATCTAACTATCAAAACTAATTTTAAAATATATATTTTATCTTCAAAATTTTAATACACTTAAAACATGCCTATGATATATTCTCTTTCATTTTTAATATCAACTAAATAATTCAAATTAACATCTTATCTTTATTCAATTTATCATTGTTAATAATTTTAATTCTAACTTAATTTCAAAAAAAAATTATAAGAAATTATCAACAACATTTACTGCACATGCTAAAAAAAACTAGTCAAACACACTTTATGCACTTTACTTTAATAGTTTGTTGTGTATATAGTTTGTTGTGTATGCAATCATAGTGTAATCTAATAACAAATTATTATTTAAATTATTTTAAGATAATTATTTTAAAAATTAATAAATTTATTATATATGATAGAATATGATTAAATGATTATATAAAAAAATTATAATTTCTTTTCATTTTTCCAAACATTCTAATGATTCTATTAAGGTATAAACATTAACTTTAAAAAAAGGGTATATGTCACTTTTATTGCTTATGATGTTTTTAGTTTAGAAGATGAAAATAAAACATCAATTTTTTAATTAAAATAGAGTATAACAAACATATTTCCTTCCATTCACAACCAAACACAATCTTTGTATAGAAGTTGAAACACAATTGGTGTTTAGGTGAAAGTTTTAACATACTTGCTATGGTGTTTTTGTTTTGGAAAGTTTAGTTTTTTTTCATTTAACTTGTATATATACCACATACAATCAAACACCCGTAAGTCTTTTCAAAAGTAGTTTATAAATGTTTTCATTTCTTAACACCGGTAAGTCTTTTCAAGATAAAATTACAACAATAACTATGGTTGTGATTTTATGCATATATTATGGAAATAATATTGAAGTGTTTATATATCTGATTTTTATGATAGTAATGTTATTTAACTATTTTTTATAATTTTAAATTATATTTTGTTTTTTTAGTTTAAATACTAAGTGTTGATAATGTAAAATAGTTTTATATTATTATTTAATCATAAATTATTATGGGAAATATTTTTAAGCAATTATTTTAAAGATTAAGAGGCTTATTATGTGTGATAGTTTGTGTTGGGATAACTTATTTTTCCTTTGTTTTTATAACTTAAATTTTAAAATTATATTATTAGTTTTTCATTTTACAGAGTTACAGGTTTATTTTAATTTTTAATTTTAAAATTGTCATTTAATGTTGTATACTATATTAATATTTTTATATTTTTAGTTATTCTAATATTAATTTGATTTAGGATAATCTTTTCACTTAAAATATTAGTTGACTTAGTTTTTTTAAAAAATATTTAACTATTACGTGGAATATTTATAGTATCATGTTTGTGGTATGTTCATTTTGTAGTATAATAATATAGCTTTAATTTGTATAATATTGTTGTATGATTATTATTTTTATTATAGAGAAAAATAAATACTCAAAAAATATAAAATAATATAAAAAATAACATTACAATGATATGTAAATATTCAATATACTAGTAAGTATCACTCTTTTTGGTTGTAAATATAAGATTTTTTTGGCTCAGATATAATTTTTTAACTAATTTTATATTATTTAATTTTATTAGCTCTAAAATATTATTCATTTAATTGAGGTATTAATTTAATGATTCTTATTCTTCATATAAAGTTTCAATGAATAGTAAGTTGAAAAAAATATCTTTAATTGAAATTGATGTAATTAATAATGATTAGTTAATTTTTTTTAGTTCGCTTTTGCTTGTATTTGAAACTATAGGAAGTATGAATTTGGGAAAGTATTAAATTAAACTAAAATATTGTTATAATAATTAATAAAATAATGTAAAGTTATGTGAATATTTATTTTCCCGTGTGTAGGTTTTTTTAAAAGACATATATACAGTAAGGTCTTCATCTTTTTTACCTTGAATGATCTTTTATTAAAAAAAATCATAAAAAAGAAAAATCATAAACATCACAATTCACAAAACAATGAATATAGAACTATGCTTCAATTTGAATTGACATTTCCCCTTTTTGTATATTTGAAATATAATTTTACATATCATTTTCAATCTTGAATATGTTTTATCTTTAATTTCTTTTTAAATAAATCATAGCTAGAGTTTTAAAAAATCATGCAAAATATGTAACAGTCAGTAATGCTGTTCAAATCTTGGATGATTCCTACGTCGTGCCAAGGACTGCATTAATCATGCTCATCCGATTATACTATGGCTGAAGAATCATCATTCATCAACCAATTTCTTAAGGGAACCCCCAGAATTCCACTACTCAATGACATTGCCATGTGATCTGGCTTTAAAAATTCCCACACTAAGTTTGACCTTCATTAATAGAGTGTTTGATAATGAATTGAGATCAAAATTTAAAATTAAAATAGAATATAAAATATGAATTTATCTCACTTTACTGTTTATTTTAAACTTTATTTTACTGCAAACAAAGGTGAATTCAGAAAAAAACTGAATCAACGATGTATTCAGTGTATTTTTATTTCAGCTTACTCGTATTTTAGTCATTTTAAGTTGTGGACGATTTTATCCTTTCAATTTGTTAAAATAATTAAGTTTTTATTTTAAAATTATATAAAATCATATCAACTAAACATTTTTTATATCTAAAATTTATAAATGTTATTTTACATTCAAATTAATATAGAAATTATGCACTGTAATAAGAAAATAAATTGAAAATAGATAGCGATATAAATCGTGTTAATTTATATTTTTTAAATTTTAATAGAAAAGATGTCATTATAAAAAAAATATAACGACGCATAAGCTAAAAATAAATTTCAACCAAATAATAATTTATTTAAATAAATATGTTGACATAGAATATAATGGTAGTACTTTTTTGGGCAAGAGGAGCCAAAACCTCAACTAGAAACCTGTATTAAAAATCACTCAGGAGGAGTCAACAATGATATAAAATCTGGCAGGAAGTAATTTTTTAAAAAAATCGGACAGCATAGAGTGATAATATTCAGCAAGAGCATCAGTCACTCGATTTACTTCCCAACAAGCATGCTTAAACCGGATATTTCTCCCAATTGAAGCAAAAGCTTTAATGTCAGCAACGCTCAGTCAAACAAAAAAAAAAAAAAAGATGTGAGCAACCACACTGAGCCACGGATTATAAATCAAGCTTAAATAATTTTTTGAAAATACCAATTGCATTAATAACAACATTAACGGGTAAATAATAGGTAAACAAAGTTATAAAACATTAGATTCAATACGATGTTAGAAGAGAAATATTATATTTTTGTACATTTTGATATTAATATCATAATCAATAAAAAAATAATGGTTAAATTAGTTTTTTAGTCACTTAATTTATTATTTAGATTTAATTTTTCTTTTAATTTTTTTAGGTTCAATTTGATTTTCTGGTTTTTAAAGTTGATTCAATTTGGTCATTTAATTTTTTTTATTCAATTTGATTCTCTAATTTTAAAACTATTTTTTAAAATATATATTTTGTGGTGGTTTAAAATTACATAATAATAATTTTGAATAGACACAAAGTGTGAATTCTTATAATTTAGTTTGAAAGATCAAATTAAATCGATTTAAGAAATTAGAGGAATAAATTAAAAAAACTAAAAGAACTAATTTAACAAAAAGTAATTCAAACATCCTAATTTTAGAGAAATGTATTTACTTTGCTTATGGAGTACACTTTTCTAATTTTTGGTGTTCAGCATGTTAATCTTTACACATAAATTTCCTCTCTATTTTAACATAAAAAAAGAAAATGGTATTTGTTACTCATTATGGTGTTATATATAAGATCCAATTATCTAATTTATCAAAATTAAAAAAAGTGATTAATTTAGTTGATAACAGTAAATTTGTCTTGAATTTATAATTTTTTTAAAATTATTCTTGTTATTAAGTAATTAAGTCTTATAAATAAGAACGCTGTAAAAAAAAAAAGGTGTTGAATTCAATTAATAAATATAAGGCTTAAATATGTTGGAGATCCCTAAAATATATTCAAATTTTGCAACTGATCCCTAAATATCTTTTGTTTTCTTGTTAGGTCCTTAAAACTTCAAATTTAGTGGGAGATTCTTGTCAGTAGTCTTCGTCCAAGGACGTGTCCGTTAGTTGGATATGTCAACGATACATGTACGAAGTCACGTCAAAGGGTGGTACACATCATTTGATGATGTTATCCAAATGATATTTAAAAAGGAATTTTTTCTTCTTCTTGAAAAAAAAAAAGAACGAACCTAATCTTCGTAACAAGAAAGGATATCAGAAACAATTGCATAATGAAAATTACATTAATAACTTGAGTGAAAAGAGCCTCTGCAATGCAAAAATGGAATCAAACCACCCATCAAAATACTACTCGTAGCGACCGTCCATATTGGCCAACACAAGCAGTTAACAAAACAATAACAACTAGGTCTTCCTAAGTAGATTTCTTCGAGATGCCTAATACATCTGATCAAGTTTTATATATACCATGATATAAGATAATGGCAATAAAAACTTTAATTTATGATAAAATTTTATACATGCCATGATATAAGACCACGGTATTGAAAACTCAAAAGTATCTTTCATTATAGAACCGTTCCATACTTGACTTCTACAACAAGTAGTACATTGTAGCAGATTGCATGTGACTCATTATTTTCCTATTAAAAAAAACCACATCCAAAAACATTACAGTATCTTATAAAATTTAGAAAAACAAATAAACATAATAGACATTTGGAGTTTAGCGAGGTAAACCAAAGTTGAATGCAAAACATATTTAGAAAAGTTCCACTTCAACGTAACACCCCTTTTAAAAGTAAAAGAAAAAAAGAACAAGGAAGACATCAAAGATCCTAAACCAAAACCTTCACATTGTTGTTCCAATTCCTTTAACCTAACACTAAATTTCTCTTCCCACTCCCACCTTTTTTCACAAACTCCCCAATCTCCCTCTCCCAAATGAATTACCTTCAACTTCAAACTCAATGTTGAACCTAAAATCGAACCTCTTATTCCATTATGAACCATCTCAACGAAAGCCTTTAGAGCACTATTTGCATAAATGCCCATTAGCAAAGGGTTTCTCTTGTTTTTTCTTGCAATAACTTCCACGATCCTACGAATATTTTCATTGGGCCGGGTTGGGTCGAGGTTGCAAAGGAAAATCGAAGGTGACTGGTGCTAAACCAGAGGTAAAGGCGGTTGGAGCAAGGCGAGTTTTATATCACAACTCTAAAACACTGCTTCAACGAAAACATGACTAACAATAGGGTCATCGAGGATCAACAAAATGAAATGCTTTAGTTCGAATTCCAAAATCGACAACGTTGTTGTTCATCATTGGTTTTGTTGGAACACGTGGAAGCTCTCCAAGTGTCACCACTGATTTGTCTAAGAGCTTTTTATTGCCGCTATGAGAGAGTTCGACACCAACGACAACAATGGACTTCAATAATGGGAGCTGGTCAAAACAATCCAAAATGACAACATATCAAAATTTCTTTTTTTAAAATGTTTTTTTTTATATTTTAGAATTGATGATTATATGATGACATCATATTATATGTACCGTCCTTTAACATAACTTCACATGTGTATCATTAACGTGTCAAACCAACAAATACTTTATCACACTTTGGACAGGGACTAGCAGTAGAGATCTTTCCCAAAATTTTTGAAGTTTCAAGAACCCAACAAGAAGCAAAAAAAATTTAGGAATCAGGCTCCAACGTATTTAAGCCTAGATATAATTTAAATGTCTCCTTTTCTTTTTCGCGCAGTCAATTAATAATGAATATTTAAAATTATGTGTGTAGTCAAAAATATTTTTTCCCCAATAATTTAACCTAATTGATTTTCCTTTCAAAAATACCTTATTGATTTTGATAATCAAACGCTTACACATGATTTTCAATTTAAATAAAATAAATAAATTGAAAAGCAATTCACCAAAAAAAAATAAGTGAGCGATGCTGATGATGATGTAAAAATAAAACCATAACACACAATTATTTTAAAGGTTCATCAATGCACAAAACTACTGTAACGACAAAGATCTTGGGTATTATAGTTCTCACTAGTTCAAAGACTA
This sequence comes from Glycine max, assembly GCF_000004515.6. Taxonomy (NCBI): domain Eukaryota; kingdom Viridiplantae; phylum Streptophyta; class Magnoliopsida; order Fabales; family Fabaceae; genus Glycine; species Glycine max. The sequence goes on from NC_038249.2 coordinate 43,203,181, forward strand.
TGGATTAAAGACCTTTGCTTATCAATGCACATAATTATTTCTTGATGCTTGAGTTACTCTCTTACAATGGCTAAGAAATCCTATTGTGTGTGATGACGTTTCTGAAGACACTTAGATATCCCAAATTCACACACACACAAAAAATTATAAACATTAATAAGTTGTTAATGATAAAAGATTAAAAAACACTAAAAAAATAGAAATAAAAAATAAGTAGTGCTATAATATGGTAATAGAGTAATCTTATGTTGACTCCACTATATAATCTTAACTCTTTACAGTATATAATGCAACTATCATTGTAATAAAAAAATATAATTTTTAAGTATTTTTTTACAGTATTTCTAATTTTTAAGTTAAGAACTTAGTATAATATAATTTTTTTTTATTCACGATACATAAAATTTAAACTCAAATTATTAAACGAAAAAAGTACGCATAAATCTGGGAATCTGAATAAATCTATAACATTTATATTTTATATAAGTACATCAATAAGACGTATTACATCACTAAACACAGTTTTACATCATTAAGAGGATGTTTTACTCAGTTTTCAGGTCTTCCAATATTCCAAAGGTCAAAAATACCTTTTGTAGTCGATCAAGTTTTATTTTACGTGAGGTAACAACGTTCTATAGGTGTTTGTATCGACGTTTTCACTTATTCTATTTGTCTTACTCTATATATTATTTACGACTCATTCTATTATTAAAGATATTTTGTAGTATTTAATTTTATATGCTCATAACTCATCTTAAGCGTTCCTCTAAAAAGAAAAACTCATCTTAAGCGCGTTAAGATAATAAAGAATAAATACATGTATAAAAATTTGCTCTGTCAAAAAAAAAAAAAAAGAGAAAATTTGCGAGGACGCCACCATAATAAATATTAGTTGAAGCGGCTAAATTAAAAATAAAAATAATATAAATAATGATTACGAATGTGGCCAAAATAGTTAATGATTAGCTAGTTTCTAAAAAGCTTAGCCGGCCAGTTCGACTAGATCAAGTGATCAACAGTCCAAATAAGTTTTTTTTAGAAGATATTCCAAATAAGTTAGGAAATTGTTAAAACATATAATCGACCATTAATTAATTAAATTTGGTGCTAAAAAAATTGTTCGAAGTAACTTATATATATATATATATATATATTTTAAAGCAACTTTAATAAAAATCCTATATTTTAGCACCGATGATCCAAAAGCTATTACAATCACCATTTAACAATCCTATTTAAAAGGAGTTGTTTTATTCTTGTAACATATTTTAATAATATTTTTCACTTAATCACATTGCTTTCTTATCTTAAGAGAAAATTATGAAAGGTTCGAGCAAAAATAAAACTTCTCATTATGATACTAAGATGGGATCGAAATCGTAGGAAATACTCATCTAAGATTAGGTCTATAAATAGAAAGCTATGTTATCGTTGAAATAATCAAATTTAGACAGAGCTAAACATTTTGAGGAGAAAAAAAAAAAAACAGGATGGAGAGGAAATCACTTGTTGGACTGTGCTTCTTGCCTTCTTCTTTGTTGCTCTCTTAGCTTCTCGTACGTGGCTTTTTTACCCTTAAGTGGAAAATTTTTGTGATTTTTTTTATATGGGACATTTTTTAAATTATTTCTAAAAAAGAGATAAATGGTAACATCTAATATGACTTATTATTTTTTTAATTAAAATCATAAAATATTTACAAATTTAAATGCAATTCTTTTTATTTACAATTTCAAAGTGGTTAATTTTTTTTAATTTTCAGAAAATCGTAAGATTTTTTTTAACTTACAACTTTAAAGTCGTAAATTTTATTTATTTTTTAATATTTTTTTCTTTTTATGACTTTCAAGTTTTTTTTTACGTTTAAAGTTTTTAATTTTAGAATTTTTTATTTACTTGTATTTTCTTTTTTGTTTTGTTTTCAATTTTTTTAAAAAAATTATAAATAATTTTATTTATTTAATTATTAAATAAATATTTTATTTTCATGTGATAGTTAATACGCTACATTAAAAAAAGATACTTATTTTATTTCTTCAAAAACGATACTTATTTTTCTTTTCTTTCAGAAAAATAACCAGTCTAAATTTTTAAAAACCTTTGATAAAAAAAGTTTGAGCCATCATTTTTCCTTTAGAAAAGAATAAAAACTAAAAATAAATAAAAGTAGGTCGAGTACTACCTAAAAGTATACAATAATGATAATAAAGGTTAATGTAACTTATTAACTAGCACATTTAAATTATAAATATTAGTCCATATGCAATATATATTTATTTAGAAAACATATAAATAAATGCACAATGTAATGAGATGTAATTAAAATATTTATTTAATAATTAAATAAATAAATATTTATAATTTTTTTAAAAAATTGAAAACAAAACAAAAAAGAAAATACAAGTACATAAAAAATTCTAAAATTAAAAATTTTAAAAATAAAAAAGAACAACTTCAAAGTTGTAAAAAGAAAAAAAAATAAAAAAAACAAAACTTACGACTTTGAAATCATAATTTTTTTTAAAAAAAACTTAACAACTTTGAAGTCGTAAAAAAAAATCTTAAAAAAAGAAAAAACTTACCCAATGATAAAAAAGCCCTCGTACATCTATATTTCAATAGAATAATCATATATAATTTGTTTTTCTATTAATCCTCTTAAAAATTTACAAATAAAAAAACAAAGTATATTCAATAGAATGAAAAAATAATACTTTATGCACATCGTAAGTATACTAATTAATGAAAAGATGACATATAGAAACATTCAAAACTTTTCATTTTAATGTGATTGGATTTTCTTTAAGGCTATGTTGTCCAAAATAGTTAAACGTGTGTTAATAATTTAATATAGAGCTGATTAGCCTTTTGATTCTAAGGAATTTGTAGAAGAAATGGTGGTGGAAGCTGGTAATTGTGAGAGACCAGGTACTTTGTTCCCAGAAGAATGCATTGAGCCAGTTGGGAGTCAACAGTGTGATTATCTATGTAGGATAGGGGAAGCTTTACTTGGTGGTACCTGCAACAATCATCAGATATGCTATTGTGCCAGTTGAGCTTCGACCATTCACCCATCACTATTGCCAGTTTATGTTAATTTCATGTTATAACATTTTTTTTTCCTGTGGGGAGAAGCAGGGTTGGGGGGAAATCATCCCTCAATTTTCAAATTTTCTTAAATTATGTGATCTCCTTAAAATACAATATAAAAAATATATGTTGTAATCGTTATAGTTGTGCATTTTTTATTCATAAGAAATAGTAGTTATGTATTAATTTTGTTATATATGTTATAGTTATTTTTTCTTTAGTAAACCATGTTTTTTTTTTTCTTTTCTTGGTCTCCCTAAATCAGAGTTTTGGCTCCACCCCAAGAGAAGAAATTGGTTAGTATGAATTTTGTGTATGTTATGCAAGCAAATAGCTGGCATGCTACTCTTAACTCTCAAGTCTTATGCCAGTTATGTGTGTATATATCGAGTCTTAGGGTTGATTAATTTTACCATCTCGCCTAAGTAATACATATTAGGAATTCGACACAATTTGGTGAAACTTTTTGTTAAGAGGGAACATGAGAAACAACATAATAAAAAAAATAAATCAAATAACTAAGTTGGAATGCTTAATTGAATTGTTATGAAAGTTTGTGAGTGACTCAGTGTTGCACTTTCGGCCACCAATGGACCCAAACACCCTTAAGCATTGAACCTTTTGTCATCCACTCCAACGTTCAGCCTAAGGGGAAATTTGACTAAGAAATTAAAAATTTATCATTGGGCCAACATGTAAGAAATAGGTCGAAATATGGGATTTTCGTTGGAATCATGCATCCGTATGTCCTATAGGTCTACCGATAACCTCTATTAATTAAGAAATGTAACAAAAAAGAACCTCTATTAAGATTATCACACTCATCAAATGCAAAGTGTGTGATCATTCTCTCATCGAAGACACAAGCACATTTATGCATGACAACAACAATATACATAATTCAATATAATTAATATTCTTGCATGTTACACCATTCCACAGAGATTAATTCAACAACATATTAGTTAAGCCTTGCGACATCAAGATATGAAGACATAAAAAGTTGATCATTGCACGTCCTAATACCGCTACCACTTTCCCGTGACACTCCACAACCTCTTAATCATACTTAAAAACTTAATAGTTATGGTCTGCAATTATATAATTACAGTTTTTAAATATTTTTGTGTTGGAAGTATTCATTAATTTTATTAATAATTAGTTTTGGTTGAATGATTTGACTAATATGTGTTTTTTTCTTTCTTTCAATAGGTCCAAAGTAAGTGATAGATTGATAATTTTTTTGTTATGGGGGCAATACTAATATATATAAATTAGTGGAGGTATAACTAATATTATAACTTTTTTTTTCAACTATTTTAAATTATAAAGATAAATTGTAACTGCACATACATGCTATATCAAGAAAGACAAAAATTAGTGGGGACAATTGCCCCCTTCCTCTTCTATGTAAATGTGTTCATGTTGATAGTTTAAACTTAAGATTTTATTTAAAAAATCTCAGTCTAATTTCACTCAAATGAACTACTTATTAATTAATTAATTAAAAATTCATAATACTGTACTTTCTATTTTTTTTCAAAAACTTTCATATGTGAAATAAATATAATTATTTTGCTCCTATATTTTCTATTTTGACTATTGGCTCATTTTAAGTCCACAAATATTTTTTCTTTTAATGGGACTTAAATAATTTTATTTTGGCTAAAATTAATTATTTTAATTGTGATCTTATTTTAACTTAGGTAAAATTACAAATAAGGATTAAATATATTTTTAGTTATTACAATATAAAGATTTTACTTTTAGTCATCTTTTATTTATTTATTTTAGATGAATGTTATGATTTATGTGATTATTTATTTATTTAATTTTTAGTTCCCATTGCTATTTAACATTGAAGTAGTATATGACTTGATATGTTTAGATCTGTATCATAATATCACTAAATATAAAAGGTTTTTTTTTTTTTTTTTACTTTTACAATTTTTGAGAAACATTTTAAAAAAAACTGAGTTAACATTTTTTTTTATAAATTAATACGAAAATTCTTGATATTTACATTGACTTAAAAACTCGTCAAATTCAATATATTAATATGAATTAGTTCAAGTGAAATGCAGTTGAATCATATAAATCTGTAGTTCTAATTTAATCTCAATTTTTTTTGTATATATTTAAACAAAAACTATTAAAAAATATTTATTTTGTGTTATGACAGCTTGAGCATGACATTTGAGAGATTATTAAAAGCATTTTATTTTGGTACATAAAAAATAAATAAATGCTTTATGATTTATCACAAGGATATCTTTCGATTAATAGATTATTTTTGTTATTATTAATTAGTATTAAAAAATATATTATTTTTGGTATTTAATAATTAGTATTAAATTGTAATTTTCCGCCATTTTTTTGTGTATTATAATTATCAATTTCATTCCTATTGTGCACATTAGAATCAATGAATCACCATGAAGCAAGCCCTAATTTCCTTCGTTTGGGGAAACATGCATCACTCAGGATAAAGAGAAGAGTTTGAAGCTCCGCTTGCAGCCATACTCGAATCAGGGCACATAAATTTTCAATTTGAGGAACATTTTTTTTGTTTAGATCAAAAACAGAAGAGCTTGCTCAAGTGAAGGAAAAAAAAGGTTCTACTAGGAGAGAGGTTATTGCTTAACCTTATTCACTCCCTTATTCCTCAAATTTTGGTTTTCACTCTTCTTCTCCGTAGTACACTTCAAAGTTCTTACCTTCCCTATTGTGTAACTATCTTGACGCTAGTTTGAGTGAAAATATTAATCTGGGTATTTTGGTTGTTACTTGTTACATGTGTCAGCAGTTAATGTAGTTATCTTTCTGAGCTTTGTCGGCTCTTGTCATGGACCCCCGCAAAGAGAGAATAAAGAATGGGTGCCTGAAGATTTTGGAAGGAATAAATTCAATGTCTTTGGTAAATTTAGATGACCAGCAAGTCCATTCCTTAGTGATGATGAGAGAAATAGCACGTGGGGTTGTTGATGATCGAGATAGAAAGGTACTACTAAGAGAGACAAGTAGCCGCTGATATAATTTTTATTTTTTACACAATTTTCGTATCATCATAAATTGGGTGCTATTTGCAGGTTACTAAAAGTGATGTGATCACTGCATTGCGCCACAGCATTGAGAAAATGGTTCAGTCTGGTTCCTTTGAAGGATTAATTCGTGGTGGATTATGTTTATCTCTTTCCCAACTGACTTGATGTTGTCTGCAGGTGTGTGCATCCAGGGATATCATTCAAATATTAAGTAGGATGTCCTTTGAAGGCTTGGATGACCAGAGCATGCATTTAGTCATGAGGATGAAAGAAATTGCAAATGGGGTTATTGATAAGCAACCTAGAGTTGCAATAACTAGGCCTGACTTACTTGCTGAACAAGTAAGGAGCTAATACTGCTTGCTGTCTTATTATGTTTTAATTTGTTTTATTTTTGTTTAGATTTAAGATTTCTCTTTAAGGTACATTGATCAGTCTCACAGGTTGGATTTGTGGATGAAGGGATGAGAGATAGTCCCGTGGTTGAGTCAACCAAGATCAGCAATGGGTATGTTCCGATTGGCGGGGCACAGAGCATGACTAATGAAGATGAGATGTTGGATGTGGAACATGTTTTAAGATTTGAAAATGGGATAGATGAAGTTCACGAGTCTTTGTTACCTTGTTTTCAGCAGTTTCTTCTGTGGCCACCTGATGATTGTGTCACCTTAGAGTGGGTTCAGGACATGATGGTCATCCTTGAGCAGGCTTCACAGAAGATGTTGCCATCTGAATTCTGTCATATCGTGCCGGCCATTTTGGTGGACAAATTGGCAGATGCTGCTTGCAGTATTTTATGTAAAGAACCAAACTGTGTGGAGATTAATTGTCAAGGAGAAGATTCAAAAGTAATTGTAGTAGGCGATGTACATGGGCAGTTTCATGATTTAATGTTTCTTTTCAAGCATGCAGGGGTTCCCTCTGAGAACCGGATTTATGTTTTTAATGGAAATTATGTAGATAAGGGAGCTTGGGGAATTGAAGTATTTTTGTTCTTGCTGGCTTGGAAGGTAAGATGATGGCTGCAAAACTTAATAAATGTTGAGATCCTCCATGATTTTGTTGGTGTTTGTTACCTTGTTGGTGTATATTCACCAGGAGGAGAAAAAAATCACAGAAGACTACTGTTTAGAAACATTTGTATGACATGATAACTGTTATGGTGACCAAACAGAATACTTACGTGTATATGACACTGAATATTTATTAGTATGTAAAGTTTGCTATTGCATATTCAGGTCTTGATGCCTCATAGAGTATATCTACTTCGTGGGAATCATGAATCAAGATATTGCACTGCAAGATATGGTTTTAAGAAGGAGGTGTGGGCCAAATATGGTGATCAAGGTGAAGATGTCTACAATAAATTCCTAGCATGTTTTAAGGAGCTTCCATTAGCTTCAGTTATTGCCAATTGTGTTTATACTACTCATGGAGGACTTTTCCGTAGTATACACGCAGCCCCTTCACAGAAACCGAAACGAAATAAAACACACAGGGTGGATCTCGGCTCTTTAGCTGAGTTATCTGAAGTTAAAAGATCTTTTGTAGATTGCCCTTATGAAGGTCCTAATATATTATTGAGTGATGTTCTCTGGTCAAGACCATCTAACAGGGATGGTCTGAGGGATAATACAGGTCAAAAGTTAGGTTTATTGTGGGGTCCTGATTGCACTGAGGCATTCTTAAAGCAGTACAATTTAAAGGTATTGACATTCAAATATATGGTTAGCATACTATAGCCATGATATTTTAACTTTTCAGTATCCTCTAGTCAAAGACTTTAATAAGTTGCCTTCCTATTGTTTTGGAGAATAAATCAGGTCTATTCCAGTATTTTATTGGGTTCCTCATTGTTTATCATGGTGGAGTGTCAGACTGGAGGTTGAGAGAAAAAGATAGCCAAAAAACACCCGTAGAGTGTTGCTAGCAGGAAGAAAATATGTAATTTGATTTTTGGCCTATAGTGGTTCCAGTTTGCCATTCCTATTATTTACAGGCTTCCAGTCTCCTCAGAAGTCTGCACTTCTATCTTCACAGGATTCACCTGTCTCTCTTGCTCATCTTGGTGTCTAGGGCATGATGATGCCTTTTCTTTTTGTAAGGCAAACAAAAATGAATTTATTAAAAGAAAGTATGCAATGACACACAAGCTGTGCTACCATCAACATACCTGAGAGAACTACATCCATGGGTTGAAGGCATTGGTCATAATTTCCATGTGCTCAGACCATGAAAATACACTTACCATAACTTACATCCAACATTTCACAAACCTAACATTCTATTTCACAAAAACATGATGATGCCTTTGATGCTGCTCCACGAGAACTTCTTTCATTTGCACTAGCGGGTTATCTCACTAGTTGCCTTACGACACCAGACATTTTAGGGAGGAACTTGAGCTTTTGCTGACCGAAAATCATTGATCTCTCCCCCCAACATGAAAAGCTTCAAACCTGGACTTATCTCTGACCATTGCCCTTTTTTGCTTATTTTGTTTAAGCATAGTCTGCCTTTTTTTTTAAAAAAAAAAAATCTTTTTATATTCGTAGGATCAGGAAATTTATTGTTAACTGAAATATAATCATGTTTTACCCCTTTACATTGGAATAATGCTCCTGCTTATATTCTTGATTTTTTTCACTCTAATTATCAAGAAAGCAATAAAATCCCATGCTTGAGTTTGTTATCAGATGCTTGAAACTATTATCACAAATTGTCATCAATAATGCCTGTCATTGTACAAGATGGATTGCATGTTTAGATGTGTATAAAAGAACATGTGTAAGTTAATAAATATTATTTGACTAATCACTAAATAGTATTCTTACTCTTAGTAAATATTATTCTTTCTGCATAGCTGATTATCAGATCACATGAAGGACCAGACGCAAGGGCTGGTAGAGATGATGATTTTGGGGACATGCTAAGTGGATACAGCATAGATCATGATGGAGAATCGGGAAGACTGTATACTCTTTTTAGTGCTCCAGACTATCCACAGGTTCAAATTTGCATACACATAGTGTTTTTTTATTAATATTTATTCAATGGTTTTTCATTTATTACACCTGTACCATTTTCCTCGCAATGTCATAATTCTTTGCTTCACTGAATGATTTTTTGAAGCATCAAAGGAATACGCATAGCCATAGCCATATATGCTAGCATATATGTATAATTGGTAACAATGACAATTGAATTTGGACCCAATGGATACCCACAAAAAAATACCTATGATGGGGAGGGAACTTACCTGCTAAATGAGTCTGAGCCTTTCTCTGTTGTTAAATAGCTGCTATAGTTGGGTTATACTGCTATTCCGTTGTGGAATTCCTTGGATTTGCGATTGTGGCTCCGTTTGCTCTTGCAGTTGCTATATGTGTCGTGGTTGTGTCATGATATCGCAGTTTATATAGGATGTGGGACTGATTTTCCCACTCAGTCCAAGTGTCCCACTCACATAAAACCTGTTAAGTGTTAACTTTCTCTCTTCCAAAACCTCTAATCACTACTTCACGTAAGGATCAAGGAAGAGCTCCTCCACTCCTCTGTCAATGTTTGTTCACCTCCATCAACGACAAGATGAATATATAAATCTTAATTATCAATTTAAATTTTTGTGTGTGTGTATATATATATGATGTGTCCCATGTCCTATGTGTCGTGTCCAGTGCCTGTGCTTCATAGTTGCCAATTAAGATGGTTTCAACTTTCCCTGCAAGGAGCACCTAATATTTAGCCTTCAGAAATCTAGTATGTTGGAATGATTGTTTTCAAATAACTTATCCTTGAAATGATGAAAAATTCATACATAATCTACATGTGGCATACATTTCTGATTTCACTTGTAACTCTGCACATGGGAATTGTTATACAGACATATTGATTTTTATCACTACAAAGAAGACAGTTATAACACTTATTGTGTTTGAACGGTAAAACGTAGTTATTAGAAAGAAGTGTAACTTTGAGATCTGCAGTATCTGAAATATTATATCTCCTTAAAGGTCTTTTTTTTGTATGTTGCAGTTTGGTAAAAGGAGATATAACAATAAGGGGGCATATGCAGTGTTGAAGTCGCCTGATTTTGCCAGCCCTTCGTTTCACTCATTCAAAGCAGCAGAAAGACCAATGGTAATGTTTTCTTATCTAATTAACATACAAAATCTGAATGACTTGTTTTCTGTTCTATTGTACGGAATCAAATGCAAGCTGGGGGTAACTTTCAGTTGGAAGAAAATTAGATTTGTATTGAATTTGGAGAGTTGAAAAATAAAATCAAGTCATCAATTTGTAAAATTGTGGGTATAAAGAGAATTTATATTTTGAGAATTGTCTCATGAAAGTTTCTTTGCTTAGAAGATATGCATTTAAATGTTGATTATACATCAATAAATTATTGAAGTGATTTTTATTTGTCTTTTATTAACCGTCTAACTTTTGTATTGTTTTCTTTCCAGGTGGATCCTTACTTTGATTTTGATGCCAATTATATGGAATCGAGTAAACTAGACTCTTCTCAAAGTGTATGTTAGCAAATAGCTCTTCCAAGAAGTGCTCCCCAGCTTTCCTTTTCATGTGATAACTATAGGATGAATGAGTATAATTGCATGTAAGAGCAATGGAAATTCTAATAGTAGACAATGTTGTGATGCATGCATTTTATATCATATAACCATTAGGCTGTTATTGTCAACCTTTACATTCAAAATTTTAATTGTGTTAGCAAGAGAAATTTAGTTAATTTTTTAGTCTCACTCATTTGTTGAGATTTGAAGTGGTATTATTGCTAGGGCTTTGTATTTTTTTGTGGTATTGGATAAAATGGATTCCTCACACATGTATGGGTTAGAATGCTTGCCTTACCATTTGAACCTATAATTTCTTAAGACATTTGATATGTTTGAAGGGTGAGATTGAATTTGAATGTTAATTTTTGTGTTTGCGTCCTTATCAGCTTGAATTATAAAATTCGTGTCATTGGATTGATAGCAATCTGATGATAGAGTGCAAATAAGTTTGACAGCTTTTGTCACTCAAAACATGATGAAAAATGTGTAGAAATCAAATAAAACACATGATACAGGAAGTAAAATTCAGAAAGGCCTTGGCCGTGCCTATGATATAACATATGTGCAGCCAACCATGTTTGATGCTTGTGTTTTATCACTTAAAGAGGCAACTATAATGTGTCTCTATTGCATGTGTTAAGGCTTGAGATGCCTGGAACATTTTTCTCATCATCATCATCATCATCATCATGTTGTATTGCTCACTAAAGACTGAAACACTGAATCGGCCTACTTCTGTTGATATGCACGCATAGGCCTCAACCTCTACCCTTTCTGCTCCTCAAAGATTTTATTCAGATGGGATGAGACCTGAGTTTGACTTTGGGGCATTAGGCATATACAATGCCCCAGGTTGGAGGGTTGAGCTTCCTGATGGTTCAGGAGGTACTCAAGCTGTTGAGGTTCCAAGGGCACCATTGGCGGAAGGATTGCCTCTGCCTCCAAACATACAGGTAGTGAATGTCATTTATGATTTACCAACTTATTTGTTAATATGGTTAGGCCTAAACTGAGGGTTCTTTTTGCAGGAGCCACACAAGGCTGCTTATGAGTATTTGTTTGAGCTAGTTGCTGGCCTGAAACATATGATTGTAACAAGGGTGAGTTATGATTCATCATTCATGACGTTGTTGTTGTTGTGGTTGGTTCTCATATGTCTCTTTTGGGAAAATGAGCTGTTTTTTTTTTTTTTTTCAATTCAGGAGACTGAGAACAGGGCCCCTGTGTCTGCTTTGAGAAGTAGAACTAGGAAACGAGAAGGTAAGGGTAACTCATAGATGGGGCACCGCAGACAACACCATGTGACAATGATTATATTACCTCTGTAGCATATTGTTTACTTGTCCTTTATGCAAGTATTAGTATTAAACTCAGTAATTCTTGCTTCAATGTAATAAGTCCTAGCTTTGCCTCCAATAGCATGAGCTCAAGTTTGTGTCACTAAGTTTTTGCATTGATATCAATACTGGGACTTAGAATATCGGCGCAAATAATCAGGAATATTCAAGGCTAAAAGTGAGTTTGCCTTTAGTATATCAATTGGTCTTTATTGCAACTTGGGATTGTAATATCCTCATTCGAAATACTACTCCTACATGACACAAGAGTTACCAACCAATATCACGCTCTTTAAAACAGTGTTTAATAAATTGATGATGGGTACTGATACGTGATTTCGTTAACTGTCTGCATTAAACATGAGAAGAAATTTTTTCTGATGACCATTATAATAAACCGCGTAATATTTTATTACTTTCACGCATTGTGGCATTGGTGATATTGTGAACTTTCGGTATAGCAAGCATAAGTAGAGTGATGCAAATATAAATAGAGAAATATTACCAATATGTTTCCAAGTATTTTTTAAACACATTTCTTATTATCTGTCCACGTTTAATACTTATTTAATTTTTTTAAAAAATATTAAGTTTAAAATGTGATTTAAAAATAAAAATAATGCATTAAAATAAGTGTTCGAAATAAAAATCTAAGGATAAAGAACATGTTAAAATATTTGAAGTGGGATGTCGGAAATAGTTTCTGCATGCAAAAAAAGTTGAACGATGCCAGTGACAGTTTGTTGTCTCTAGAAATTGAATATTTATTTAGTTTTATAATTTTCTTTTTGGAAAAAATTGTAGAATAAATGAATGTTGTGGGTAAAAAATGGAGAAAAAAAAAACGAATTTTAAAAAATAGATTAGTTCATATATATGTATAATCTGAATCTGCCTAGCATGTTCTAGACGTGGAAACTAAAAGGGAAATCCGAACCATTCCATGAAGAATATTTATTATTCTATGAGCAATTGGATCTAATCATGTACATACTTTTTAAGCCATTAGTTTGTAAACCAACAAAAGAAGGGGGCCGGATAAGCACTAATTAATTTTTTTGGTTGCATCCTCCTACCATTATGCTGATCGTTGGCCACACGACATGCATCTCTTCTACCTGTTGACTTGTTCTTTCATGACTCTATCCTATGCCACCTTTTATCCTTTTTCCCTTTTCTTTTCATAACATTTTAATTTTAATCTCATTTTCAAGGATAGGACATGATTTTTGCATTTAAATAAATGTCATGCATCATAACAAGTGTGTGGTTATATTATTTTTGTTTGTATATAAAACAATTTATAGTAGAATTTTATCGAGTAAATTTTTAAATAAAAGTTATAATTTTTTTACAACATAGTAAGCATAAACAT